>NC_081420.1:28523556-28823556 GCF_949786415.1 Peromyscus eremicus
CAGTAAGAGATTTTATCTAGTCTTGGAAAAAAATTAAGCCAAGAAGGCCCTAACTTCTTCCAAAAAGAAGAGAACTATGTTTCCTTCTTAAAATTGTCCGTCACCATGTTGACAGACTCCTGTTCCTGTAACTCTTTGTTCTGTGAGTAAAGACAGGAATACAGTCTTCCATCTCTAGATCCCACTACAGGGAAAGCCAATGATTTCCCTCCCGATAACCACCACAGTTTGCTTTGCAAAGTCGTCACTTAAGCTGGCCCTAACATTTGTCTCTTTGGACTCATTTGTCATTTCTTACACAGCCTGCTTCAGCAAGCAAGCTGTCGATAATAACAATGTAGACTTAGCAGTTCGTAACCTTTTATAACACTCCCCGAAAGTAACAAAATGGTATAAAACTAAACTGGATTAGTCCAGCTCAGGTATGAGCTTGCAATCTGGCAGGAACCTCTACTCACCACAAGTCTGCCTGAGTGGATGTGCCTGGTGTGCTCCTGTTGGTCAGATCTGGATACTGGTGGCAGTTCCAGTGGTGTCCCCAAACATCCTGCAGCCACTCTTGCATGCATTACTCTTGGAGGGGCATCTGCTTCCATCTCTGAATAAGCTGGGCATGTGCATAGGGGATATTTGTTGTTTTTTTAATTTTTAATTTTTGTTATTTTGTGTGTATGGGTGTTTTGCCTGCATGTATGTCTGTGCACCATTTGCATATGGTACCCAAGGAGGCCAGAAGAGAGTGTCAGATACCCTGGGACTGGAGTTACAGGCAGTTGTGAGCAGCCATGTGGGTGCTGGGAATTGAACTTGGGTCCTCTGGAAGAGCCACCAGTGCTGGAATTGAGCCTTAATGCAATGTCCACACTGTAGGGACTGTCACCTGAAAAAGTGACTGCTAGTGAGCATTTGATCGTGAGAACCTTAACTACACCACAGGGGGATGTTTGCGTTCTTGTCACGCCAATGCCCCTGAACCCTGCCAAAGCCTTGACCTGGGAAGAGGGTCAAGGGGGAACTTAGTGACAGTGTAGCTGTCACTCTTTGGATAGAAAAAAAAAATGCATAACCTGGAAGTATTCCATCAGAGAGGTTGGCATCCCCAGGGGAGATGACCACCTTATTATCACCAGGCCCACTTTTCTGTCCTTAAAAGCCTCAGAAGCCACTTTATTAAGCAGTTTACATTTCAATGAGATCCAGAATCAATGCCAACAGGTCAGGAAATCCAATAAGAGCAGACATAGAAATTTATGTGTTTGTTTAAAGCTTGCTGCAGAACAATTACATATGGCTCGCTTCTAATCATCTACTACATTTTATAAGTTACTAGCCACGACAGATTTTTTTTGAAGCGATAGGAAAATAAATTAAGTTCCTCCAGTGTTGTAGTATGTGTGACAGCCCAAGGTGAGGAACTACAAATGCATCCTAACTAGAGACCTCACAGGTTGGTGCTGTTCTCCCCCTCCCCCACCCCCTGTGTGTGTCTGTGTGTTCAAGCACTCCCGAGTGCCATTCCACTGTCCTGCAACAAAAGAAGACTAAGGAACAAGGATGCTGCTGTCATCCACCAAAGCTCTTCACAGGCGTCTTTGGACAGGCTGTCTGCCGGCTAGCCAAGGGCTACATGGAAAACCGTTCCGGGAAGCTGACGAGTCATCTGAAATTGACAGCAACACCACAAGCCAGAATTGGATGTTTAAAGGCAGAGCAGATGGTAGGTGTTGCTGAAGTTCAGGGGAAGGATGTGTGTCTGTGGGAGTGACTGGGAAAGGCTTCCCAGAAAGGGTAGGATTTAAGGTGTATCTTAAAAAGGACTAGCATGTGGGTGGTAGGGACAGAAGACAGAGGACTTTCAGGAGATGAGACCTTGAGCCAAGGCACAGCAGTAGGGTGCCAGGGTGTGTGTGGAAGAGGGATGGCTATATGAGGCAGACATTAAGATGGGGTGGAGGAAAACAGATCTGGGATAAGATGGCTCTTCTGTGGTACAATAATGTCCTGACAGTCCTAATCTAGCTCCTGTATTCTGGAAGGCTCTTGGGGGACTTCATAGCCTCATGTGTTCCTCGGGAAGGCCTATGGGCTCCAAGATCTGAATCCCTGAAGCTGGCACAAGGGAGCTTTGGAAATTTAGTATTAAATGTGGGGAGCTTTTCGGGGCCACAGTTCTGTCCCGGGAGTTGATTCTCCTGCATCATCAATGAGGAATTGGGACACTTTTCAACTCTTACAACCGAAAAACACACTCAGCAAAGTCAGAGAAATCAAAATTACTATACAAAACCCAGTGGTTTTCCTATATGCCAATGATACACAGGCTGAGAAATAAATCAGGAAAACAGTCTTATTCATAAGATTAAAAAAAAAAAGTCATGGAATAAGCCTAACCAAGAAAATGAAAAATCTCTGAAATGAAAACTTTAAAACAGTGAAGAAGGAAATTGAGGAAGATACAAAGGATAAAAAGACCTCCCATGCTCGTGGTCCAGGAGAACTAACACTGTGCGAATGACTGTGTGACTAAAAGCAATCTACAGATTCAGTGCAATCCCCATCAAAATTCCAACACCATTCTTCACAGCAACAGAAACTTGTCTTACATTTCCTGTGGATGCACACAGACCCCAGATAGAGAAAACAATCCTGAGCAAAAAGAATAATGCTGAAGGTATCACCATACCAGATTCCAAGTTACATTGCAGAGCCACCGTCATAAAAACAGCATGGCACTGTGTCAAAACAGATATGTAGATTGTTGGGTTATAATAGAGGACTCAGATATGAGTCCACACAGCTGTAGCCACCCGGTTTTTGAAAAAAGATGTGTAAAATAAACATTGGAGAAAAGACAGAAACTGAAGGCATCTACAAGCCAAAGAGAAAACCGTCTCTTTAACATGAAGCCTTCACAAAAATCAACTCCAAAAGGATCAAAATTTTGATGGAAGGCTCGAAACTAGAGGGGAGACACTTCAAGATATGGGATAAGTAATGACTTTCTGAGTAGGACCCAACTCAGCCAGAATATAAAGCCAAAAACTGACAAACGGGACTCGTGAAAGTAACCCGCTTCTGTGTAGAAAAAAAAGTCAAGTGAAGAGACAACCTGCAAAATGGGAGAGAGTCTCTGTCAGCTGCGTCTGACAGAGGATTAACATCCAGAATATACCATCTTAAATAACAAGCAACAAGAAAACAAACAATCCAATTTTAAAAATCAACTGTAGGTCTGAACACAATTCTCAAAAGAAAAACACAAATTACCTACAAACAATTTTAAAAGTGTTTGACATCCTTCACCACTAGGAAAACGTGAAACAGAACTACTTTGAGATGTCATCTTGCTCCAGTAAGAATGACTATCACCAAAAATACAAATATCACTAAACATAGCTGAGAAAGTAGAGAAAGGGGAATTCTTATCTACTATGGGAGTAGAAAATGATGTAGCCACTATGAAAATGTAATGGGGATACAGAGCCTGAACGAGCCATCTGCTGTAACCAGGCTAGGCTTCCAGTGGGACTGGGACACCAACCCAGCCACAAAACCTTTGACCTACAATTTGTCCTGCCTGCAAGATGTGCTGGAATAAAGGTGGCACAGAACTTGTGGGAGCAGCCAACTTAAAACCAACTTCAAACCCATATGTGAGGGAGCCCACCCCTGACACTGCCTGGAGAGCCAGGACCCAGAGTCTGGATAGCCCAGAGACCTAGGATAGAACCAAACACCTGGAAAAAAAAGTTAATGAAATGATTCTTAATGATACTCTGCAATACTCATAGACTGGAGCCTACCATAATCATCATCAGAGGGGCTTCATCCAACAACTGATCGGAGCAGGTGCAGAGACCCACAGCCAAACATTAGGTGGGCTTGGGGAATCCTGCAGAAGAGGGCAAGGAAGTATTGTAGGAGCCAGAGGGCTCAAGGACACTACAAGAAAATGGCCCACCGAATCAATTAACCAGGGCTCATAGGGTCTCAAAGAGGTTGAACTGACAATCAGGGAACTTGCATCAGACTTACCTAGGTCCTCTGTATATGTGTTACAGTTGTGTAGCTTGGTGTTCTTGTGGGACTCCTAACAGTGGGATCAGGGACTGTCTGACTTTTTTGCCTGATTTTGAGACCCTTCCCCTCCTACTAGGTTGCCTTGTCCAGCCTGAATATGAGGGGGTGTACCTAGTCTTATTATAACTTAATATGCCATCTTTGGTTGATAACCCTGGGAGGCCTGCCCTTTTCTGAAAGGGAAGGAGGAGGAGTGGATCTGGAGGAGAGGGGAAGTGGGGGGAAGGGGCCAGGAGGAGAGGAGGGATGGATGAGATGTAATATATAATAAAAAAAATTTTAAAAACAAATTAAAAAACAATAAGACAGAAAACCAGCAAAGAAGAAGGAAGAGGAGGAGGGAAGAAAGGAAAAAGAAAATCAATATGGAGAATTAATTCTCAGGAAACAAAAGATACAACTTCCATATGACCTGTATATCCCACTACTGGGCATAGTCTCAAAAGACTGTATCCATAAAGACATCTGCACAGCAATGCTTATTGCTGCTCTAGTCACAACAGCGAGGAAACGGAATCAGCTGATGAACGGATAAATAAATGTGGTACTGTTCTAGTTTGTTTTCTGTTACTGTGATACGTTGTTGCAGGGACATCTTACAGGTTACAATCTATCACTGAGTGAAGCCAGGGTAGGAGTTCAATCAGGAAACTGGAGGCAGCATCTAGAGCAGAGATCATGAAGAAATATTACTAACTGGCTTGCTCTTCATGGCTTGCTCCGTCTGTTTTCTTATACAACCCAGGACCACCTGCTCAGGGCGGGACATCCCACCATAACTGAGCTTTCTCACATCCATCATTAATCAAGAAAATGTCCTCACAGGCATGCTCGATGGCCAGTCTGATGAAGATAACTCCTCAATCGGATGCTCCCACTTCCCAGGTGACTCTAGTTTGTGTCAAGTTAACAAAAAGTAACCAGCACAGTTGACTCCTTGTCAACTTGACATACAAATAGCTGCTCAACCATAACTTCTTTTCCATGTTTGCCACTGAGATCTCATGTTAACAATCACAATATAAAAGCATAATGTACCTTTTTAAAGCCCTACAGTTTTTTAAAGTTTTCAACACATCAAAAGTCCAAGTTCTCTTTAAAAATTCAACACCTCTTTAAAAATCCAAAGTCTCTCCACTGTGGGCTCCTGTAAAACCAAAAATAAATTACATGCTTCTTACTCTGAGAGAGGAAAACCAGGGCACATTTACAATCAAAGCACAGCAAAACTTAACTCCAACAATATAAATAGCTGAGTGTCTGATGTCTGGGACTCCCTTATTATCTTCTGGTTTCCGAAGGGCAGGGATAGCCCCACCTCTCCAATTTTTCTCCCACAACACACACACACAGCTTGTCTGGTAGGCTCAGGCCAGCTCCACTCCATATTTGAGGTGATCCTTGTCAATCATCCCATGGTCCTAGCATCTCAGTATGCTGGAATCTCCATTGCAACTTGGGCTGCACCTTCACCAATGGACCCTAGCTTCTCTTCAGAGACTCTGACTCTGTCGCATGCTGTCAACCTTCAGCTTCTCTCCACAACCCCTTCAATCTTGGGGTCACATCTGCAACTGATGTTGCACCTTCATCAGTGGCCTCTTCTAGCCTGTCTACAGGGAGACTCCAATGCTGCCACAGCTGCTCTACATAATCCCCTCGTGGTTTCAAAACCAGTACCATGGGAGAGACTCTTACATAATACCAAGTTTAGCTGCCAATTTGAGATGCAGCCTTGGCCCCCTGTGGATCACAGCTTCTGTGTGCTGACCCTGAAGAAACACTTCCCAGAAGGTTTTCCCTCAATGATTTTAGTCTCTTACTGATCATAGCTTACTTTTCAGCCCTAGATATGCAATATCTATTGTCTCAGTAAAGCAAAGGTTTCGCTTCTACAGATTTTTAACGCGAATATTTCACAGAAATGGCCATGACAGTCTTTGAGGAGCTCTTAAACATCCCTCTGAAGTGTCACCAGCCAGGCCGCCATTGTCTGCACTGCTCTCGGCATTATTCTCCAAGCTCCCACGACAGCTTGTTAGGCTCTGAAAAAGCTTCTCCCAGAAGCCATGGGTTATTAAGTAAAAATCCTAGTGTCAGGGGTTGTCTAACGTTCTCCAAGAATCCCAGTACAATACAGGCAATTGTCACTGCTGATGGCTGCTCACCAGAACTAGATGAGATGACACCGCAGTTGAAGGTTGAAGATGTCACGCATCTTTGTCATAGAACACAGAGAAATCAAGCTAGAACTGGGCTGGAAGCTTCCTTCCTGCTAGCTAATCCTCATATGCCAGAAAGTGGACTACCAGGGAAGAATTGTTATCAGTAGTCTTACTCACCTATGGACCCCATATGTAACAATATGGACCAGCCAGTTGAGGTCAGCCTGCTGGTGCAATAGTGTTGAATCTATTATGGGGGTTGCCAATGACTTACTGATTAGATTTGATGAGTGGTAAACAGGAAGGAGTTCCTATCCAGTACTGTAAACCCTGTCAAAAACCCAATGACTTCTAATGGGGAAATTGCTGCTGCTGTTTTGCTAAATGGGCATGATGTGTCTATTAAACTGCCTTCTAAGTATTTATGCCCACAGAACAGTGCTGCTTTCAGCTGTGGTCAGAGAAGCTTGTTTTGATGGTGGTCAGCAGTAACTGTAGAGACTCCTAGGTGTTCCACATACAGAGAATAAATGACTGTTGAATGCCCAGTCATAAATGAGAGATCTCCATCTCCCACTCCAAGGCTCAGGGAGCATGATGGGAGGAGGAAAAAGAATATTAGATGGCACAAGTCTTCTCATGCTGTATGCTTTTACAGTTGACTTGGGGTGGTGTTCCCTTAAAACCACCCTGAGGCTCTCAAACTTACTGTCAGGTCCTTGGGCCCCACTGCTTTCCACACTCACATCACTTCCTATCAGAAATCCCTTTACAGTCTCCACCATGGTGTATCATCATCACTGTGGACATTCTCAGACTCCTTCCCCATTAGCTCCTTGTGCCGTCAGTCAAGGTCAGGTTTGCCCATAAATCAAAGAAACCCACAATAGCAGTGGCTTAAACATGTCGATGTCTGGGAATGGACAATTTAAGTTGGCATAATAAATCTCCAAAGTCATACAGACCTTTGGTCCCCCACCAGCCTCTGCTTTTCCATCCCTAAGTAAAACACTTGTCCTTGCAGTCCAAGGAATCTGCTAGAACTCCAGACCTTTGCATCAGAACTACAGAAGGCAGGATGGGTGACAGAATAAGGAAAAGGTGGGGGAGGGCAGAGGACCCATGTCAAATGTCCATTAGGACAATTTTCAGGAAATAGTTACGTGATGCTTATCAGCTTATTATTAAAACTCTTGGCCAAAACTCCATCTCATAGCCACAGGATTGGCTGGATTAAATAGTCTATTTCAGACATCTCTGGGTTTCGCTATTAGAGAACAAAGTGTGAATGGATAATAACAGGCCACTTCCTTTGGAGATGCGCCTAATACATTGGCATGGTGATAATATCACAGATGTATGCATGTGTCCAAATTCATCACGACTTATACACTAGATGTGCATGATTTTCATACATCAGTTATACCCCAGTGAAGCTAAAACAAAGCGATGAATGGGCAGCCTGAGTGCCGTTTATCGCAGGTGCAGGCTACGTCAAAGGAGCTCTTGGCTGTCTCAGTTGGTGACACCAGTGTGCAGACGATGTTCACACTTCCCTCGTCTCATCATTTTTGTCTCAAGGTCAACTGCTGTTTTCCTCTCTCCTCTGTGTACTTCCACTTGGTTGTTCATGCCAAACTCAACATCTTTAAAGTGTAAATTATGAAATCACTTCCTCACTCTCCCTCCACTGTGTCTTGGCACTTGGCAACAGCAGTCCCAGGCTGTTTCATTCAATGAACTCCCCTGACTTCCTACTGTGTGCAGACTGTAATCCAAGGACTTGGGGCACACCAAGCAACAAAACAGATCTGTACACATCAGTCTTCCCCCACTTAGAATGTACAGTCTAGCTTGCTACAGTTCTGAATCCTTTTCACACACCCTTGTCCTAGGCAAACTGAGTTCTCTCTGGAGAGGACCTGTCATTTGTGGATTTCAGTCTTTTTAGGATATTCATTTGACTGTTTTTATTTTTGTTTGTTGTTTGTTTGGGTTTTTGTAGCAGTGGTTCTTGACCAGGATAATTTTGCTTAGTAGGAAATGTTTGGCTATGGCTAGAGATATCCATTAGTCACAGTTGGATGGGTTCTGCTATGGTTTGGGTATGATTTAAGTGTGTATTCCTCAAAAGTTCATATCAGGAAGTTTGGTCCTCAGTATGGTGATGTCAAAAGTCCTTAAAATCTAGATCCAAGTGTGTGACGAGCCACTGGAGGCCCTCCGCACCCAGGGGATTCATGCTGCTCTCATGGAGTGTTAGTTCTCATGTGGTTGGACTGTTACAATGCATGACCTTGTTGTACATTCAGCCTTCCATTTCTGTTTCCCCACCATAGTGCTGTGATACAACCAGGAGGCTTTCACCAGGACACTGGAATCATGCTCTTAAACACCTAGAACTGTAAGTTAAGTAAATCTCTTTTTTTAATAAAGTGTCCAGCCTGGGATATTTTAATACACAGAGAGGAAATCAACAGTGTCCTCCTGTTGGCATGTCATGGATATAAACCTAGGATGCTGCCTCATACAATCTGCAGGACAGTTGCATAATAAAAGTTACCTGGTCTCAAACATCAGTAAGGCTGAGAATACTCTATATTAGAGGCAAATCATGCCTAGCTCTCAGTGCCAGCTCAAATGCCATTTTCATGAAACATTCATGTTTTCTTCTTTCATTCCTCCTAGCTCAAAGTTACTGTAGTGATTTGAGTGAATGAGAATAGTCCCTATAGGCTCAATATGCTTGAATGCTAGGTCACCAGTTAGGAAGAGAAGGTATGGCCTTGGTGGAGTAGGTGTGGTGTTGGTGGAGGACGTGTGTCACTGAGGGTAGATTTTGAGGTTTAAAAAGCCCATGCCAGGTCCAGTCTCGATCTTTGCCTCCATCTTGTGGATCAGATGTAAGCTCTTAGCTACTCCAGTGCCAGGCTTGACTGCTGCCATATTCCCCGTAGTGATGATCATGGACTCACCCTCTGAAACTGTAAGCAAGTCTCCAGTTAAATGCTTCCTTCTATAAATGGCCCTGGCCTGGAGAGATGGCTCAGCCCTTAAAGGGTGGGCTCACAACCAAAAATATAAGTTGCCTTGGTCATGGTATTCCTTCACAGCAATGGAACAGTAACTAAGACATTTTTACTGGACTCCAAATTTCTACTGGACTCCAAATTCCCCTGCATGTACCTCAATGATGACACTGTCTTTGGGCTATAAAACTCTACAAAGCTGGATGTATGCCTGATTCATCCAAGTTCCCAAATGCTAGCACAGAGCTTAGCTCACAGCCAAAAGCCATTTCAATATTTGCCATATGTAGGAATAGGGACCATCAAGTGGCTGTCTCTTCTCCCAGACTGCAGTTCCTGAGATCTGGGCAGCCTGTTGATTCTTGCTTCAAAGGAGAAGCTGTCAGGACACTCATGGCCATGGCTGGCAGAGCCTCAGCTGGCACTCAGCCACAAGAAAGAATCAACCTCTACCAGTCCGAAGGGGGAGAACTTAATGGAAAATGAGATTTTATAAAACACAGCAGAAGCTACAATTGCGTTCCACATGGACTTCTTGAAAAACTAATAGCAGGCAGGAAAGATGTTTGCTTGCATGGGAACTTAACCAGCTTTGTAGTGAGTTAAGGTAACTGGTCTTCTCAGCTTTCCTGCCTCCTACCCCATCCCAGCCAAACCAGGAGCCAATTGGCTTGTCCCTGTGTTGTCTTTGTACTGCTTCTGGACCATCTCAAGATGAAAGGTTGAGCTAACCGACACTTGGATGCAGCAGGGTGGAAGGCTGTGTGTCAGCACTCAAGTATTAACTCAGCCTTTTTTTTTTTTGGGGGGGGGAGTCTTGCAGTTGGAAGCTGGCATGTCCCGGCAGTCCTAGAAAACTGCTGGTTCTGCAGAAAGCAGCTCCTGCTGACTCCAAGTGTGCCAGCTTCGGTCTTCTCCTCTCAAGCTGCTCAGAGCAAGGAGCTCAGCTACGCACCAATTTTATTTCGCCTGGTGGCTGAAACGAATGTCTGTGGGGTCCCATCTCTGCACTACTGGAAGCAGATATAGGAGGACTTGGGGGCCTTGGCAAAAAGGATTAAAGTCACGTGACAAAAGGAAACTGACTCAAAACTGCAATCAGAGCCCAAAGCCACAGAGCTTTGGGTGAGCTCTTTACTGCTAGATCTAGTCCACCTGGGATGATCTGACACACTCATCCAACTGAACAGAGTGGACCTTGCATCAGTAAGACAGCATATCAACTAGCTGGGTTAGTTCTCCATATGCATTTGTTCCATGTATATTTCCTCATGCACCAAGGCATGTTGGATGTTGAGGGAGCCTAGAAAGCATGATTTTTCCCTCTATGCAGGATTCCAGAAGTACAATCAGAAAGCAGGGATAGGGTAGACTTTCCTGAGAGGGTATGCTAATGTGGGGGCTGAACCCATGTGACCCCTTTCCTCCTTTAAGGCTAAACCACAGTATGACCCTCCAGCTTTAACTTCTGAATCAGCCTGTCCAACAGACACACCACAGCAGTCACAAATACAAGCCAAACATAGAATTTTAAGTGTCCTAATAGTCACATGAGAAAAAAAAATCTAAATGCAGTTCATTTTAGTAAGATATCTCATTGAATCAAATATATTCGAAACATTATCAATCCAACATGTACTCAATATGAACACTAATGATGAGATGACTTGCCTAACTTTATATGATATGATGTCTTCCTGTATTTTTTCAACAATCTGTTTCATATTATAGGGTTAAGGGAGAGAAAGGAAGCTGACAATAAACTGAAAATACAAAGTTTAAGCTATTTAGGAAAAAAAAGAAGCAATGATTACAACTGAAGTAACGGTTAATACTTCATCATACTGAGCTCGGAAGTATATCCTACAAAACTAAGAGCTTCTATAAGAAAATCATATAGGGAATTGGAGAGATGGCTCATTTCTTAAGAGCGCTGGTTGCTCTTCCAGAAGTCCTGGGTTCTATTCCTAGAATCTGCATGACTCAGATTATCTGTAACTACAGTTCCATGGGATCTGATGCCCTCTTCTGGCCTCCATGGACACCAGCCTTGCACCTGGTGTATTTACATACATGCAAGCAGAACACTCATGCACATAAAAATAGATCTTAGGGGAAAAAATAAAATCAAATATGGTAGGCTCTTTCCCTGCAGTATGCTGGATTGAATATCCTAACTCTTTTGCTCATAGAAATGACCCTAATTTGAATAAGAAACATTTTAAAATACTACTCAGTAAATTAATTGTGTAAAAGTGAAGCATATGCCAATCCTCACAGCAAAATAAAACTGTGAAACTTTGGGAGTGCCAAAGCTCACCCTGGCCTGGAGAATTCTGCCACACCTGGAGACAGGAGCTTCTGTGTCAACATCTGTGGGAGGGGAAGAAGAAAGGAGAGTCAAGGTCATACTCAAGGTGGGGTGATGGCTAAACTTGATCAGCTTGATGGGATCTGGAATCAAATAAGAGACACACCCCTGGGCAGCTCTAGCAGACATTTCGGGAAAGGACTGAGGACAAAGCTCCTCCCCAGAGTGGGAGGGCCCTTCCAGCAGGTGGCCTAGATATAGAAGGGAAGAAAACCCAGCCCTGCCGCCCTTCTCTTCCTAGCTCGGCTCTTCTTGCCACTGCTGCTGCTGCTGCTACCATCCCCCACTAGTGTGCGGCTGCAGCTTCCTTTGACTTCCAGGGTGAACTGAAGACCAGCAGCTCTCCAGGAACCATCTGGGCTTGCAGCCCCATTTTAGGAGTGCTGAGGCAGCCATAAACAGATACTTGGTTCTCAGCCTCTCCGGCATGCAGACTGTCATTTTTGGACTATCCAGCCCCTATTGTGTGACTCAGTCTCATCAACCTCCTCTTGTACATATACGTTCTATCGCTTCAGTTCCTTTAGGGAACGCTGCCTAATGCACTGAAGAATGACAATGAGATTTCTATAAACCGAGAGGATTCCAAATGTCTTTACCCACAATGAAGCCCCGCACTGAGCAGCGTGGGAACAGCAAAGAAACCACGTGTCTCACCCTAGGGTTGCTAAAAGAGAAGCTAAGACAGTTACTCAAGAATTCATGTACAAGTTGGACTCCAGACAAATTGGGATTTTATATGTGTGTCTATGTTGTCCGAAAACTCTTAAAAGGAAATTTAACGTGGGTCAACGTCAATGGATAGTACTCCAGTGCGACCAGTAGGGGAAGTCTCGAGTTCAGCAGGGGCCTCATGGGATACCCACAGAGAGATAAATTTCTAATAAAAACGAGAGGTTCAGAAATAGCAAAACACAAGAAAATTGGGCACATTCTGACTCCTTTAATTTGTTCTTATTACTTGTGGCTTTGTTTGTTTTAAACAGGGTCCTCCTCTACAATCCTCCCCTCAATTCCAGTGCTGGAATTGTAGGCGTGTCCGCCGTTGTCAATCCCCATGCTGGAATTGCAGGCATACCACCATTGTGTCCACCATTGCCAGCTGTTTTGCTGCCTTTCACAAGAGGCTTATTGTCTGGGCAAACCTTCCTAAATGCTGGGGTCAGGGTAGAAAGCAAGTATTCTAGAGATTTGTTGTTGTTTGTTTTTTGATGTGTGTGTGTGTGTGTGTGTGTGTGTGTGTGTGTGTGTGTGTGTATACGCTCGCGTGTTTTGTTTTTTACAAAAGAGGAACACTGGTGTGCCCTTCTCTCTGGTCTGCTGGGATGAGAACAGCTCTCCTTTCTCATGTACGATTGACCCCTGATGTTCTGCTCAAGTACACAGAATCAAGCAACTGTGATCTGAACCCTATGAAACTGTGAGCTGAAATAATAATCCCTTTCTTGTGTTGTTCCTGTCAGGAACTTAATCACGGCCATGCAGAGCTATGTAACACAGAAAATGGTGTCAGAGAACCTCAGCTTTGTTGTGAGTCCAACCACATGGTCTCTTTAAGCCTTTAGTCTGTGGGTAAGGGATAGTGACATACTGGAGAAGTATAGTCTATCGGCTGGAACTGAAGTTATTGAAACTAATGAAATCTTAAGATTTCTATTTTGTTAGAAAGAAACAAATATAATCATTCAAGTATTTGTAAGTCCAATGAAATACACTAAAGAAGATAAATACTACCCAGAAAATCTGGGCCATAAATGGTAAACCCAGAGCCAATATTCTACTCATGGAGACCTTGAAGTGCTTCCTCTAAGATCAGGAAGAAAACAAGGATGTCTGCTTCCCCCACTTCTATTCAATTTAGTACTGAAGGAGTCTGTCAAGAGAAAGGAATAAATGACATTTAAGTCAATAAAAAAGAACAATCTAAATTGTTGCTACTTTTAAGTGACATGATACAGCTTGTAGGAAACCCTGAAAACTCCATAAACAAATATTAGAGTGTGTAATAAATTCAGCAAAAAATTTTAGATACAAAATAAACACACAAAAATCAGTTGTACTTCTTTACCCCCACAAAAAAAAACTATACAAAATGAAAACCAATCCCATATTCAATAACATCAGAAAAATGAATAAAAAAATTCAAGTCTTAAATTTATATAGAATCAAAAGACTTGATTACATACACACACACACACACACACACACACACACACACACACACCCTTGAGGGAAAAAAACGTTGCAGTCTTTAGGGTAGCCAGTCTGCTCTGGCTGGTGAGTGTGGTTACAAACTATCCCAATTGCTCTTCCTTGCCTTCAGTTCTAGCATGCGGAAGGCAGCCACCCTGGTCCTGTCCCCTGGGGCTCCTCTCACAGGCTCACTGGAGATGGCCTTGATATATGGTGTTTCCTTCCGACGGACTATAATCTTCCAGTGGACTGGGTGGCTCAGCGCACCCACTTCCTCTAACTCTTACCCCTTGATCTGCCATCTGCCAGGGAAGCACTTCACCCTTTCTCAGATGAGATGCTGTGTTTCCTAAGCCAGGAGACAACCAACAGCATTTGTCTCCTTTCTAGTGTGCATTGCCTGGCCCTAGCTTATCCTAAGAAATAGATTTCCCTGGACGGTGTCAGGTTTCCCTTTTTTTATTGACTCAGCTCAGAACCCTTCTGACTGCTGAGCTGCCATGGATATTTCCTCCCTTAGCCAACCCAGATGTTCTGACCCAGATGTTCCTGCTGCAGCTTAACCCTGGGTCTAGCTTTGACAACAGAGGTGAGGGGAAGAGCATCCTGATGTGAGCAACTGTTACCTTTCTGTCTTGCTCTATGAAATGCTAACCTATGAAAGGAGGGGATGAGTCACTCAGATTAGGCCAGTGCCATTAAGTCCTGGACTCCAAATTCAGCCTTTTCTGCATAGTATGGCAAAGCCTGAAGGCTGCTTTGCAAATCCTATCTCCTAACTTTTTAGAATTATCTTCATTTTTTTCCTTATTAGCTTGCAATGCATAGGTATAATATCTTTCTCTCTCTGACTCTCTCACTCTGTGTGTGTGTATGTCTGTGTCTGCGTGTGTGTTGCTAAAGATTAGATTCACAGCCTCACACATGCTGGGCAAGTCCTGTGCCATTGACCTATACTCTCAACCCTAAACATAACTTAATAGTAACTACTCATAACAATCAGCAGTGTTAGGCAAGTGAACCATCAGATCATGATGGAGATTTATTTCAAAAGGGAACCACAGAGCAAAGGTCATGATTTAGAAAAGCCCTGTGTTTGAAAGAAACAACTATCATCCCAGCATCTGATTCAGACTGGGAGCTCTCCTGAATAGAGCATGTGACTGTTACCATTGCTTTACTCAGACATTGGCCAGGAAGTTTCTCCAAGAACATGAAACCAAGGTGGGCCCTGATGAAGACAATAGCTGAAGGCTGTGAGAGACTACTCATGGCCATTTGGCAAAGCAGCATACATTATCTGTAACAGAAAAACAGGAAGCATATCCAAATCTAGAACCTAGAAAAAGAAACAGGAAGCTAGAAATAAATTAAATCAAAGGGAAGTGTAGTTGGTTTGTTTGCTTATTTGTTTGCTTGTTTGTTTACTCTTTGGTCTTTACTTTGGGGGGGGCTGCCACCCAGCTTCCAAATGCCCCACCTTAGCTTGGCTTGTTTCTAGCCAGCTTTTCTTAAATTATCCCAGCTCCCTTTTGCCTCCAGGCTTTTTCCTTTTCTTACTTCTGTAAACTTACTTTCACTCTTACTCCATGCCTAGCTATGTGGATGGGTGGCTGGCCCTATCTTTTCTCGCTCCTTGATCTCTCTTGCTGCTTCTTCTTCCCAGATTTCTCCTATATATTCTCTCTGCTGGCCAGTCCCACCTATCCTTTCCCCTGCCTAGCTCTTGGCCATTCAGCTCTTTATTAGACCATCAGGTGTTTTAGGCAAGCAAAGTAACACAGCTTCACAGAGTTAAACAAATGCAGCATAAAAGAATGCAACATATTTTTGCATCACAAAACAAATACTCCACAACATAAACAAATGTTAACACTTCCAAAATACTATTCTACAGCAGGGAAGAAGCAAGACAGATTAGCATGAAAACAGTGAGACAGGAAGCAGCAGGTGAACAAAGGAAAATCCACCAAGTCAAAGCTAGCTCCTCAGAACGAAAGGAGAAAGCTGGTAAGTCCCCAGCAAGATTCAGCAAGAGAACAAGAAAGCTGGGAAAGGGGAACCCAAGCTGCTGATGCCATCAGTCAACACACTGAAAGATGATAAAAGGATAATTCCAACATTTTGTACCAATATATTTGTCAACTTAGACGAATTCCTTGAAAAGCACAATTTCAAGAATAGTCCCACAAAAGCCTTCCAATAGACCTATATCTGTCAGAATAATTGAATGCACAAAGAAAATTCTAGTCTCAGATGTAGCACTGAAAATTCTTACAAATGTTTATAGAAGAATTATACTCATCTTATAAAGACTTTTAGAAAATAAAGAGTAAGGGAGCCCTCTCTAGGTATTTTATGAGGTCTTGATACTCTAGCTTATCAAGGGCAGAATAAGAAGGTACAATTATAGGTCAGTTTTTAACCAGGCTAAGATACAAAATACCAAAATTAAATATTAACAACCCCAATTCATCAAGTGTGGTGGTGTGGCTTGAACATGGAATCCTCTCCACGGGCTCATGTTTTGAGCACTTGATCCCCAGTGTGTAGTGATGCTTTAAAGGCTGCAGAGTCTTTAGGAGATGGGACCTGGGTAGTAGAAATAAGTCCCCAGAAGCAGGCCTCTGAAGGTTATACCCATCCCTGATTCTAGACTGAAGTCTTTGCGTCTTGGTCTACTCTGATGGGAGAATGCTCCACTGAACATTCCCGTCACCAGCTTCTGCCACGTGGAGGATGAAGACTGCCCAACAGTGACCCAAAATAAGCCCTTCCTCCTTAAAGGCTGTCTCTGTCATGTGTTTGGTCACAACATAAAAGTGACTAATATGTCTGGCTTATCCAAGGACTCTAAGATTTGTTTAGTACTCAAAAAATTCATCTGTGGATGTGATTCACCTTGCTAAAAGAATGAAGGACGAATAAATATCATTAGGCTTTAAATGACATGTGATAATGCTACACTCACTCATAATTTAGAAAGAAAAACTTTAGCAGGAGCTGGGGAGAAGACTCAGATGGTGAAGCTCCTGCTGCACAGGCGTGTGGATGAGCTTGAGTCTCAGGGAAAAGCTGGGCACATGCTTGTAATCCCAGTGCTGGGGAAGCCGAGACAGGTAGAACCTTGGCATTCACTCACCAACAAAGCAGCACTAACTGTCAAGTCCCAGGTCCCAGAAAGAAACCTTGACTCAAAAAAAAAAAATCAAGGTAGATGGCTCCTGAGGAAAGACACCAACATTAATCTCTGCACACACAAATACACCCACAGAGACATATACTCACACATTTACACACACATACATGCACACACTAACACACACACACACACACACACACACACACACACACACACAGAAAGCCCTCAGCAAGCCAGAACTAAAAACGTGGTTTCTCAGTGTGATTTTTTTAAAATTGCAGCTAGCAAAGTATTTCACACTCAATATTTCAAGTTTCTCATGAGTCTCAGAACCAGGCACGCCTATTATTGTCCCTTCTTGCAGCTGACTTATTGTCTCAGTCACTGAAACAGAGTTGATAACAATCAAGAAAAGATACAGAGTTTGCATAGAAAAAAATGTAAAACCTTCATTTGAAAATAACCGGTCATGTCATAAATTATTCCAATAATCTAGAAGTTATTGAATCTAAGGACTAAATTCAGTAAGGTAAATAGATGCGTGGTTAACATACAAAAGCCAGATAAGAGGTGTCCCACAGAGTTTTGAAGCGGGCTTCTGAGCTGGAGGTATGGCTCCACTGGCCGAGCGCTTGCCTGAGTTCCACCCCCAGCATAGCACAAATCAGGGGTGAGATTCAAAGTCGGGATCCGTACTTAGACAGAACACGCATTGCTTTCTTTCTGAGCCTGGGTGACCTCACTCATATAACTTTTTCCCGGTTCCCATCCATTTACCTGCAGATTTCATGATTTCACTTTCTTTGCAGTTGAGTAATATTCTGTTGGGTGTATGTACTACACTTTCATTATGCACTCATCAGGTGATAGACGTGCTGGTTGATTTCCTTTCCCAGCTATTGTGAATTGAGCTGCAGTGAACATGGATGTTCACTGAACAAGTATCTCTGCTGTATGATATAAAGTCCTCTGGGTATATGCCCAAGCTGGGTCATATAATAGTTCTAGTTCTTTGAGAAATCTCCAGACTGATTTGCACCATTCCTGTACCAGTTTATGCTCCTACCAACTGTAAGAGTTCCCCTCCCCCAACATCCACACCCGAATTTGTCGTCATTTGGATTCCTGATTTTGACCATTCTGAGGAGAGACAGAATCCGAAAGTAGCTCTACTCTGCATTTCCCTACTAGCTAAGGATATTGACTGGTTTTTTGTTTTTTTTTTAAAAAAACATGTTTATAGCTATTTGTATTTCTTGTTTCAAGAACTTTTTGTTCAGTTCCACAGTCCATTTTTGGTTGAGTTGTTTTCTTGAAGCTTAGTTGTTTAAGGTCACTGTACATTCTAGACCCAATCCTCTGCCTCATACGTAGCTGGCTAAAATTTTCTCTCATTTCATGGGCTGCCTCTTCACTTCACCATTTCCTTTGCTGTACAGAGCTTCCAAAATTTCATGAGATCCCATTTATCAATTGTTGGTCTCACTTGCTGCATGAAAAGTCCATAGTTGTAACCTACGAGTAACCAAACACTGTGATTCGGTATGAGCCTGCTCCACAGAATAGATGTCACCTGGTGCTGTAAGCCCTGGTCAAAAGCCCATGACTAGGGAGATCATAGACCCAGTGGAGGAAACCTACTGCTTCTTCTCAGGTGTTTGACTGACCCCAGTACCATGTCTTATGTCCTCTCCATTGTTCTCCATTGGCTTTAGTAAACCTTGATTAACTACTAAATTGGTGCCTCGTTTATTTAGCATTTTGTAAGAAAACAAAAGTCTATGATCTTATTGCTGGGTTAACTGGGCCACAGAAAAACAGCAATAAAGATATGTAGCCAAAACACCAAAGAAAGAACTCATCAGCCAGCCAGAAGTGACCTTGAGTAATCCAACCACTGGAGACCGCAGGTGACAAATGTTTTCTGAAATTTCTTCAAGATCTAAAGAGGGAACTACATTTCCCTAAATCACACGTGAGATGGGGACCTAGGTTTATTTTACTTGATTACATCAGAATGGTGTCAGTTCCACTGTCTATAGACTTGAGAATATCCAGGTTTTAATTCCTCTATCAATAAATAACATCTGTTGGAAGCTATATACCACCACCTAGCTTACAAAGCATTTTCATTTTTTATTATAGCATTTCAAATATAATTTGTTACTGTTTTGCTCTCTGAATCTACTTTAGAAAGGCAATATATTCTTCCTAAATGATATGATTAAAGGCTTCTAAACAGAACCAACCCACATTCAGAACAGAACTATGTAATCATTTTTCCACAGGTATTAAATAAGCCATTCTCTTTACAATAAAGTAAACGTTTAACTGGTTTGAATGTTATATTTTCAAAACTTTACTTATATCTAACTTTCAGGACATCTTTATTGGCAGAGTTTGCTCATACCCTGCAGTAGTGCAGGCCAGTGGCTTACAAGCCTATTCTCCTTGGATGCTGTGATGTAGGAACAAGAGAAGAGAAGCAAATAAAGACACAGCAACCATCTGTCTCCCTCTGCAAATGTGGATCTGGAGCTTCCATGGAAGGAATGGAGGTCATCTGTGGTGTAGAGGGACATCTCAATGGCATTTTTTTTTATCAAGGAATATAATTCCCTGTCTTTTTTTCCTTTTCTATTCGGGAGCTCATTGACCAGTTCTCTCTTTCTCAACAAAGAATTACCCTTCCTTCTTCACTACAAAAAGCTTTGCCAGATGCAGCCCACAGTAACCAAGGCAAAAGGATCTACATGTGACTAGGGCATGGAGGCCATCTGAAATTCTTTTGGGGATATAGCTAGTGCCAGGTAAAATGCTGGAGAAGTAAAAAACACAAATACGTAAAATCTATAATAAATATGTTTTTAACAATTCATTTTCTTCATTAATGAAACAGTAGCAGAAGTGTGAAGTTGATACAAGAGAAATTGGAGACACTGAGCATATCTAGGCTTTAAAAACAAAATAATGCTGGAATGAGATCCTTGAGATAGAAAATTGGTTCCAGGCCAGCAGGGCAATAAAATCATAACTTTTATTAGCTTTTAAATTTTTATTTATTACAACTCTGTGTGTGTGTGTGTGTGTGTGTATAATATGTGTGGATGCAAGCCCACATGCATGCACAAGTAAAGGTCAGAGGACAACTTTCAGGAACCAGTTCTCTCCTTCCAACATGAGTTCTGGGGATTAAACTCAGATTATCAAAACTGCAGGGCAGGAGCTTTAAGGGGCTGAGTCACCTGGCTAGCCCTGGTTATCTTTTTTTGAATAAAGAGAAATTGTAGAAACATTACTGGGCAGAAGTCAATCCACCTGAAAATATTACATGGTAGCCAATCCCATGCATAGTGTGTATGTCATTGTGCCTCTATTAGCAATGAACTTAAGTTTTAAAAATCATTCCCACTGATAAGTCTATAAATTAGCATCTCATGTCACAGAATCTGCATCCTATCAAGCTGTCAATCACTCTAGACAACGCTCAAATGTGACGTGATCTTCCCTAAACATAGCAAGTTTGGATATTTTTCTTCATATCAGGAATATACCAAAAAATAAATCAAACTTTTTAAGCATCTTAAAGATTTAGACTTTTCAGTCTATAAATGACAATCACTTTCCCTGTGATTTATGTATGGGTATATTTGCTCATTTATTTTCACAACAAGGAACTCTACTCTTGCCTTGCTCACCTAGGAAGCAGCACAGAAGTTACCTAATCTCATTTCTTCATGAGAAGGGATGGAAGGTCCAGAACATTCCAGCCATTCCCTGAGCTGTCAGTCAAATGTAAGGAAGATGTTTATGACAACTACCATAGAAAGTTTAAGAAACAAATGTCCAGGGAAAGGGGCCAAGCCAAACTCTGAACAACACAACAAAATACTCTGCCTTTACTCTGAAAGGTGGTTAATAAAAAGCAAAAACAGATATTAATGTAGCCCACATGGGCCAAGCGTGCTGTGATTAAGTAAACATGAGTGTATACTACAGAGTTGGGGGAAACTGGGTGCCCTGTTAGAAGTTCCATGGAGCAACACATTCCCTGATCATACTAAACACTAAAATTCAGGCTGCACAGAGAGCTACATGTAAGAGTGAACAGAGCAGAAGACATCTCTGAGAGATGAGAGCACACACATTGTAGCATTGGATAGCTAATCTTGTGCTCTAACAAAGGGCTGCCCCTATCATTTTGAAGAAATTTTTTGAGAGAAGCAAAACTGACCACAGAAATGGATTAATGAAAATTTGGTATTCAGTGGCAACTTACTGGCTGGTTTGCAATCTTAAAATTCAAGCCACAAATGTCAGTACACATCGATACTGGCAACCACTAACCTAAATAAGGGCATTTAGCCTTGTGGGGACTGAAGAGAACTGAGAACTTTCAGTCCCGCTGGAAGTGGGCAGACTTTATCTAATACCTGCTTGTTGCCCTGTGGAAACCAGGGTTGAATTGTGCCAAATCTTCTGATTGGTTTTTGAAGCTATTAAAAAAAAAATCTCGATTTCTGTGTGTTCTTGTTGAGTTCTGTGGGTTTTCCAAAATGTGAGTGAAATGTTTTAGAAGGTTGGTACAAGGGGGGTTAAGGGGAATCTATCCACAATTGCAAAGGTTAATGACCTCTGTGTGCATGATTCCCTAGGGACCCAGCCTCGTTAAAGCACTATAAAATTCCTTAATCATCTAGCCCCATCCCCAGATAATACCCCCAAGTTGTCTCTTGCTCTCTTCTTTCTCTGTATGAAAGACTCTCTGCCAAATGTTTAATTTAGTCTCTCCTAAGA
Source organism: Peromyscus eremicus (assembly GCF_949786415.1). NCBI lineage: Eukaryota > Metazoa > Chordata > Mammalia > Rodentia > Cricetidae > Peromyscus > Peromyscus eremicus. The sequence continues at coordinate 28,545,334 of NC_081420.1, forward strand.
TTTGCCTTTCAAATCATATCTTGGCTTGGTCCACTACAGCTTTGCATGAGAGATGCTCCACCTGTATTTGACCTTGGCATCCACAAAACACACTCCACTTTGGGCCTGGAATCTCTTCTACAGCTTGCATGAAAAGTGTGTGTGTGTGTGTGTGTGTGTGTGTGTGTGTGTACACGCATGAATGCCTGTGTGCCCATGGTTAGCAGTATGAATACTGAATTGAACTGAGAAAAAATTGTCCCAACACACAAGTTGAGATATGAATAGCATGGAACACAGGGTATTTAACAAATCAAGACTGTTTTCTTAGTCATATTGCTTCATAATTGCTAGCACTGGTTGGTTCTCAACCTTGACTACACATAACAATTCTTCAGGGAGCCTTTATAACAACAGTTGCTTAGGCACCACCCCAGAGATTCAGAGCAATTTATCTGGGTTGTGCAATTTGGGATCAGAACTTTTGAATGTTTTCCATTGATCTAAAGTGCAACAGGACTACGAATCACTGAGTAAGGATGGGCACCAGAGGACAGAGTTTCAAGGGTGATTCCCTGAAGTTATCAGAGCTTTGTCTCCAGCTTTTTACCTCAATAGCCCTTTGCCAGGGGGCCTATGATGTCTGAGATACCCCATTACTATGATAAAACACCATGACCAGGGCAATTTATAGAAATTTATTTCCTATAATGGTTCCACAGGAATAACGAGAAAGCTGAGAGCTCACATCTTGAACGTCAAGCACAAAGCAGAGAGACTGACCTGGGACTGGACACCTCAAAGCCTAATCCCCATGACATACTTCCTACAACCAGGCCATGCCTCATAGACCTCCTGAAACAGCATCACCAGCTGGGAACCATGTGCTCAAATGCCAGAGCCTGTGGAGGACATTCTCATCCAAACCACCATACCATGTCATCTGAAAAGTTCAGGAAAACTAACTATATATTTAAATGCACAATAAAGATGAAGAGAAATAAAAGAGAAGGCATAAAATAGTTGAAATGATGCATGTAAATCAGTGCATCGCTCAGCCCTCAAAGGAACGTCTTCTTACAGTAGATGGTAATTAAGAGAGACCCACAACTAAACAATGCACAGAGAGCGACTTTGAAACGCTCAGTCTGAAATAGGATGTCTTTATCAGACCCTTTCCCTCAAGGTCAGGGATATATGAGAAAGAGGGGTGGAAAGAGCATGAGCCAGAGATGCTGGATGATGTCAAAGAAAACTGTCTTCCAGTCACAGCATGGCTGCTGCATATATAAACACAGATTGTGTCAGCATGTGCAAGACCCTGCACAGCCTTGAGCCAGACAAAATCCAAGCATGAAGGTGGGAAAGTGGGCACAAAGTCCCACCCCTAACAGAGAAGCTATTCACAAATGATAGTTGCTTCAAGAGGGACAATTAATTTTCTTCAATGGAGTAACACCAGGTATATAAACCACAGCCCAAAGCAGGCCCATTCTCAAGAGTAGCTAGCTGACATAAAACACTCCAACTTGTGTGCTTTTTGTTTTGTTTGGGGTTTGAGTTTTTCTTGAAGAGAGAAAGAACATTAAGTTGGGTGGATGGGGTATGGGAGAGGATCTGGGAGCAGTAGAAGGAGGGGAAATATAATAAAAATATATTGTATAAAATTAAATAAAAACATTTTTAAAATACTTGAAAGGAGAAAATGAAATATAATAAAATAGTTGAAAGTTGGGGGAGTTCAAGAGGGACACTGGGACAGATTACTAAGAAGTAAAGAATTCATTAGAAAAGTAAATAACATCATAGACAGACAGATGTGGTGATATTGTGTTCCCCAATATATTGTGCACCCTAATAAACTCATCTGGGGTCAGAGAACAGAACAGCCACTAGATATAGAGGCCAGAAAATGGTGGCACACACACCTTTAATCCTAGAATTCTGGAGGCAGAGATCCATCTGAATCTGAGTTCAAAGCCACACTGGAAACAGCCAGGCACGGTGACACACGCCTTTAATCCCAGGAAGTGATGGCAGGAAACAGAAAGGTATATAAGGCATGAAAACCAGGAACTAGAGTCTGGCTAAGCTTTTAGGCTTTTAGCAGGAGTTCAGCTGAGATTCATTCAGATGAAGACTTGCAGACTGAGGAAACAGGATCGACTGAGAAGTTGGCAAAGTGAGGTTAGCTGTGGCTTGTTCTGTCTCTCTGAACTTTCAGCGTTCACCCCAATACCTGGCTCCTGGTTTGTTTTTATTAATAATACCCTTTAATATTCATGCTACAGACAGATAGAAACATAGCACTTACTCTCAGAGTTCAGAGACCCCATCACCAAAGACAGAATGTTGGGGTCTCTGAAGAGCCCATGGGACAGAAATGGGGTCTCTCTGATCATCTGAAGATAGGGGTAGTTTTACAGAACAAGTGTAGCCAGGCCCTTTGATTCCCATGCAAGAAGCAGATGGGGAGCAAGATGTGTGTCCCCCAATCTCCCTTTGATATAAACTTATTTCCTCAAGTGAGAGATCCAAGACCAAAGACAGTTCCATTCAAATCTAGCCTGGGAACCTATGAGTCTCTGAAGTATACTTCAAGACACATGGGTGGGAAATAACTTTTGGAGCATGGGAGACTCAAGTAGCAGCATGGTTGAAAAGTCCCACCCTCTCAAGACCATATGCAGGTAGGACAGAATTCCTGGAGGCAGGAGGGAGTGGAACCTCAAGTGAGGGTCTGATGGCCTTCCTGTCCTTCTGTACAGAGACTGCTGACAGTCCTGATCTTATGTGCGTCTTGTGCAGGTAATCACAGACGTTCTGACTTCAAGCCAGTGGCCATGCCTGGAAGACAGAATTCCACAATGCAGGATGGAGAGAGCTATGTTTGCTCATGCATACTCCAATCATGCCTCTTCATAGGCTCTCCTTTCCATGTTCAGAAAATGACAGCATTGGGATGATTCACAAGTGGAGTTCTCAACCCTCTGACATCAGAGGGTCACCCATCGGACACTTGCTCAGGCCCAACTGACGAACATAGTGGCTTCAACCAAGTTATGTTGGACAAGCAAAGTTCCTGGAAACAAAACAAAACTTCAATGATCATTACTGCAGTGGCCCTGCATCAGGCCTGTTCTCCACAGCTGAGCTATGTGGAATCTAAAACTTCTAAATAAGTCATGGAAGCAAGGAATGAGAAGCCAGGGAAGCTGGAGGATTCATCCAAGCTTACCAAGCTTAGTTCTCCTAAAGTCACACTCTGTGAGTAATTCCTTGACAGCAAACTGCCATTTGTCCCCACGAAAGCCAGTAGAGCACTTTGTCATAGTAATTTTTCATTGGCCCGAACATTTCACCAACTATGCATCTTACTCCTCTGTGGGCACAAGGTCACCCCTGTCCAGAAACAGAACAAGCTATCTCTCCCTTTTGTCATGTGCTTAACTTTGAACATACGATCTGAAAGAAAGGCATAAGCAAAAAGAGGGTACTCTGTGGAGACAGCCTCGGGGACACTGGAGCTGAGGGGATGCATGTGATGTGTCATAGCAGACACTGAAACCCAAGTTCCATTTTCATGACCTTTGGCACAGACATCGCTCCACTAAAACTGGCTCAGAACTACACTTGCTGAGTGGAACATGTCAAGGGTCAGGGACATACAACTACTGAATTCAAATCATTCCCCAAATCCTCTGCAGCCTACAGGCCACAGCACCCCTTCATTAGCATATTAAACAAATAATGGTGTGCCTGATGAATTCAGTGTTCTGAAATCTCTCTCCCACTGCATTTACATTTAATCCATTTTTCTGCAAAGCTGAAATCTTCAGCAGCGTATGTTTAAGTATGTCTATGTCTGTGTGTGTGTGTGTGCCTGTATACCTGTGTGTCTCTGTGTCTGTGTTTGCTAGATGAGGAAGATATTATGATGGGGGCTGTCTTTTGGTGGCTCTAAAACTTGGCAGCTCAATGGAATCATCAGAGGAACAATTTAAAATCCCAGGGCCGGGGCTGTCTGGACTCATTTCAAGCTCACCAGTCCCTCAGAATGGAGCAGAGGTCAAAACTCTCCTGAGAATGGGCTGGTTTAGCCAAGACTGTAAAACATTATCTTCTCCTTCCCCCAACTCCTTCTCTTAGCTCATCACTGCTAGAATGTTTTTCTGACTCCCGTATTTTAAAATCCTTTGACCAAGGTTGAGAACCAGAACGATAGACTGAGTTCCATCCATCATTCATAAAAAGAACATGTTCTCCTTGGTGTTTATTTTAGAATAATAAAGCAGTCAAGTTAAAAAAACAGATTGGCCCCTTCTGGCCTGCCTTCTGCTGGAGTTTCCGGCTTCCTTCAAGCCTGCCTCTTGTGTCACTATCCGCATGCTCCATTCCCAAGAGGATGCACCTGCTGGCCACAGGTCACAATCTGCTGCCTGAATGCATCCCTCACTTCATGCTCTCAGGGTACGCTGTGGACCTGTGATTTCTAGAGTTTTTCACTTTTGCCAAGTAGCAACATTTTAGAGTGTTCCGTTGTTTTTTTTGTTTGTTTGAACTAAATGTGCTTTCCTGCACATTTCCTCTGAGCATGTGTGTTCATTTTTCATCATACAATCCAGGAGCAACTCCTTCTCACACCCTTCTTTCAGTATCTGCACACCTTGTTTGACAAACTGCCTCTTTAGAATGTTCCCTCTGGATTTGGTTTCCATGGAGACCTGTCTCCAGTGGGTGGGTGGGGAAGTGTACCTGCTGGGAAAGAGCATCATAAAGTCCCCATTTACCTCCTGGTGTGAGAAAGCCACCAAAGAGGCTAGAAAGAGAATAAGGGAGACTCACACCAACTCCAGTGGGAAGCAAATGTGTCTGCATCTCCAGGCAGAAATGTTTTGTTCTGTTTGTTGTAGTTGTTATTGTTCCCTAACTCTAGACAGAAATACATTTTTAGACTCACCTGGTCACACTGACTGAAGCACATGAATTTAGCATGTTCCTGCTCCAGGCCACTTCCTCTCCCAGGGTTAGGTGAAGAGGGTGTCAACACTAAAAGGAAGCTTTGCATAAATTCCTAAACTGGGCTGAGAAAACCATTTAGCAAAAGCGGAGATGCACTTCCCAGGCACACCACAAGGGGTCACAGTGATTCAAGATAAGGCTATTTTTTCATCTTTGAGAACCGGGGCCTGTCTTCAAAGACAAAGAAACTCTCAGACCCCCAGGAATGCTCAAAGGAAGCTTCATGGGGCTGAAAGCAGGATGGTCACCCAAGGAGAGGTGCCAAGTGCACCCAAGGTGCTTACTATTCACCAGGGCCCACAATTTAAGATGTAATATACGAGATCCTGAGGCATAAAGATCAATAGTCCCTGAAACCTTCACAGCAGGAATTCAAGTTGTCAGGTTTGTTGGCTTCTTTGTTTTAGCAACAGGGTCTCCCTGTGTAGCTCTGGCTCGCCTGGAACTTGATATGAAGACCAGTCTGTCCTAGAACTCAGATCTGCCTGCCTCTCCTTCTCGAGTGCTAAGATTAAAGTATGCATCTATTGTGCCTGGCAAGATCTTTTTTATAACCAAACATGGTTGTATTTGTGGGGCCACTCAGCTACTGGAGTGATCTATTTACCTAAGTCTTGGTTGAGGGCAAAAACTCTAAACACTATGTTTACAATCTATGGACTAGGGTAGGGCACCAAGCTCTCTTTACATAAACATGCCTACCTGGTACATTCATAATGGCTCCAGGTGTAGGATCTTTGTAGTGGGTAGCCATTCCAGCTTTGGTCTGGAAGTTCCAACCCCAATGAGGCTTCAGTAACTATCATGCCTACAAGGCGGGGGCCAAGGGAGGGCCCTGAAGACCCGAGATCGGGATGCAGTGCGCTCTCTTGCTTCTTGGACCTTGGACGCTAGAGGTAGACCAAGGAGAGTTCTCCAGAGAACACCGCTGGACTGAGCTGCATCTTTCCCAGAACCCACAACCTACCTATCCCTTCATTTGTAAGTTACGCCATTAAATAAATCTCCCTTTTAACTATGTGGAGTGGCTTTAATAATTTCACTAATAGATCTTAGAATTGGTATGAGAAGGTAGCTTAGCTACAGTAACCAACTTTAAACAACTTGAAGTGACACAGAAACACTTGCCTTTTCTCCTCTGATCAGAGTGACATTGCATGGCACTCTTCCAGTGACTGCCAATGTGCCTCCTATACAGGCACTGGATAACTCCCAAGAGTGGTAAAACTATCATTCTGGACAGAAGAAGAGGAAATGAGCTGGAAGTTAACATCTCACTGCCAAGAACATTTCTTGGCTGCAGAAACAAAGCTTAAGAACCCAAGGTAATAGGAAGGATAAAGCAGGACCTAAAAAAGGCCTAACTTCACTAAGAGTGGTCTCACTGTGATCCTTGAGTGTGTTCATGTGACCCGGAGAAATGGGAGACAGCTGGGTAATTACAAAATGGTGAGGTGAGTTTTCTTGATAGAGTCAGGAACAGAGTGGTATGAGAACAGAGACCTTTCTCCTCCAGCCTCAGGGGAAAGTGATTGAGGCAGAAACAAAAGAAGGAGCTTTGCACTCCATGGTGATCACCCCGGTGATCACCGGAACTCCAGGAGACAGGGGACACTCAGGCAGTCAGTTCTGCACGTGACTCTGCCTTGAGCTGTGCGATTGACCAATGGCCAGAGGTGCTGCACTGTATCATGGGACTGATAAAGAGCCTGTAGACTCTTTATCTACAAGGCTGTCCCTTCAAACCCCTGCTCAAACTGCTGAACTATCCAGGAAAGTACTCACAGGCAGCAACGTGGGTTTTAAGAGGAAAATGCACACAAGTTCATGTATCTGAGCATGCCCTCCAGGGTCTCTGAAATAGACCTTCAGCCATCTGCAAAGGAATCCTTGCTCCTTTGGCACAGTGCTTTAGAATCCAAGCCTCTCTCCTGAGGAATGACTGCCCACGGTTCCAACCAAGGTCCTTTTGGAGGACAAAAGTGTGATTAAAGCAGCTGGAACAGGAAAGGACCTAGGCATATAGTGGGGGCTGTATGGGCAGTCCTTTAGGCTGAGTGTATGGTTGTGACCTGAGTGCTGTGCCCACTAGCAGAGTTCTACTTCTGGTCAGAAACTGCAAATCCACAGAGAAAACACCGGGGGCAAATCTGCCCAAGCTGTCACTACTGATCAGTTCGCTGCTTGAATTTAAAAGCACCTATAAGACTGTAGTTCAGAGCCTTGAAGCAGAAAGAACAAAGAAAAATCATTTTAAAATCTGATAAGGATTGCAGGCAAACTAACTAAATGGATTCATAGCTTCAGCAAGATTTGCAAAACTGGAAACAAAGTAAAACCTACTTGTCAGTATCCAGAGTCACACTTACTGTAGAGACATACACACACACACACACACACACACACACACACACACACACACACACACACATATATATATATAGTCACACTTATATATATATATATAAAGAAAAAGGTTCAGACAGACAAAGACACTTTGCTTGGTCAAACCTTCACCAGGGTTCTGAACTTTCTATGAGCTACTTGTGCATTTCCTTGTAAAATCCAGTTTAAGAATCCTGCTAAGCCAGTTCAACCAGTAATCTGCCCCTCATGTCTCTGATAGGTCTCTCTGCTTCCACTGTCCCTCAAGTGACATCTGGTGACCTGAGACTATCTTCAGCAAGAATCTCATTTAGTTAGATCAGCCAGAACCCGCTTCATGTGATCTGTTAGTTTCTATCCACCGGCACTACCCTGCTGCTTGACTATTACTTTCCTCTTGCTCAGGCTGTATGTGGACTTAATTCCAGTCACTGCACCTGTCACGTGGTCTTGAATAGTCTTTCACACTGTACTGCTATAATTTGGATATTGGATGTCCCCCTAAGGCCCATGCATTAAAGGCACGGTTCTCAGCTTGACACTATGGGGAAGTGCTGGAAACTTCTAGAGACAGCATCTAAAGGGAGGTCTTTAGGTCATTGGGGGTGTACCCTTGAAAGGCACAGTAGAACCTCAGCTCTTACTACATTCTCATTTGCTCCCTAGCCATGAGGTGAGCAGTTTTGCTTTGCCATACATTCCCTGTTGCTTCACAATCCCAAAATAATGGGGTCAATCAAGTATGACTCGGCCATCACAGAAAACTGTGACCCCAAATCTTTTCTCTTCATAAGCCAATTTTCTGGAGTATTTGTCATAACGACCAACAGCTGACGAGTATAATACCATGTTTTGATGGTCAGTAAGTACTGCTCCCTTAGGAAGACTAATTCTATCAGATAATCACAGTTTGAGGGCACAGACTACTTCCTTCAGGTGTTCTCTAGAGCTTAACCAAGCCATACTTGGGGCTGAGGAGGCTCACACAGTAAAGCCCTGAACTGAACAACTAGGATGGGAATGGGGTGGAGGTGGACTCAGATACCCCTACCAGTCTCCTCCAATCTTGACCAAAGCACATGCTAGCTGGGCCTTCACCTTGTCACCCCCGCCATATTGTAATGATATGGTCAGCTGTGGCTGTATTTGGGGTTTTGTTTGTCTTTACATGTTTGTTTTTAGATTTCCATCTGTATTATAGTAATGTACAGTTCTCCAGGACAAAAATTAAATAGTGTTATGACAAGAATTCTATATAGGGGCTCTTTTTTCATTTTTCTTATTCCAGACTAAAGAATTTTAGCTATAACTGTTGGAATAGGGACCACAGGACCCACACATTAACATGTCATAATAATTACAGCAGTGTTTTCGAATCTCCTGAAGACTTCAAGTAGACAATGACAGTGTTAGTTGAGAACGTCTGCTTTCTCGGTTGTGTGATTAGAGATCTATTCATATCGCAACATATGCTCATAGCAGATGCACAGTCCATTCTAGTGTCCATTTCTGACTTCTTCACACACACACACACACACACACACAAAAATGTCCTGAAGTACTCAGACAACTGATCAGAAAGCCCTATGCTACTTACTTCAGTGAGACACAGGAGGAGAGTACAAGATGTCCAGAACCTTTGAAACCCAATGACTCGGCACAAGTACTGCTCTGGCCAAAGACCTGGGTTCCGAGGACCCACATGGGCAGCTTGCAACTGACTGCATGTAACTCCAGTTCAAGGGCTCTAGTGGGCATCAGCATGCACATGCACATATGTACATGCAAACACACACATATACACATGTCTTAGGGTTCCTATTGCTGTGATGAAACATCATGACCATAAGGCAAATTGGGGAGGAAAGGGTTTATTCAGCTTATACTTCAGCATTGCTGTTCATCACTGAATGAAGTCAGGGCAGGAATTCAAACAGGGCAGAAACCTGGAGGCAGAAGCTGATGCAGAGGCCATGGAGGGGTGCTGCTTATTGACTTGCTTCCCATGGCTTGCTCAGTCTGCTTTCTTATAGAACCCAGGGCCAGCAATCCAGGGATGGCACCATCCACCATGGGCTGGGCTCTCTCCATTGATCTGTGAGAAAATGCTTTACAGCTGGATCTCATGGAGGCATTTCCTTAACTGAGGTTCCTTCCTCTCTGATGACTATAGCTTGTGTCAAGTTGACCTACAAAACCAGCCAGTACAACTGACACCTTGTCAACTTGACATACAAACACATCACTATTAAGCCATAACCACTTCTTTCTTATTCATCCCAAAGATCTCACATTAAAAACATAAATAACTTTAAAAGTCCCAGTCTTTAAAAATTCAAACACATTAAAATTTCAGTCCCTCTAAAAATAGCCAATCACTTTAAAAATCCTAAGTCTTTTAAAATTCAAAGTCTCTCAACTATGGGCTCCATCTAGTAAAATACATCCTTACTTCAAGAGGGAAAAATCAGGGCACAGTCACAATCAGGCCAAAGCAAAATCTAACTTCCAACTGTCCAGTGTCTGGGATCCACTCACCATTGTCTGGACTCCTCCAAAGGGCTTGGGGCACCTCTCAGGCTCCACCCTCTACAACACACACAGCTTGTCTAAGCTCCAGCAGGCTCCACTCCACAGCTGCTGTTCTTGGTGGTCATCCCATGTTACTGGCATCTCCAAAACACTGAGGTCTTCTGCTGCAGCTGGACTGCACTTTCACCAATAGCCTCTCCTAGGCTCTCTTCATGGTGCCAAGTCTCAATTTCTTTGCATGACCCCTTCAGTCCTGAGCCTTCAACTGACACTGAAGCTGCACCTTCACCAATGGCCTCTCCTGGCTCACAGTGCCAAGCCTCAGCTGCTCTCCATGACCCCTTCATGCCTTCAAAACCAGTACCACCTGGGTGACTCTTACACATTACCAAGTCCAGCTGCCAGCAGAAGGTGCAACCTTGGCAGCCTCTGGAGCACAGTTTCTCTGTGATCTCAGGAAATACTTCCCAGATTTCACCTCTGTGATGCTGGTCTCTCCTAAATCACTGCTAATTTCTTAGCTTCAGCTAACCAGCATCAAGTATCCCAGTAAAGTTTCACTTTAGTAGTTCTGGTATCTTGTTAGTCACAGCTGATTCTTCAGCCCTAGCTGACCAGAACCATGGTCAAAATCTTAATTCAAAAATAACAAATGGCCCCAATAGAGTCTTTCAACTTCCCTCTGAAACTTCACAAGCCAGGCCTCCATCCTCTGCACTGCTCTCAACATTCTTGTCTTCCAAGCTACCACAGAACATCCCATAGAGCTTTTAACACTCAATGGCTCTTCTAGCCAAAGTTCCAAAGTCCTTCCACATTCTTCCCCAAAATATGGTCAGGTCTGTCACAGCAAAACCGTACTACATTGGCACCAATCTGTCTTAGTTAGGGTTTCTATTGCTTCAGTGAAACACCAGAACCAAAAAGCAAGTTGGGGAGAAAAGGGTTCATTTAGCTTACACTTCTACATCACTGTTCATCGCTGAAGGAAGTCAGGACAGGAACTCAAACAGGCCAGTATCCTGGAGGCAGAAGCTGATGCAAAGACCATAAAGGGGTGCTGCTTACTGGCTTACTTCCCATGGCTTGCTCAGCCTGCTTTTTTATAGGATCCAGGACCTCCTGCCCAGGGATGGTACCACCCATCATGGGCTAGGCCTTTCCCCATTTGATCACTAATTGAGAAAATACCTTACAGCTGGATCTCATGGAGGCATTTTCTCAACTGAGGCTCCTTCCTCTCTGAAGACTCTACCTTGTGTCAAGTTTGCCCACAAAACCAGCCAGTACAACACATAATTTAAAAAAAAATTAAAAATAGATATTTTAAAAAAACTGGCAGAAAAGTATGAAATTAACAAAATAACTTGTAAAATAAGGCATGATTCTACTTTTTGTCTGCACTGTGATTGCAACTTATTCAAGATACAGAAAAAGAATCCAAAAGACAACAAAAGGGTACTGTGTGGATAAATTATTAATTGTATGCATCCTTTTCCAATTGTCTGTTCTCCCTCTGTGTGTGTGTGTGTGTGTGTGTGTGTGTGTGTGTGCGCGCGCGCTCTCGCAGGTGCAATAAGAAAAAAAAATCATGGTGTGAATGAAAACTCAAGTTGTCTTTGGTGAAGCCGGTCCAAAGTCCCACAGTCACAACTGTGTGCTGAGTCAGCAGAGCCAGAAAGGCAGAGGGTGAGTCAGAGGGCAGCCCCGGGAGAATGGATGTGAAAGCAGAATGCTAACACTGACAGACAAACCTAACAGAGGGTAACAAGAGGATCAAGGAGGCCTGTTTTTATGTGAGCCTGCTAAAGAGTACAAGGGTAAGAGGCTAGATGCCCCAAAGACAGACAAACAGAATGATTGTGCCAAACAGAAAGCCTTGAAATAGAGCCATGCATTTCAGTTCCTCTAGAAGCAAGCCCTTTGAGTGTAAGCAACTCATTTGGGGGCGGGGGTGTTAGGGAGTCAACGTAGAAGAGGCACTTGCAAATGGTGAAACAGCTTAAGCAGTCACAGCAGGGGATGGTGAAACCACTCCCTGTGAGGGTGTTAAGATGTGTTTCAGAACCATGCCTTCAGAAGCGGCATTAGGGGGCAATGTGAGATGAGGTCAGGGGTGTTCGGAGCTCAGTTCCTCTGACTTAGGCTGTGAACTGCTCCCACAGAATTTTAACTCCCTGTCACTTAACCTCTGTTGTTCTAGTGAAAGTCTTCAGAGCACAGATACAAAAAGCACGGATACAAAAGTGACAACTGAAATCATCAGGGCAGCTCTGAGGTTACATTGCTATATATGTTATCTTTCATAAATGAAAGCGGTAACTCTACAAACAAGGAGAAAATGGACGGTTCAATAAGTGATGCTGGGACAAATGATGATCCTTATGATGGAAGTAGTTTCCTATACCACAGATGGATAAAACACTTAGATGCAAAAGAAGAAAAACACAGAAAAAGCGTGGGTGAATATATAATATATAGAAGGATTTCTAAAGTCATAGAAGCCATAGATTTTAGAGGAAAATGTATATTGACTTCCTCAGAAATTAAAACATTTAGAAAACAAAGTCTATATGTATGTACCATAAATCACGAATAAATTTAGTGGTGATAAATTTGATGTTTGTGTTTCTACCATTATGAAAAGTAAAACATGGATGATAATGAACCGTTACGAATCCTGAAAAACCAACTTATAGGTTTATTGAAGCCAGGAGGCAGGAAATAGGTCAAAAGGTAGTATCTGGAATCCACAAAGGCATCCTTTCAATGGGTGAAAATGCAGGGAGCCAGGAGATAACTGAGCAAAGGATACAAAAGGATTTTCCAAGATGGGAAATCAGCATCCAAAGTCATTATCAATAAAACCCAGGGAAATTAGAAAACAGTAAGATCTCATGCCTCACCCACCAGCTAGAGGGAAAACTTAACCTTTTAAAGCACCAAGGTTCCTCTCCTACATAGCTACCCAATAGAAACGTGCTCAGCCTTACAAGTATGCAAATGGCATGAACACCAATGGCCACCACAGCATCATTTGTACAGCAAGTAACGAAGAAAGGCGTGAGATCCAGAAAACAAGGAACACAGCAGGGATTCTGAGAACCCCAGCAAAGAAAAGTCCAGGATTGCAGCTGCTCAGGATGTTCCCAAGGGGCAAGTATCGGGTTGAACACGGGAGGTGTGGAAGTGATGAGTCACTGGATGTGGGTCTCACGGAGGAAAACTGCACTGAGAGGCTGTGAGATACGTGCAAAGAACCAGCAAGAAACCAACAAACAAGTAAATAAGACATGAGCTGATGTTACTCTCAGGGAAATGGCCGGAAAAGGAAGAAGTGGTCATAATGTACTCCACCTTCTACAATGAAGGTTAGCTGTATGGGTCGGTATACAATGTTTTGAATATCATCTCCACCAAATGGAGTGGTTGTATTGAGAGGATGAGGGAAGGGATTCGAAAGTGGAGACCTTGTGAGGAACCCAAATCTTTATTTAGCACAAGATGAAGCAGATAAAGAATGTTTACAGTTTGGAAATGATTCCACATGTGGCAGCCAGAGACAGAATCGGAAGTGCTTGTCCATAGTGTGGACACCCCGGACAGTGGGGAAGGGTCAAAGCTATTAGATTTTATGTAAGTCCTTTAGAAAAAAAATTTTTTTTCAAGATAGGGTTTCTCTGTGTCACAGCCCTGGCTGTCCTGGAACTCTCTTTGAGGACTAGGCTGGCCTCGAACTCATAGAGATCCACCTGACTCTGCCTCCCAAGTGCTGAGATTAAAGGCTCACCATACCCAGCTCGAATTTTTTAACATGTACACTCATATTATTTTTTGGTGGTTTGAATGAAAAATGGCTCCCATAGTTCCAGGCTTTTGAACATTTGGGCCCCAGTTGGTGGCACTGTTTGGTGAAGTGTAGGACGTATGGCCTTATTGGAGGAAGTATGTCACTGTAGACCAGCTCTGAGAATTTAAAGACTTCCAGTTTGCTCTCTCTGCTTTGTGCTTCCAGTTCATGTACGAGCTCTGCTGCTGTGCCCGCAGCCTGTTGCCATGGTGTCCCTGTCATCATGGATTCTAACCCTCTGGAACTGTAATCCGAAATAAACTCTTTTATAAATTCCCTTGGTCATGCTGTGTTATCACAGCAACAGAGAAGTAATGAATACACTTTGACAATATAAGTAAGCAGAAAAGGTAAAATAAGGAAAAAAATAAAAATAAAAATATTTACAATGTCTGTCTCCAAATCAATGGTTCTCAATCTGTCACGACCTCTTGGGTGGGGTCCCATATCAGATATTTACGTTACGATTCTTAACAGTAGCAAAATTACAGTTATGAAGTAGCAATGAAATAATTTTACGGCTGGGGGTCACCACAACAAGAGGAACTGTATTAAAGGTCACAGCTTTAGGAAATTAGGAAAATTGAGAACCACTGCTTTAAATGATGTGATTATAGGTTGTTTTTTCTCTTTGCTTTTCTGATGTTTCAATAATAAAACTTTTATGGGAAAATGGATGCAATGGATTCAAAGACAGAATATCTGGCTGGCCAGACTTGCCTGACCTCTGGGAACTGCTGAAGGTGCCACAACAAGTTTCCCAGCCACAGAACTAGTGGTAGGAAGCTCTGAGCAAGGGCAGGGCAGATCCAGTACTGCTAGACCAACCAACCAACAAGCTGTGGTCTGAACAATGGCCACCAGGGCACACCAGGGCACACTGGGGCACACCAGGGAATGCCAGGGCACACCAGGTTCCATTTAAGCTCCAGAAGTAGTCACCATGTGTGTTTGATGGCCAGACACGAGCCCAGGATGTAGATGCCTCATGTGAAAGAAGCACCCAGGAGTCTCTCACATTCTGCACTATTTTAGAAGTCCCACCTATCCAAAAGGCCCTCTCTTCCAGGCTGAAAATGTCCTGTCGAGTCTGGTTCCAAGGAGAATTCCCTGATCTGAGGGCAGAAGAGGTGTGGTGGTATTGTGTTCCCCAAAATATTGTGCACTCTAATAAACTTTTCTGGGGTCAGAGACAGAACAGCCACAATATTAAACATAAAGGATAGGCAGTAGTAGCACACGCCTTTAATCCTAGCATTCCAGAGGCAGAAATCCATGTGTTCAAGGATACAGCCAAGCATGGTGACTCACGCCTTTAATCCCAGAAAGCAAGCCTTTAATCCCAGGGAGTGATGGCAGGAAGCAGAAAGGTGTATAAGGCATGAAGACCAGAAACTAGAAGCTTTTAGCTGGTTAAGCTTCAGGCTTTTGAGCAGCAGTTTAACTGAGAGCCATTGGGATGAGGACACAGAAGCTTCCAGTCTGAGGAAACAAGACCAGCTGAGAAGTTGGCCAAGTGAGGTTAGATGTGGCTTGTTCTGTCTCTCTGACCTTCCAGCATTCACCCCAATACCTGACTCCAGGTTTGATTTTATTAATAAGACTCTTTAAGATTTTTGCTACAAAGAGGCTTCAACCTTAGAGGGGGAACTAGAAGATCAGACAAGCAACATTCTGCACTGGAGTTCAGGAGAGGCCCCTGAGGGTTGTTGAGGCCTCTTCACATGCTCTAAACTGTGGGCCTCCTGGCAAGTGAGATGGACCAGGATAAGAAACAGTGACCAGGCATTATAACTGAACCCCTGGAAACCAGGCTCGGAAGAGTAAATTAATTTATAGATGGTTAGTTTTCTAGGAATACTGTAACAGTGTACAGTGACCCACCCTTATCCTTTATCCATTCCAAATGTATGTCTGAAACTGGGAACAGTGTCAAACCTCATGTATCTTAGGGTTTCTAGTGTTGTGAAGAGACACCATGACCATGGCAACTCTTATAAAGGAAAACATTTAATTGGGGGTGGCTCACTTACAGTTTCAAAGGTTCAGTCCATTATCATCATGGAAGGGAGCATGGGGTCCTGCAGGCAGACATAGTGCTGGCTACATCTTGGCTTGTAGAGAACAGGAAATTGACTAAAACACTGGGCAGTATCCTGAGCATAGGAAACCTCAAAGCCCACACCCACAGTAACGCACTTCCTCCAACAAGGCCATATCCACTCCATAAAGCTATACCTTCTAATAGTGCCATTCCCTATGATTTATGATTGTTCTTTTAAGTTCTGTGTCCTGGGGTTCATCTAGGTAATTCTCATTGGTGACTATTACATTCAATTACATTCAAACTACCATACCATGTATACTGTTTTCCTACATATCCAGACTTATGACAAAAATTTAACTTATAAATTAGTAGCAGTGAGAAAGTAACACCTTACTGTAGATCTCAGCAACCTTAGCAAGTTTTCTTATTAAGTGAGAAAGGTTCACATTTTCTCATTCATATACCATAGAAAGAAAAGCCTTCCATAATATGATTAGCCTAAAAAAAATTCATATATAACAAACCAAACTCAAAGAAAATACAGGAAGCAATATTTAATGCTGAAGAGAGTAATGGGAATAGTCAAGAGACTGTAGAAAGAAAAACAAAGCCATAATTACTGAAATACAAAGAAGCACTAAGAACATAAATAACAACAACAAAAAATAACAATACAATAACTGCAATTAACACATACCTCTCAATAAAGCTAAGTATTAATGACCTCAATTTTGTAATAAAAAGATATGTGCCAGTTGAATGGATCGTGAAACAAAATCCATCTATCTGTTTACAAGAAAGATAAAAATAGGTACCACCTTAGAGTGAAAAAATGGACAAAAGTATTCAAATAACATAGGACCAGGAAGCAAGCAGGTATCATTATCCTAATATCTAACAAAATAGTCTTCAAACTAAAAGTAACCAGAAGAGATACAGAGGGACATTTCATTTTAATCAATGAAACCATTAACCAAAAAGACATTTCTATCCTAAACATATATGCACCAAATTCTGGTACACCTAATTTCATTAAAAGTGTACTACTGAAATTAAAGATGCTTATTAACACCAACCCATTAATAGCAGGTGATTTCAATACCCCCTTTCTCCAATAAATAGGTCATCTGAACAAAAATTAAACAGAAAAACAGAATTACATAACATCATGCATCAAATGGACTTAACAGATGTCTACAGAAAATTCTATCCAGATACCAAAGAATATACATTCTACTCAGCAGCACATGGAAGTTTCTCTAATATAGACCATATCTTGAGACACATAAGGAGATGAAAGACCTCTACAATGAAAACATTAAATCTCTAATGAAAGAAATAAACAAAGGCTAGAAAATGGAAAGACATCCCATGCTCATAGATTGGTAGAATTAATATTGTAAAAATGACTATTCTTCCAAAATACAACTATAGATCCAAGCTATTGCAATCAAAATCTCCATCTCATTCCTCACAGCAAGAAAAAAAAATCTTAAAATTCACCTGGAAGTAGAAAAGACCCTAGATAATCAAAACAATCCTAAATAAAAAGAACAATGCTGAGAAGATTGCCATTCCAGACCTCAAAATATATTACAGAAACAAAGTAATAAAAACAATACGGCACTGGCACAAAAAGAGACATGTAGACCAATGGGACAAAGTCAAAGTCTCAAACATGAGTATAGGTAACTACGGCCATATAATATTTGACAGAGATGCCCAAAGCACACACAGTAGAAAAGATAGCATCTTCAGCAAATGGTGCTAGAAAAACTGGTTGTCCGTATGTAGAACAAAATTAGACTTGTGTCTTTCACATTACACAAAAAACTAACTCCAAGTGGATAAAGACCTAAATGTGAAACCTGACACACTGAAACCACTAGAAAACAGAGGCAGTACCTTACATTATAGGTATAGGAAAAGACTTTCTGAATAGAACCCCATTTGCCAGGAATTGAGGCCAACAATTGACAACTGGGACTTCACAAAACTAAAAAGCTCTGGACAGTTAAAAAAAATTGAGTAATGGGGAAGCTCACAGGATGGAAGATAATATTTCCAAATATATGTCTGACAGAAGATTAATATCCACAATATATAAAGAACTCAAAAAACAAAAAATAAAAAAGGACCCATTCAAAAAATTGGCTAGGGATCTAAACAGAGAGTTTTCAGAAGATGAGATCAAAGTCTTTAAGCAATATCTAAGAAAATGTTTATCATCCCTAGCAATTAGGGAAATGAAAATCAAAACAACTTTGAGATTGCATATTACTACAATCAGAATGGCAAAGATCAGCAAAATGATGGAAAAAATGCTGGAGAGGGTCATCAATCCCCAGTAAAACACACACACACACAAGGAAGGAAAGGAAGGAAGAGAGAGAGGGAGGGAGGAGAAAAACGTGGTACCTGTGTTGAACTTGTATAGACTTCTTTCCTGTCTTTGTTCCCTCAACAATGCAGTTTGACTATTGACATAGCATTCACATTGTTTTTAGTCATCAAGAGATGATTTAAAGATCACAGAGTCAGCTGTGATACTGTGTCTGTCTAAAACACCTGATGATCTAATAAAGAACTGAATGGCCAATTTAAAAAAAAAAAAGATCACAGAGTCAATCATAGAGTCTATGGAAATACTACCTCTTTTTATGTGTGGGGCTTATGCAGCCATGGATTTTCATATCCAGGGAGGGTTCTTGAAACCAATCTCCAGTAACTATTTGGGGATGACTATACTATGGAACTCAGCCATTGAACATGTAGGTGCAGGCACCCAAGAAAAAACAAAGTATCTGCACACACAGGAAAATTCAGGTGCCCAAATGTACATGAGGCTCACAGCAACTCTATGGAAACAGCCCACACTGTGAACAGCCCAAGTGTTTTCAACAGATGGACTGATAAACAGTGATGTGCTATCCACATGGTGGCTGCTAGCCAGCAATAAAAAGCCACTGGCATATGCAAGATCATGGGCAACTCCCAAATCACAATACTGAGTGGGAGTCAGACAAAAGAGGACACATGCTGTTACCCATTTGTGGAAAGCTAGACAATGCAAACTCATCTCTAGTGACAGAAAGCACATCCGTGGTCGCCTGGTCAGGAAAGATCACTAAGGGGCATGAGAAAAACTTCCGTGGTAATAGGCACATCTGCCATTTCCATTGTGATCAGAATTTCACAGGTATCTGCACATGTCAACATCATCAAACTGTACACTGGAAATACATACAGTTTATTGACTGTCAGGAAAGTGCAATCTTTCAAATGCTGTTATTGTGCAGTTCTGAGGCCCTTGCAAGTAGCTTGGCCTTTCCTAAGTAGCTAAAGAGGCCACACCACCAACCATCTCCCCTTACCTGATAGTCATATTACAGAGGACCAGGTACCAGACAACCAGGGGCAGACGCTAAGCCATTAAATCTAAAGCTGTTTGAACTGGCTTGGCTGGAGCCTGACAGCCCTGCCTTGCCTGTTCTTTCCTGCAGAATCCAGAACCAGTGCATGTCCACAGTCTGACATCCTGGTCTGTGGACCCACCTGTGCTTCCCTGAGAAGCTCCACCACTGCAGCCTTCTGCTTCTCTTCAGGGGGTTTTCCTCATATCTCCCCAAAGTCATGGAGTTAAAATATCTAATCGACTGGGGGTACAGGCTTGCCTAGCATGGGTGAGGCCCTGAGCTTAATCCCCTGAACTGAAAAAAAAAAAGTTAAAGCATAGACAATTGTGCCTCCATAATGTTGCTATTTGGGGGGTGGGGGGCAGTAAGTAAAAAGAAATATAAAGATGGCTTGAATTTAGCCTGTTGTTGCTTTTGCAGTGCTGGGAGTAGAGCCCAGGGCCTCACACAGGTCAGGCAAGTCCTCTGTCACTGGGCTACACCTTCAACATTTTACAAGAGAGAAGGAAAAGGAAGGAGAGAACCGTCTCCTTCCCCTGGCTGGGGACAGGTGATGATGCATAAACCGTCTGCTGAGTCTTGTCCCTAAATCACCAGCCACACCAAGGAAACTTTACACTCAACATCTCCAAGCCTCATTGAGTGGATGGGGAAGGAGAGTATCCTGGAGCAGAAAGCATGTCTGCATAGAAAATGATCACAACAAAAACCCGGGCAGAAAGAACAGAACCGGTATGCAAAAGGAGAAAGCAGCTGTGGCCACATGTGCAGAAATTATATAAATGACAGACTCCAAACCATCAATGAAAGGCCCACTAAAGGTTGGACCACCAGAGCATGTCTATCAGAACAGAGGAGCCTTTCCTCTTGGACGAGATTTGGGCAACAGACTGGTTCACATAATGATAGTCACACCAAGCAAAGGCCAGAGCTATTTGGCTACGAATAAAGACAAAGGTGACTCATCCACACCCACCACAGACATAAAGACAGCTTTCAACCTGATGCCTCCCACCCCTAGTGGCAGTTCAAAGCAGTCCTCTCTCTTCTTGCCTTTGCTGCATGCAGCATCCCAAGACCGCCCCTTCCCAACATATGTTGACTGTGACACTGACTTCTGGTCCCATCCATCCTTGCCTGCCAGCTGTAAACACAGAAGCCATAGGAAGGTTCTGCCTAGTTGCAGCATGGCACACCAAACTCCAAGTCACATAGAGGATGAGAGGGCCTTGTCTGCCTTTTCAAACTTCCTTGCCCATCTGTGGTGATCACACTATGAAACAGGCTCTGAGGGGTTCTTATCCATACCTCCAAATATTGATTCTTTAAGAACTAATGACCAAACGACCAAATTTGCTAAAGGACTTATGGTCAAAGCCAATTTGCTAACATATTTGCTGAATGGGACTTTGAAATGATTGACTTGGGTCAACAATCAAAGACCAGGAACTTGAGATGGAGGTAAATATTGGGGTAATAAAAGGAAAATTTGCCCTGGGAATCACAACATCCTCTGTGTAGATCTAGTGAATTGTGTTAGCAATTGGTCCAAGAATTTGGGGATCCCAGGTCTTCACCACTGCCCTCTTGACCTATTCCCAGAAGCTGTGGTGCCCTTCACTCCTCTGGTGTTGTTCATTAGAAGTTCACTAGCCCTTGGGTTGGAGGTCAAGACTGCTGGTCTCCAAGGTGGCTGGAGGTGGGGCACAAAGTATCCATTTTCTTGGTGTCTGAAGGGTCCATACAGCAGCCTGATGCTCTTGACAAATAAACCCGGGGAGGAACTGGATTATGGGCTGGAAAGAGGGCAGCTTCCCAGAACCCTTGAATCTTTATAGCTCCCAAGGGTGAAATAGCTTACTCCTGGTTGCTCTACCCTCTGCCTCTCTCAATTACAATCTTATTATGACAAGGGATCACCAGGCTGTTAATGATTTATTTTGAAATGTACTCTTTGTCTTTTTTCTCAAGGATCAGATCTGCTCAAGGCTTGCTTGGAACACTGCCATGTTCTCAAGAAGCCAGAGGAGACTTTGTCACTCAGCCATAGATTCTAATTTGACTATTACAAAATGAACTGGCTTTCTGTAGCCTGACCTGCATAGAGACCAATCCATCTCCTGCTCCAGGCTTTAGAACCTCAGCAAGGATGTGGTACATAGCCTGTATCAAGGATGTGGTACATGGCCTGCACCACCCTCCTCAAGTTTCTGCAGAGACCTGAGGAATATATTTTGTTGATCTCTTTCTTGGCACATGAAACAGACTTTCCACATCTCATCACCAAGCTTTCATTGATTTTATTTCTTCCCCATTCCCTTTAGCGGCTCCCTTCCCTCCGCATTCCAGTTCCGTATCTTCCCAGGGTTCCTTTCTCTCCAAAAGGAGAATTGGCTCTGTTTAAAGGCTGTCATCAAAAATACTTGTCTCTGATCTCTCCTTCAAAAGTTTTGTAGGATTAACGTGGACTAATGAAAGACCTCGAGTCAGAGAGAAATGAATATGCACTTTAAGTCAGGAAATGAAGAAGAATGCCTCTGGCCCAACCTGTCTGCCATACCTCATCTTGTCAGTTTCAGGCGCTTTCCATGAGGACCCTTCCAAGCAGTAAGAAATTGGTTTGTGTTTCTCATAAAAGCTAAACAAGAAACAAAAGCATCCATGGTAACAATCCATCTGGGCAAATCTAACCCCTGAGAGCATGTTGAACTCAGCACTTTTGAAATGCAGATGTCAAAAGCCAGCTGTTTTCCCACCCCCTTTAGTGGCCCTGAGCAGTTTGGAGTAGGGGAGCAAAGTTCAAGAACAAACAGAGACAACATGGGTGTTGACCTTCATTCCCATCACAGATAAGTGAGGGCAATGCCTTTGCTGTACGTTACCAATGCAGGGACCCAGCTGAGCTCTAGTGCTGGGTCAGATGCTCACAGAAATGCCTGGGGGATATCAGAACAAAGACTGATGTTAGTCTAAGTTCCCCCAGACCACAGGATCTTATGACTCTTACATTAGGACTCGTCCCCAGGAGCCCCAGACCCCCTCATCCTGCATGGTCACATGCCGCACACTGAGATGGCGGCCTTAGATGTTTCTCCTTTGAGTTATTTCTGCTTTTTGCATTTTATGGATTCCATTAAAATCCCATGTGCCAGATCACACTGGGTCTCTATTATTCTAAAAATCAGGAAGAATTCCCTTTAAAGTCAGTGAGAATCCGGCCGTCTCATATGTAGCCAGGTAGCTTGCATCCTCTTGTGGCTTAGGGCCACATTCGGGTTTCCAGCCTGGACATAACAAGACAGAACAGACTCCAGAGAGTGGTCATGTGCCAGGAAAGCACCAGCAGGGCTGGGCTGCAGAGAAGTTGCTGAAGTAAATAGCTCTCATCGGGGGTGAGGGAGATGTGGTGATCCCAGGCAAGGGGCAGTCTTATATTAGCGCTAACAAAGCCCGAGAAGAAATAAGGGAAATCAGAGGGCAGCCTGGTGGTAGCCAGCAGGTGGTATAAGAGGCACAGATGTCTATGCACAGTGACTGCTAGCCTCCCTCTGACGGCTGTAGGAAATCTGGCATCCATACTTACTGTTGCCACCGCTAATCTTCATATTTTCAATACGGTCTGACATTTCAAATTTGTAAATCTATCTTAATATCAAGCATGTCAGAGTGACAATACCAACTAGCCCTTAACACCATCCTCCCTCATGCAGAAGAGTTATGAGCAAGAATATGTGTCTTCCAGTGTTTGTGGACTCAGGGCAAGTGCATGGGCCAAGATTAGGGTGTTATGGTTGTCACAGTATGTATCTGGATATATGTGATGGAAAACCCACAGAGAATAGTTGGGCTCCTTCTTGGGAAGTTAGTATTCATTATAAGTTACTCATTGACACATTCAGAATGTATTAGAAGATACTGTCATTAACCACGCAATCTGTTATGGTTGGGGTGGGGTTTGTTCCACTGAAGACTCACTTGTGGAATCTCAATACTCAGTGTGGAGATCTGAGAGCTGCGACTTGGTGGGAGGATGTTGGCTCACTGGGCATTTTGCTCTTAGGATTATTTTAGTTCTCTTGGGACCCATCTCTGGCCTCCTGTCTTACTACATGATCTCTTTTTCCCATATGCTCATGATGTCATTCACCATGCTGTGACACAGCCAGGCAAGCCCTCTCCAGAAAAATTGCCACTACTTCCAAAATGGAAAATTAAATGAACCTCTCCTTTTATAAATCAGTCTCTGGTATTTCATTATAAAGCAGAAGATAAACTAATACATGACCCAACAAGCCATGAGAAGAACAGGGATTGCTTGAGTCTCAGTGACAGCAAGAATAAGAATGTACTCGCCCCCAGGACGCTTCCCTTCTCCCTCTCTTTCTTCACTTTCCTGCAGAAGACTCCATCCTCACTGTGGTGGAGTTTCTGCCTCACGGCAAGAGATATGGAGTCTCACATCCTACTGTTCTGACCTCCACAAAGGGACTTCACTGGCAATTTAGAGCACTCTAGAGACTGTCTGTACAGACTCAATGTGGTAGTATGCTCACTTGAACCTGTGGCCATATCACCCACTCACAACACTAGTTACTTGTAATGCTCCAGGAGCCCAGCAATGACCAAACTGGAGGATTGTAGCAGAGGGGCAGCCCTGGTAGAAGGAAGGAAGATGCACATGTCAGTCCTATAGACAGATGCCCAGGCGGGTTCAGAAAGTTCTCCCTAGGGGTTCAGTGGGTAAGTGCTCTTGCTGTGCAAGCATGAGGAACTGAATTTGGATTCCCAGCACTGTGGGAAGTTTGGGGTTTGTTGGTTGGTTGGTTGGTTGGTTGGTTGGTTGGTTGGTTGGTTGGTTTGCGTTTGGGTTTCTAAAGAGCTGGGTTTGGACACACACACACACACACACACACACACACACACACACGCCTGTAACCACAGCAGTGTGGAGGGGCAGAGACAAGATGATCATTTGTGCTTGCTAGCTAGCTAACCAGTCAAAATATCGGCTCTAAGGTTAAAAGACCCAATCTCAAGGGATATGGCCAAGAATGATGGAGTAGGATACCCAATATGCTACACACACACTAAACATATATATATACACACACACACACTACACACATACAAATACTATACACACACACTACATACTTATACGCTACGCACATACTATACATACACCCATACACACTACACACACACTATATATACACACACAACTCGCACACATATACACCACACACACACACACACACACACACACACACACACACACACACTCCTTATACATATGTCTCTCCTCTTCACCTGGAAAATGTCCATTTTTCTGTAAGGGTGTACCTTAAAATAAAAAAAAAAAAAAGCCCCTGATCCCATGTAGATCCGGAACCCTACAGATGAGCTCCCGAGC
Organism: Peromyscus eremicus; assembly: GCF_949786415.1. Taxonomy (NCBI): domain Eukaryota; kingdom Metazoa; phylum Chordata; class Mammalia; order Rodentia; family Cricetidae; genus Peromyscus; species Peromyscus eremicus. The sequence continues at coordinate 28,569,978 of NC_081420.1, forward strand.
ATCCATCTTTGAATCATTTCTCATCGATCCAGCCCCACTCCCCAGACGTGTGTCCTTCAGAATGTAACTGTGCATGCGCTCTAATTTTCAGCCCCGTGGCGGCCAAGTGGCAAGTGCTCAATAGGTGTTTCTTTAATAATGCACCAAAGAAGCATGAATAATAAACGCTGGTACAGCAGTAGAAGGGAAAAGGCCACACATACTCCAGCAACCATAAGGCAGCTCCAGGGGCCTCTTGAGAAGGTCCCAAGGGCGGCACTGCTTGTCAGCTCAGAGCAAGCATCAAAGGGGGAAAATTCACTTCATTTAATGTTTAATATAGAGAATTTTTACAGATTTTAAGATTTTCATTGAAAATGTTTTGATTCATAAAAATACTTATTGCTCTAATTTCTACACCAAGTGCTTTCTGGGCCTTCAGCTTATTTTTAGTGAAGGGAGGTAGCAGTGTCTATCACATGACAGTCATAGGGCAGAGATGCTGCCAGACATCCAGCCTCAGGCTGTTGATGTACTTGGGCTGCAGAGAAGCCTGTGGCCCAAGTGATGCAAGGCCATGCATGCTCAAATATATCATCCCTGCCCTTGGAAACAAAGGAGAGGCATTCTCCCTCAAGATAAGTGGTTGACAGTCTTCCAGAAGCTTCATTAGAGAGGATGAGAGGTGAGTTAACTGGAGTTTTTTTTTTTTATATTCTAAATACAGGCTCTGACTGTTTTACTCCAATTTCTGTTGCTATCTTGCAGAACCCATGACCAGGCAATCGATAAAGAAAAGACATTCTCTTGGGCTCATGCATCTAAAAATTCAAAACCGTGATGCCATCAGACGCTCAACTTCTGGTGAGGCCCTTATGATGGAGATCATGAAGAATATAGTGGAAGCTTCATATGTCAGAATAATGGGTGAATAGTGAGTAAAATTTAGAAGAGGGAGTAAAACCCCCAAGAGAGCCAGTGCCTTGAGAAAAACAACATTAATTCATTCATAAGGCCAGATCCCCTTCACAACACCTCCTAAGGTCCCACCATCTCTTCACAGCATTGTACAGAGGACCAGACATCAACATGAGTTTTGGGGGAGACAAACATATTCAGATGGTAGTGACTACCTCTAACCAACTCAAGCAAAATGGAACAGATGAAAAAGAATACAGTGAAGGCCAACTCAGGCAAGCAAGAAGTTTGGCCGATCACAGAACCCAGCCAACAAGGACTCACTGACCAGACAACTGGAGTCCAGAGTTCCTGGCATGGGTTGTCCTTCCCTGTGACACTTCCATCATGTTGGCAAATCCGAGATGAGGACCCAGGAGCCCAGGCAGAATTAAGCCCTTTCTCCTTGGCCAGGCAAGGGCAGAGCCTATGTTGGCATACTCAGAGCCTCAGCACATGAGGGGAGAGAACACAGGCTCTGAGGAATAAGGAGGAAGAGATGTTGATTGTAGACTGAAAAACGTCTGCCAACCCAGATATCAGGTAAGCAAGGGGAGAGCTCTGTGGCTTTATGGAGAGCAAGTTAATGGTATGACTACAGCAAAGGGCCAATGGGAACAGGCACAAGATTGTTAAAGAGGAGTAGACAAGGACCAGCCACAAAGCATCTTCTGGGCCACACCACAGTGTGTACTTTGTCCAAGCAACCTGAGGGACCACTGAGCGGTTGATGACAGGGAGTAAAATGATGAGATAGGCATTTCTCAAAGATCACCTGACAGAATCAGAGTTGGCTGGGAGGTAGACAGACCTAGTAAAGAGCTACTGTGGGACTCAGGGCATGAGTGACCAGGGCCTGGGCAAATGGCAAGAACTCCTGAAGGAGGAACCATAGGACTTGATGGCTAAACATGGTATCACTGAAAAACATAGCTCTTCTTCCAAAGGAAATAAGTCATGGTTTATCCTGAGCCAAAGATGAAACTGTAGCATGGGACACTGATTCAGGTCCCCCTGAATGGTATGTTCCATTAAGGAAGAAGTCACTTCAACTTTCATGGTCATAGAATGAAAGAAAGTCACAAATCAATGAATGTACCAAATTACTTGGTGGGGGCATCAGGTAGGTGAGGTTACAACATAGCAGCAGGGATTTCTTCTGCAGGTTTCTGGTGCCATCTTGGGGCACTCTTAACTTGGGTTCCGTGGTAGCTAGTGGTCTGCTAAATTTACAGTGCATTCCAAAAGTTTTACTTGCCCTCACGAAGAAGTTAGGTCAGATTCATAGGTTGGTAGTAAATGACCATTAAGAGTACTAAAGATAGATGAACATATTTGGCTCCATGTACAACTTTCCAACTTCCATTAATTGTGAATTCTTAGCCAGTTAGTTTGCAGGATCTTCCGTACAGATGCAGTTTCTTCTAGGAACTACAGTCCACTATGGGAAATAGGAGAAATGGGGCTTCCTAAGGTAATCGAAAGACTTCTACCTTGATGACTATATGTGGGGTTTGAAAAAAGATGGAGTCTGAGTAAAAGTTGAGCTCAATTTGGGACCTGTCAAGTCTGGGGTTCTAATGAAGTCTTAATACCATGAATCCTACACACCCACATTTAAGCAACAGCAAAATGGCAACACCATCTCTTATTCATTATAAACATTTAATGACAATTCCCCATGTTAAAGAGTCATTGTCCAGTAAAGACAAATTAACCAAAACATACAGTACAGGGAGATAATATGCTGTTACATAAATGTAAGTATAGTGTGATTGCTTATGTAAACTTTCTCTTTTACTATCTGACTTAAAGCCAGCATGGGGCAGAAAATAGAGATGGATTGTAATTATTATTATATTGCTGAGCTCATTTTCTTGGGATCCCCAAACAGAACATTTTCAACTTTACAAATATCTTTTAAATTGTGAAAATATGGGATTATTTTTAATTTTCTTCTACAATTCCATTTAATTTAGTTCTATCAAATAAGTATATTTATTTTTAAACATGTACATATCTGTAGAAATGTATGTATATGTCACATTGCTGACCATGAACTCATGGTGAAGAGTCTGCAAATAATGATAATAAAACAAAGATGTGGGCTATGAAACAAAGGGCCCTTCCAGCTGCCTGGCTGCAGGAGCAGAGCATATCTTTGGTGTGTGGATGGCTTGCTCCTGTCTAACTGGAAGAATACATTTTAATGCCAGCTATGAAAAACAGAGCTGCTAGGTGCTTCCCTGGGACCTTGCTAGGGTGGTTATTTTTCTGTGTCAACTTGACTAAATTACAGTATCCAGACATTGGATTGTAAGAGACAGAGGTGATTAATGGTTCCGAGAACTGCATCTTCCAGACACAACAGGACTTATGATCATAGGAAGGAACAGAGACTGTGATAGCATGCCAGACTCTGCATGGGTTCAAACCAGACAAAATACCAGCACTGAGAAGGGGGACGTGGACACACAAAGTCCCACCCCTAACCAAGAAGCTATTTGCAATCGATAACTGTTGGGCAGGGAAAATCAGTTTTCTCCAATGGAACGTCACTGGTGTATCAATCATGTTCATGCCCAGGAGCAGTTGGCCAGCACAAAATGGACTCCCTGGTTTTTGTGTGCACTTTTGGTTTTGTTCTGGTATTTTTTTGTCTTATTACATTTTTTTGTTTGATTTTCAAAATTTGATTTTGTTGTTTTTCTGCTTTTATTTTAAAGAGAGAGAAAGAACATGAAATATAATGAAAATATGTTGTATGAAAAATTTAAATAATCTCTCTCTCTCTCTCTCCCCCCTCCCCCCCCCAGTTGGTTCTATTTTTTCTAGAGAACACTGACCAAAGCATTCAAGTTCTTTCCAACAATTTTGTCCAGGCATTTGCCCCTAAGACCTGCAGCCATTTCCATCTCCTTAATCCCAGCAGTTTGTGGAACCTGCCATCTGCAGTGCGGAAGGAAAGGTGGACACAGGCAGACAGCAACAGCTGACAGTGTGTGGCTCTCTGAGAGCCTTCTCTACTTCCTGTGCCAACCACAGTCTGCAAAATACAGGCTTCAAACAATGCTGCATTTAATTTGGAAAAATTGCAGGGAAAGACCTCACCAAAAAGTCGAATCAAAACCAAACCATCTGTGGCACCCCTAAAAGAAACCATTCAGTGTGTCAGCCCAGTCCCCAACATATTCAAAAGGATTTACCAAGCACCTAGTGTCACAAGCTGGTATTGATACAATGGACTCATAGATTAATAAAGTGCAGCCACCAGCAGAAGCCTGCAATGTTTTGAAGGTACCTAAGACATTCCCTTCCTTGGTCAATTCCATAGCTGGTGTCCCACACCTAGTTTGGAAATCTATGACTCCTGAGAGAAACATTAACCTCTGTGTACAGTAACTCCAATTAAACTTCTAAATATACAGCATCTATGGATATATGTGTGTATGTATATGTGTGTGTATATATATTAGGCTTCCACGTGTTTTTTTTCAATATTCTTGGTATTATTTATCTGTCCTTTCCACCCAACCATATCCCCATTTTAGCCTTCCCCTATTCTTGCCCTACCTCTCATTATACAGTTTTTAGGGTTTTGAAAGTAAAAACAAATTCATTAAAAGGCAGATCTTTTAAGTTTTTGTGAAGGTAATGATTTTTAATTTTAGTAAAACCGGAGTATTTAGTAGAGAATTGCAGGCTTTGTTTCCTAACGTGGTTAAACATTTCCCCTACACTGTGTAGTTGCTCTGTGACGTCACCAGGTGGCGGCAGAAGGATTTCGTGACTTTTGACCACTGGTTTTGGATGGGTTGGGGGAGGGGAGACGACTCAGTCTCTGTTGTGTTTTGCGGGTGGAGAGTGGTGGATTTTCGTCTTGGCTTCAGATACGTCGAAGCAATACAGCAAGCTAAAAGTAAGTACCCTGAATGGTGGGACTGACTTTACAGCCCACTGCCAGCTGAGTATGTGGGCAGGAATCGCTGTGAGAACAGACATTGAAGAGACTGTCAGACCCCCCCGAGCAGTTGCCCCACCTCCACCCTCAGGCAGCCTTTCTTTGGTGTTCCTGAAGGGTAGTTTGAAGGCTGGTGGGCTCCTGTATGTTCTCTGCCGCTCAGGCATTAATTAGGATTTAGTTCTGTCTGCTTAGATTTTGAATACACCAAAGATCTTTGTCCCTGATTTTCTAATCTGTGCTTCAGGAACTCACAGCTGTCTGTTGAAATCCCCAGGCGGTCAGACCCAAGATGCTCCCATAGGAATCAAAACATGCTAACCAAATCCCTTATAGGGACCTAAGTAGCTTTTTCTGAAAATGCCTCTTGCTTTCAGAGACAGGACTTTTGCCAGACCTTGTAACCAGGTTAATAATATACCTTGAAATCATTTAAAACTATGTACTCAATTCTCTGTTATCAGCCTGGTTAAGTTTAACCAGCCTTTAAGAAAACAATGTAACCAACCTTACTATCCTTTGGACTTTCCATGTAAACAGCTTTTACAACCTAAACTAAGTAGATAGATTTAATTTTAATTTTAATTTAACTACTCTTCCATGACTCTGACCCAGAAGAGTGTGTGTGTGTGTGTGTGTGTGTGTGTGTGTGTGTGTGTGTGTTGGGGTAATTATTTGCTAAAAGCAGCCAGCAGGTTGGAAGCAATCTTAAAAAACAACAACAAAAATAAATAAATAAATAGTGTTAGGATTCATGAGAAGTCCCACAAAAGACCACCAGACATGTATGCAATCAACAAGAGTGTTTGATTCTCCAGAGCAAAAATTTCAGCATGCAGGGGTCAAACCATTTGACAAAGTGGCAAAATGGTGACCCTGAGAGAAGCTTGCAGGCTCCTTTTAAGCATAGCTAGGGGATTCCAGCTGTGGTTTAAGTGTACTTTGAAGTGATTGGGTCTAGACCCTTACTAATACAGGAATCATTTTATGATTGGCTCATGATATCTGGTCAGCGACTGTGGTTGTGTGTCGGGGTCTATTTGACTGAAAATAGCAAGAACAGTTCCTGCTTGTGGCTTGTGATTGGCTACCAGATTGGATGTACTTCCTGAGGGTCTGATTGAAGCCAGACATGAGTCAACATAGGATGGTGGGCTAATATGAGGCAGAGGTCTTAGCAAACTGGTGACTGGGGCAGGGGGAGAAACAACTGGCCCTATTAGGGTCAGTCCTGTTAGAAGAGGGGATGGCTCCTTCAATAAAAACACAAATATTCTATGAACGTTGGAAACAATATTTGGATATAGGATGAGGGTTTGCGCACTGACTAAGGGTCAGTTTTCCTTCATAATATCAGTTAAAGATTTTTGTTTGGAAAAAGACTAATTCCTCATTTCTTTCCCACACCATGTTTCCTTTGCTATACAATAAATACAGAGCAAAGTCTTTGTTACAGACAACAGGAACAGACAGACATGATACATACACACCAGAGAGACCACAGGCTGCAGACCACAAATGACATACAGAAAGAAGGCACACAAAGAAATGAAGAATTCAGATTTGGCCTCACTCTTGCTCTGAACTGCTCCAAGAGGAAGATTTGTTTTTATTCCTTAATGTAGTATCAATGAAGAAAATGATGGGGTAACTTCATACAACCTACCCATATTATCCCATGTACCTTAAATAGTCCATGCATTATCTAAAAATACCAAAAAAATTATAAATACCATGCAAATACTTGGTACACTCTATTGGTTAGGGACTAACAAACAGAAAAATATGTGCATGTTTAGTACAGGTTCAATTTTGATTTTACAAATATTTTTGATCTGTGGTTGGTTGGATCCACAAATGTGGAATCATAAGATGGAAACAGAATAGCTGGTCTTTATTTGGAAATATACTTGGAAATGCCTGTACCAGCGGCCAGTAGGGGTGCTGTAGAGATGTTTCTAGCATGGGGAAAAAAAGAATAATAGACTGGAAGACAACCAAAGTCCCTTCTAGACCTAGGATGCCATTGTCTATAAACACAGCAATTACAATAGCCATGCCCCACCCCTTACAATGAGCATCCCTGGGGAGAAGGAGTTCCCACATGAGCCACAGCTCATACCAGGCTAGAGAAGCTGCCTCATCTGCCCCTTCCTATGTTCCCCTCAGCGCTCTGTGCTTCCTCCAGGGCCTTTACCTCCACAATGACTTCACATTTACTCTAGAGTTTATTACATCAAGGTCTACTTTCTAGTCTTCCCTGAGAACTAGTCTGGCTGTGGACCATCCCTTCTCTAGGACCTTAAACATAGTAGGAGCTCGGTTATTATATAAATGTCTACCTCTGGTCCATTGTTTTTCATGATTGGAAGTTATCTGAAGGCCTGTTGCTTTCATGATCATTTCACACTTCATTGAGCTACTCTTGGCTTTCTGTAGCTCACCTGCATGACAGGTGATCAATCATTTGAGAAATCCTTCCTCCAGCAAAGTTGACACTTCATTTTGACCTTCCTAGACTTTGCTCGAACCTGTTTTTTCTGCTGTAACTCCAGTGTCTCAGGCTGCCACTGTTACAGAAATAATTTACCTTTCCAGTGAGAAATTACTCTGCACACTGGGAGATTAATAAAGGAAAAATTCTTTACTAAAAAAAGTGTGTAGATAGCTGTGGCTAATGCCTGAAGAAAAGCCAGGCTTAAACAGAAGATTTTACTAACATATCTGCATACCCTGTCATCCTTAAATCTCTTTGAGGCCCTTGTCCCAGATTACACTTTGAACAATTTAAACAAAGACATGGAGACTGTGAAGCCCACCACTTTGGCAGATGATTTACAAAGCAAAGACCGCCAGAATTAGAATTATTTTTTAAATTCACCAGTGATGTTCTTTTCCCATAGTTGTTACCCAGGTTCATCTTGCTCATCTGGCAGAATTATGCTTCTCCTGATAAAAGCACAGGGGACTTAGCAGCCCTTGAGCTGCCCCTTAGAGGCACGTTCTTTGCTATAGGAAGGGGCCTAAGGGCTGATGATTATGTCCTTTGTTAAGGGAATGGAGCCTAATTGGAGGTCAATCTTGGCTAATAAACATAAGCAGAAACTTTCTCAGCAACCCCAAACTCTAGTCATGACACAGAATTTTCTTTCTTACAGTTTCTGAAAAGCCTGGCTAGTGCATCACTTACCTCCAGTCACACTGGAGGCAGCACCCCTTTAGCTAAATTCCACTTTCTGTAATGTAATATTTCCCAGGAAAGCTTATCAGTAAATTCTTTATAGCATAAATTTTACTACTTCAAGGTGCAGGAGAAACATCACCACCTCCATTCGGGAGAGAGTTACAACTATAATAAACACATATTCTCTCTACCTTTTACCAAAATGCATCTGAAGACAGCCACACTCTCTTCAACTTTGAAAATTCCTCAAATGATGTTGTCTCAGGGGACTATGTGTAACTTAGTGGCCCCCAGAAGATAAAGCAGGAGAGATTTACTTCAAAGATCAGATAGTGTGCCGGGAAAGGAGCATGCAGAGTTACTATGTGACTCAATGTGACCTTGAGTAGCACTTTTTCACTTCCTAAAGTGAAGGCTTTAGTTTTGTTCTCAGTAACAGAAGGTTTGGCCTCCTCTCTCCCATTCCCAAAAAACCTGTCATTATGGCTATGACATTTGTCTTAGAGCAACTACCCCATCCCATGTGAAATGAGGCACCAAGCTTACTTTAGTAAAAATATATCTTAATCCCCAAGGGAAGTACTTTGCAATAGAGGTGTTGCCTAGATATCTAATATTGAAACATAATAGCTGGGTATTTAGCAGAAATATGTTGAGCAGGGCCCAGTGGAATTACTTCTCCCAATAGTAACAACCAAGTGGAGTTTCATCATCTGTCAGTTAACCCCTCGCCCTCTTCGGTGTTCCCAAGTACAGACATATGATTACATGACATATAACAATGAACGATATTTTTTCCTGAGACCTGGTCAAGAGTGTGGTATGCCAGAAACAGTCTCATTTGTGTCCTTCATAAAGTCAGATTTTTTTAAATAACAATATTATAAGCGGTATATGGGTGTTGGCTGCAGTTTGCCTAGTTGTCCCACTTTCCCTTGGTAGATGGCTGTTGGCAACCTGGTTATTTTAGTATTAATTTAATTACTAATGTGGAGGTTTGGATAAGAATGACTCCCATAGACTCATATCTTTGAATGCTTAGTCGTCATGAGGAAATGGCACAATTTGAAAGGATTAAAGACTGGGAGGTATGTTCTTGTTGGAGGAAGTGTATCTCAAGGGGTTGGCTTTGGAGTTTCAAAAGCCCACCATGCTGAGTCTCTCTCCCTCTCCTTTTCCCCCTACTCTCTCGCTGCCGACGGAACAGGATATAGCTCTCAGCTACTTCTCCAGCACTTGCCCGAAAGCCACATGCTCCCTTCCATGATGATAATGGTCTAAACCTCTAAAACTGTAAGCAAGGCCCCAATTGAATGCTTTCCTTTCAAAGAGCTGCCTTGGTCATGGTGTCTCTTCACAGCAATAGAACAATGATAAGACAACTTATATTAACATTCAGGTCACAGTAATATGTATATGTGTTGTAGGCTATATAACGGCTGCAGACACAAAGGATTAAAGAAGTCTCAGAGTTCAAACGAGACTCTAACGAAGCAGGACAAAGGGCTGACACACATGCATAGGGGCCCTGAGGCTGCTAGGTAAGGTAGAAGATATTGATGAGCTCCCACAAAGGATGGCAGGAGGCACACACCACTGTGTTGCAATGTGAGCCAAGCTGCAGAAGCATGGGATTGGTATGGACTGGACAGGAGGGCTGAGAGACAGCAGGATGAGCACAGGAAAGTCCAGTGGGCTCTGTCAAGCAGTGGGGACCATGCTGAGCTGTAGCCCAAAGAAAGCAGCAGTCTGCTTTTACTCTGTTTTCCTATCACAGCAATGCAGGTGTGGGAGTGGATGGCTACCAGTAGACAACCAGAAAAGGGACTTCCATTAATCCAAAGTACTAGGGAGACATGGAGAGTCCGTGACATCAGGAAGGTATAGCCACCTGTAACTTAAGACTTCAGTAGCCTCTTAGGACATCCCTTCAAGGTAGCCAGCTCTTTGATGGTGTCATAGAAAAGAACTTCAGGATGAGCCGGAGTGAGACAAAGTTAGTGGATTAAATATTTAGACAGGAAGTTACATAGGGAAGTATAGTACACAATCCCAAAACAGGAGAGTGGACTCCTTGAAGGAGTCACACTTCTATGTCTTCCCAAGGCATCATCCTTGCAGAGGTGCAGAGGCCCAAACCAATGAGACTGTCCCATTTTGACTTTTCCATGATAGCGTTTCACGTAGGCCAGGCTGGCTTCAATTTTGCTATATAGCTGAGGCTGGCCTTGAATTCTATCCTCCCTCCACTTCCCAAGTGTTGATATTACAGATATGTGTGACAGCTGGCAAGTTTCCTCGCCTTAGCAAACAAGACCTCATGCCAAATTGATATGTTTCATTGAAAAGAAATGGAAATCTTGTAGGAGGTGAGGTGAGAAACTGGTCCAATGTTTTTACAGCCCTGTGCACTCAATCAAATGCAGTGTTCGGAAAATCCAGAGACTGCCCCCACTGCTTCACCCTGTCTTAAGGCTGTCCTCCGCCGTTGTCTATGGCTGCCCTCTACTGAACTGAGGGTTAATCACTCTGGAATACAGTGTCTTCTAGCTGAGTGTCCTCAGCAGGGAGACACAGCCTCCAAATCAGAGGGTCTTTATTCTTATGACCTGCTCTGGGGCCCGTTGTTACTGATGTCATAACTTTCTGGTTGAGTCAATGAATGGCTATTACTTTCTGTAGGTAGAAAATGAAATGCTAGCTCACCCAATCAGAAACCAAGGGAATCACATTCCAGAAAACTAGCAGAAAACAAACAAACAAAAACAGTCCTCCCCACTAACTAAACATATAAAGCTTATCTTCTAAGAAGGAGACTCAACAGATATGTGGGGAATGTTGGTTAGAAAAAAAAATCAACAAGTGGGTATATGACCCTTAAGGTAAAAGTAAGGGATAGTAAAGTTCATAGAAACAGACATAGAAAGACTGTGGGTAGGGTGGAAGCGGGAGCAAGAGGGAAGTTGCAGGTTTATGGGGCCAGAGTTCTAGCTTTGAAGGCTGAAAAGCTTCTGGAGATGGACTATACAACAGTGTGAAGGCTCCTAACACTACCAAGTTGTCCACTTAAAAATGTTCAAAGGGATAAACTTGGTATCATGCATGTTTTGCCACAAAAATAATAGCCTCGTTATTTATTGTTCATAAATGCCATGTTTTTGTTAAAATATCTCCACCTAAAAATTTCAGATGATCTTAGACTCAAGGTTTTTTTTTTTCTATCACATCTTTTCAGTATCTTAAATTTAGCATTAACATTCCTGTTGGTTAATCTTGATTGCCAACTTGATAGGATTGGGAATCAACTAGGAAACAAACCATTTGGTAGGTTTGTACTGGTATTTCCAGAAAGGATTATCTGACAAGGGGGAGACCCACCTCCTAAGAAGAAAGCACCTTCCCATGAACCTTCTCATGGGTGCCTCAGGTATGGGAAGGGCCGAGGTAAAATTGTTGCTTCTTTACCTGCTCTCTTTCGCCCCCTGCTGGTGATAGAGTGTATCTACTCTGTTGAGTAGAATACAGCTTCTTGTATCTTCCACTGAGGACAAAGACCAGGAGACTCTACAGGGATCCACTTGGCCTTCATCCCTAGACGGGACTTCTGAGGCATTCAGCCTCATGGATGAGCAGCTACTGGGGTCTTAGCCTCTCCAGTGCACATTGAGCCATCTTGGGCTACCCAATGTGCATTCTGTCTGCCAATCTAATTAATCCCACTTGTAATATACAATCTCTCTATCAGTTCTGTTTTCTAGAGAACTCAAATACAATATTGCATTTATTTCCCTAAATTCAATTTTACATAGATTAGTTCTGTTATAATTAAAATAATAGATGATTTCAATTTTGATACAACATTTACATTTTCTAACTTAAAAAAAAAAGATTGCCTCTTAGAAACACCTAATGTTTTCACCAAAATTCTGGTTATTGACTCTCTTCACTCACAAGAATAATTAACAGATAAAAAAAAAAAACCCACTGCGGCCATGAGTTTTAGCTCCCAGATCATACAGTCACTAATTCTGAGACCTTGAATCTGAGACCTTGAAATCTACTCAGACTCTGGGCTTCAATTTTATGTCAGTAAAATAATAAAAACAATGTACTCTGGAAAACTGTGGCCCATTGACGATGCTGAGCTTAACTCACTGAACTTCAGCACCCTTGAACTATTGCTAATGTTGCATAACAAAGATGTGGACCCACACTACAAAAGCCTCAGTATGTGGCTTTCTGGAACTGATACAGAGGGAAACATACTGTCCTTCTCTGTATGGCAAGAGGAGAAGAGACCCAAAGTCCACAGCCAGTTCATCAGAGCCTCAACTTTACTCCAATGTCCTTTGCTAAAACCTGGCACCCAAGAGATGATCAATAGAGGCTTTCTGGGGACATGATTGACAAATAAAGAGTGAATGTTTCCAATATGCCAACCCTGTCAGTGCTGCCAACACCTCCTTGAAGCAGGTGCCTGTGGCAGATGAATAGCAGCTAAGTCATCTTACATGAATCATGTTAATGAGTTACTTGTCCTATTGGTCTATGATTGATAGCAATACTTTCATACATTAATTCCATCTGGCCTCCCATGACATCTATGTGCAGCATGTCATTAGATTTATGAAGATTATCTTCAGTAGCAATTGGGCCTAAGATCTTGAGAGATATAAAATGAGTGCTGACTTTCTCTCTCAGGAAACTTGACAGGTGCTTAGAATTAAAAAAAAAAAAAAGATTTATCCAAGAGAATAATTAGTAATAGAATATGACACTGACTGGATGGAACCCCTGAATTTTCTATCAATGAACCCACTATTTTAACATGATTCAAGTTGTTTATCACAACTGAAGAAGACACTATTGGGGAAGAGAACTCATAATTCAGCTGGGGGCCTGAGTCATGTCTCTGGAACTGACTGCCCTGTGCAGGTTTGGGCAGTGCAGGAAAGGGAGTCCCGATGCAGGCAGGAAAACCAGAGGAGTCAAGTACACAAGACCAAACCTGTGTGCCACAAAATCAAACTAATCAGATTGGATACTATGAAGCAGCCACTGTCCTCACCCTGCATTTGTGAAGTGGGCTTATTAAACTGAAAAGACAGATACAAGCTGCTGCCTGAGAAATTATTTTCTTACAAACCAAAAGGAAAACTGAGAATTAAAAAAAAAGAGAGAAAGAGAGAATATCTCAAATTTTAAAAGGCATAATGCAGGAACCACAGCAAATTGAGAAAATAAAAGAAGGTGTCAGTAAACTGGAAAATAGATCAGCAGAAATTAGCTAATCTGAAAAAAATCAAAATGATATGAAAAAATTTTAAACAGCTACAAGAACTGGGGGTGGGGCATCTCATCATCACTGTATGCACAGAGGAGAAGATAAGGGCATTGGATTGAGACAGACAAGATATTTAAAGAACTCCTGACTAAAACTTTCTCAAACATGATGAAAGATATAAATTCACACATCTAAGAAGCTCATCAAACCCCAAACAAGATAAATTCTCACAACATAATGTTTACATCAAAGCCAAACCGATGAAGGATGAAGACAGAGAAACAAATCCCAGCCAGAATGTATGTAACCTCAGCACTTGGGAGGCTGAGGCAGGAGGATGGCAAGGTACCAACCAGGCTGCGTGACATAGATTCTGGCTGGAACAGAGAGATCTTAGAAGCAGAAGAAACTGTAGAAAAGACTTCAGCAAGAAGATGCATGTGTCCAGAAAGTAATAACTCAAAATTAGACAGTAGAGTACATGGAGAAGTCATCCAAACTCAAGCCAGGAATTCAAAAAAGTCTTTCAAGTGCTGAAAGGAAAGAAAGGTTATCTCCAAATTCTGCACATAGTGGAAATACTGTCTGGTGTGGTGTATGTGGTGTGGATCCCCCAGGTGGAGGAAGACAGAAACCACTGTCAGTGTGCTGGAGGCAGGCTAGACATCTAAAGGCTGACACAATGCATTATAATTACATGTCAATAGTGTTGGCTGTTCCCATCATGCATCTGATCTCTTGGGCAGAAAGGAGGAGTAAATCCTATTCCAACCATAGGAAATACAATCTCCCCAATTTCGGAGTTTTCTGTCCCTCCATTCTACCTTAACTCATCAATATTCCATCAAAATTTACTCATAGATGAGCTGCCTAAAGCCAGTGATTCACTCTGAGAACACCCATACTCACCCCTTGAGGATTTTAGCTGTGTAATAAAAGCTCTCCCCAAATTCCTCATACTGTCTCCTCTATGAATTCTTTCTCTAATAATAAGATCATAGAAATATTGGGCAGAGGTTTCTGTATCTCTTCATGAGATTTCCCCAGGCCCTCACAGTCAGCAATATACCCACTGTAAATGAACTGTTAAATAAGATTGAGACTGAGAGAAAATGATCTCAGAAAGAAACTCAGAATAATTAACAAGAATGGCAAACCCTTAGACAAACTAACAAAAAGAAAGAGAAGACCCAGATTTTTTTAAAAAAAATTAGAAACAAAAGGGGTGTTCATCCCCAAAAAAGGAAGAAAAAAGAGAAAGAGGAGGAAAGAAAAGAAAGAAAAGGGAGGAAGGAAGGAGGGAAGGAGGGTAGGAAGGGAGGGAGGGAGGGAGGAAGGGAGGGAGGGAGGAAGATGCCAGTAAAATCCATATCGTCATTGGGGAGTGCTCTGAAAACTTATATTCCAAAACCTGGGAAACCAGGAAGAAATGGATGAATTTCTAAATGCATTTAACTTAACCAAAATTGAAGCCAGAATATATAAGTAACTGCAATAGAGCCAAACAGAGCCATTACAGCAATGAGATTGAAGCTGTAATTGGAAGTCTTCTCACAAAGAAAATTCCAGGTCTGCAAAGATTCATAGCTGGATTCTACTAAAGCTTAAGGAAGATCTAGCACCAACACTCCTCAGATTGTTTAACCAAACTGAAGGGGAAAGAACCAAAATTATTCTGTGAAGCCAGAATTATTCTCATATGAAAACCAGAGGATGACAAAAACAAATAATATTATAGAGCAGTTTCCCTGATGAACGTAGATGTGTAAGTTCTTAGCTAAATACTTGCAAGCACAAGTCAGGAACACATTAGGAAGATTGTATCATGTAGATTTCATCCTGGATATACAAGGATGGTTCAACATGTATCGATAGATAAATGCAATATAGCATATAAATAAACTTAAGGAAAAATTACATGATCTTCTAGACAGATGCAGGCTGACACCCTGGAGCTTCTACATAATGAGCTCCACACCTGGAAAAGGAGCTGTGCTGGCCTTGCCCAGGGCATCTCAAACAAGCCTGTTGAACAAGGCTGATGACCTAAGCCTTAGTCCACCCTCCCTGTGATCTAGGTGTTTAGTAAGGACCCCACTGATCAACATTTTCTCTTTACTAGCACACCCTTCTCAAGCTTCCATCATGCACAGAGCACCTTCAAAACAGTCTCTTCTTCAAGGGCAGAATGCTGTAGATAAGACAAGAATTACAGCGACACACACTGTCCCTGACATCTAAACTCGGTTACAGCTTATTAGCCTCACAGCCCCGGGGTCACACACAGTTACTGCTGAGGTACAAACAGACATCCCTCTCCTGATGGAGGCTCTTGACTCCATTCAAGTCTTCTTGTCTTTCTGCTTCGTCAATAAACTCACTAGCTGTGTCATTCTCACTCATCCTGCCAATGAGTCTGGGGGACACTCTTCTGTCTCTTGAGTAGAGGCCCCTGAGTCCTGAAGAAGTTCCTCTGTCCCTCAAGTAGATGAGCACCTCTGCATTCTTGAAGATGACCATGAGGCTACCCAGCTAGCTGCATCAGGTTCATTCCTGCTGCCAATGACAAGCCCTGAGGAAAACAGCAGAGTCTTCCCTGCCTCAGATCTCCATCTTCAGGGCCTTAAGGGCATGAAGGGGGATTATGGGGCACATAGGGGCTACAGTAAGACAATGGTCAAGAGACCGTCCACAACAGGGGGCAAGGGTGGTATCCCTTTCAATAACTCTCGTCTCTGTTTTCTTCCTTATAAAAAATCAATCAGTCCTTGACCCTGGGTACTAGTGTTAGAGACACATTCATTTTTTGCAGCTGAATCCATATGGGATGAGAAAGGAAGGGATCATTACCAAGGTCCCTCCTTAGACTTAGAACACCCTGTGGAGGGGGGCAGGTTGTTAAAAGATGAAGCAAAAGAAAAGCATATTGTCTACACCTGCAATCCCAGAAAGACTGATCCTTATTTAGAACCCAACCTGGGCTACATGGCAGGAGCCTGACTTGACAGGAAGTGAGGAGGAGAAAGGAGCTAGAAGGGACAAGAGAAAGAGGAGGTTGGGCCTGGTGCCACCTGTAACTCTGACATTGGTAAGGCTGTGGCACAAAGAGGCTTTGAGGCCAGCCCAGGCTACACAGTAAAACTCTGCCTTAAAACAAAACAAAACAAAACAAGCCGGGCGGTGGTGGCGCACGCCTTTAATCCCAGCACTCGGGAGGCAGAGCCAGGAGGATCTCTGTGAGTTCGAGGCCAGCTTGGACTACCAAGTGAGTGCCAGGAAAGGCGCAAAGCTACACAGAGAAACCCTGTCTCGAAAAACCAAAAAAAAAAAAAAAAAAGTGGTAGTGGGGTGTCTGGGGTGTGGCTCAGTTTGTACAGTTCTTGGTGGATCAATCCTCAGTGCTGCATATAATCTGAGTATTTGAAAAATGGAGGCAGGAGCATTAGAAATTCAAGGTCATCCCCAGCTAAGTAGAATATGAGATACACCTGGAATACATAAGACTCAGTCTAAAAGCAACAACAAAAGATTAGGGGAAAGAGAAGGGAGGACTGGAAAGACAGACAGAAGTATAAATTTGGCTGGTTCTGTTAGTTACACGGGTTTAATTCATCTCAAACAGCATCAGGAAACTGAAGCAGGTAACATGAGGGTGAAGAGAGAGTACAAAGATGCTTTAGTGACTAATCGAATCATAATCGGTCCTTTCTCCCTGCAATTATATGTGAATATAATTTTCCTTGGTACCTTTTTCCCTGGTGCTTTCATTATAGAAACTTGGCAAGAGTCCAGTTCCTTTGCTTGAGCTGTGACTCACTGAAAAAGAAATACCTGTAAGCATAGAGTCAGTTAACACTGGCTGACAGCTTACTGAAAAGGTGGCAATTGACCCGGAAGCTGTCATCACATGTGGAAACACACAAGCTAGACAGAAACTGTCAACAGTTTACTAACAGTCCACAAACTGACCTGAACCTTCAGGAATAAGAATCCCAAACACAAGGTGTTGAGGAGGAAGCCCAGGGATGAGAAATGAAAAAGACAAAAGCAATACCTGGGACTAGAATGTCTTGTATGAGCTGATGTGTAGATAAATTGCTAAACGGTCTTATTAAATAAAAACCTAGAACTAGATATTAGGGTTGAAACCTGAAAGATCAGAGGAAGAGGAAAAGCCACAGCTAACCTCACCTCACCAACTCTGCAGCTTCCAAAGAGAGTTACTTCCTGTATATCCACACCTATATGCCTTTCTGTTCTGTTATCCCATTTGCTCTGTCTGTCCAGCTACATCACTTCCTCTTCCTGCCCAGCTCTGTCACTTCCTGTCTGTCTGTACGGACCTCCAGACCTCCATGGTTAACTAGTGTTGGAATTTAAGGCGTGTGCCACCACACCTGGCTTTGTTTCCAGTGTGGCCTTGACCTCACAGAGATCTGGACAGATCCCTGCCTCCCAAGTGATAGGTGTGTGCCACCACTGCATGGCCTCTATGTCTAATATAGTGGCTGGCTTTTTCCTCCGATCCTCAGGTACATTTTATTTGGGGACACAATACATCACCACACTGATGACTTATACAAGAATGTTTATTAAGAAATTCAGCATCTTATGCGCTATTAGCAGGGGATAGTTGCCAAGGTCAGCAGACAGCCAAATGAGATAATGTTAGGGAAAAGAACACAAGGTACATCAGACATAGCTGTGTTACAAGTGATACTCACAGCCCACAAGGGAAGAGTCGTGTCTCCAGAAACTGTCATCTTGACTCCTTCAAGGCATTGGCTCCAGCTTCAGACCAACCTTGCCAAGTTCACTCCTGGACAAGGACACAGAACTAAAGTTCCTCTTGTTCTTCGGTCAGAGCCTCCTTAGTCGGTCTACCTCCCTACAACAAACAGCCACAGTGTTTCCTGTCAAGCAGGGAGCTCGGAGACGGGAAATGGTATTCAATACAGGGCAGGTGAGGGCTGAACAAATTGCTAGTCTGAAATAAACTAGCCAGCTCTGGAGAGAGAGGATCACAGGAGGAGACTGGAGCCAATGAGGGCCTCAGATTTCTCACACAAAACAGTGTCTGGACTGAGAAAGCATGGGCAGACAAGACCCAGAGAGGCTGAGCACCCCATTTCCAAATGGAAAGAACAGGCAGGGATGACTACCTGTAATCCAAGGTTGAGACAGGAGGATCAGCACAAAGTCAACAAAGGCCCTTATTGTGAGATTTTTGCCTCAAAAGAAAGTTTTTAAATAAAAAACAAAGAGCTGAACACCATGGTGCAAGCCTATAATCCTAGTGCTCAAGAGGCAGAGGGAGGAGGATCACTGCATGTTTGAGACCAGCCTGGGATACATAGTGAGACTATCTCAAAAAAGCTAACATAATGAATAAATGAGTGAGTGAATGAATGAAATGGAAAGGGCAAGCATGAGAGATAATTAGACATTATGGGCCAATCTCAAAGGTCTTATGTGTTACACTAAGAGGTGTGGTTTACTTATTAGGCAAAGGGACCCACACAAGATTCCAGTGACAGAGGAAGGATCAAGAGAATGTTGTGAGTCATGTCAGTGTCTTGGTCCATTTTATGTTTCTACAACCAAAAGCCACCAAATAACAGCAGTGCAGAAACAGTGAGACCTGAAGGACTGACTGGGATGAGGGAGGGGAGATAAAGCCAGGAAACAGCTATGGAAGGACAACAGATCCACAGAGGGGAGCCAGCAGGGAGACAGAGGGGATTCAGGCTTCTTTCAGATTTCTAGCTTTTGCTGTTGGCTGGGCAATGCTGTCAGAATCATTCCTGACACTATACGTGGCAGAATTTTATATGCCATGGTAATAACATGACCTGATTGTTGTGCCCAGATCGCATCCCCAAAGAGGCCACCGGAGACTTTAGGTACAGAATGCAAAGCAAGGTTTATTTCTGTTTACAAGCCCCGGGCAGGGAAGCTCAATCCAAAGCACTCACTCGTAGTAGCAGTGAGGCCAGGAGAAACTTGCTTTTCCTTTGTGTGGCTAGCTTTTAAAGGCAGAAACCACAAGCCCTTCAGGGGGGTTGGGGTTGTTTTGCACGGGTGCAACTCGGATTGGTTTATTTTTATCTCTGTTCTCTTTTAATTGGGTGAGGGTACGTAACCTTTGAATTTACTGGTTGGTGGTTACAATTATCACTTTGGGGGCAGTCCAGCACAAGTCCCAGGCTTTGTCCTTGAGCCACCATGGGGGCTGGCTGGCCAAGCACGTACTGCACATAACTCTAAGTTGGTGAGGGGCCCCAGACAGTAAACATCTGGCTGAACTTTGAGCAGTCAGAGTATGTGCAGAAAGGGAGCTACTGCAAGGACTATGTCTTTTGTTCATGGCCCTCCCAGAAACTGCTTGCTCAAGTCTCAGGAAACTGAAATTGAGGCCTGATCTCTGAGAGAAGACTGAGCAGCCTGTTATGGCATCTGCTTGGTCCTTTCACTGATGAGATTTTAATATCAGAAATAAAAACAATCACTATGGCTGACAGGTTCATCAATCATAGATGCTATGCCACCATCTCAAGAAACATCTTTCAAAATACCGAGCATATACGATGAAATAGAACCCCCAAGATTGTGTCATTTGAAACTTTTCCTTGGCTCTTGTGACCGTTAGGCCTGGAACTCTTTATCAAATCCCTTCTTGGGCAGCACTGGTCCCTGCAGTTAGCCTCTAAGGTAGGATCTAATTGAGAGACCTTCCTCCAAGGTCTTCGTAAGAACCAGGAGCCCTTGCTCCTACAACAGAGTGGCTATTAGAGCTCTGGCTGAGGTCTTGAGGATTCTGCCGGGGTTTTTTTGTTTTTGTTTTTGTTTTTGTTTTTTCCTGAGACAGGGTTTCTCTGTGTAGCTTTGCGCCTTTCCTAGAACTCACTCTGTTGCCCAGGTTGGCCTCGAACTCACAAAGATCCGCCTGCCTCTGCCTCCTGAGTGCTGGGATTAAAGGCGTGTGCCACCACCGCCCAGCTGATTCTGCCGTTCTTACTCTTGTCCAGAAACAATACCCTCAGGGGATGTACTGGCCAACTCTGACTGCACTGTGAACTACATCAAAAGCATGCCAATCTGATCTTTAAAAAAAAAAAAATGTATTTAACTTCTTTTTTTAACTTTGTCTATGTGTTTATTTATGTGTGGTTGATTTTGCATACCTGTATGTACGCACATTGTGTGTTTGGTGCCTGCAAAGGTCAGAAAGATGGGGTCTGTTCCCCTGGACCTGGAGTTTTGAATGGTTATGAGCCACCATGTAGGTCCAGGGAAACCAAACCCAGGTCCTCTGCAAGAGCAACAAATGTTCTCAAACAGCCGAGTCAACTCTCTAGCCCACTAATTAGCTTTTCTATGGCTCTCTAGTATGCTTAGCACAGAATCCAAACTCCTTAGCATGGACACAGTGATCCTCACGCTAAAATGGAGTGCTACCCAACCCACAGTGGTTCCCTTTCATTGAGAACTGCCCCACCCCCACGCCAGTCTCCAGTCAGACACCGTGTTTACACATGGTCTCTGCTCCAAGTACCTTAGCGGCTAAGCAAGGCAGACACCTTCAGGGCAAACGTCTACATTAAAGCAGTTTATACAGTGTCCTTCCACGTTCAGCTTAAACTTTATTGTGCAAGATAAGCACGTCCAAGGGATTCTTGTCCATTTAATCTTTTAAACATATGTTCCATTACCTTAAACTGAGCGTGCTCAGAAATGTGCTCCTAACTGAACCCGCTGAGAAATGGTCCAGTTTCTAAATGAATATGCTTAGGATCTCTGATTAAAATTCCCAGAGCCCAGTATCTGACTCCGTGCCCTGCTTCCAGCCCTCCTTGCCCAGTCTTGTGCCAGTCACCTTTGTACCAAGTTGGACCTGGTCCAGGAATTCTGGGCTCCTCCCCGAAACCCGCCCATTCTCCCCTCTGAAGGAGCGGCCAGCTACACGCCTTCCCCCCGGGGCTTGCATCTTAGCTCTGCTCTGCCCGCCTTGTTGTCCCGGCTCCTCTCACCGCCCGAGCTCACCCCCTGGCTCCGCCCACACCGGGAGCTCACATCTGGCTCCGCCCCCATCCCGTTCTCGCTGGGCAGTTTTAGCCGGGCCTAAGCCTCAGGGCTCAGTTTGTCCTGAGCATCTAGCTATGGCGGCAATGACCTGGAGACCGGCGCGGTGCTGGTGTCCGAGGTAAGCTTGCAGCCTCGGCTTTCTGGCCCGAAGTTGCCAGAGGGGGTTTGTCGCCCGCCCGCGGAGCCGCCCGCTCTGTCACCTGGTCTGGCTAGCAGGACAGCAGGATACTCCTTTGGCGGTGTCCCAGCACGAGAGCTCTAAAGAGTGACCTCGAATGTCCTTCCTCTGCTGAATCTGGAAGGGTAAGGAAGGACGCACTCTGACCACCTTTGCCCACCAGAGAGAGTTGCTTGCTCTGGTCCCGGCGGCGCCCATGCCTGAAGGCCCAGCCTGGAACTTCCTAGGGCGCTGAGTGCCTTGGCTAAGGCGACACTACATCCAAGAGTGCTAGTTAGCTGAGCGCCGCCGCACACTCGCAGCCCGTTATCAGCAGCGTGGGTTTCAAACAATCGGTTCGCTATACTGAGAGAGTGGCAGGAGAGAGCGAGCCACATGTAACAGCCCAAAGAACCCGCGCATCAGGAGCAAAGCCTGGAACCTGGTGCTTGCAGTAAAGCGGTGGCATGAGTGACTTCCTGAAAAAGCAGAACCTACCTTCATTTGAATAAGTGTTTACCAGTCAGTGGGAAGTTGCTTACTTAGAGAAAATGTTGCAGATAAGCACGTCATTCTGATTAATAGGGGGTTGGGACCAATCTCGGTAATTCTGCTGCAGAAATGAAGGGCTAGGAACAAAGAGAAACCACTCTTTGCAGTCTCTTGCAGGTCTTTAGGTTCCCAGTGGCTCAGGTGCACCTGGGCAGACCAACGATGAGGGCCAGTCAGCAGGACTTTGAAAACGCCATGAACCAAGTGAAACTCTTGAAAGAGGACCCAGGAAACCAAGTGAAGCTGAAACTCTACGCGCTGTATAAGCAGGTAGTAGCCTGAGGTCTGATGTTACTTCAACACATTTTGAGCAAATGATTCCTCAAACTGATATGTTTCTTACAGGCATCTTGAAAGGTTGGGCTGCATGGCTGACACCCCTTTGGGGTGTATGCTGCAGGCTTTGTTTTGGTTTGCTTTTTATGTTAGGTCTTGATATACTATCAAAACACAGAGTAGCCCGTCCCTCTGCTTCTCTACAGAATAAAGAGATTTGAAAGATTTAACAATCACATTCATGTTTACGTGTTTGAGTCCTTCCTGATTAAAGTAATTCGCTGGAAAGATGTTTCAGGGCAATTGGGGAAATCTGAATATTGGCTGAGTCTTACCAACTATTATTTCATGGTGTCCTGGATATTGTTAATGGTGCCATGATTATATAGTAAAATGTTGATGTTCTGGGGAAATGGATAGTAAGTATTGAAGGGTGAAATAATATGGTGTTTGGGGTGTTTGAAACCAATTAGAACAAAAAAGAAAATAGGTGAAGCACATAAAGTAAAATTTAGTAACGGTTTGACTGATTAATTGGATATTATAACTCATATGTTTGTTCGAAAATTTTTATAACCATTGAGGAACTAAAGGTTGCAATGGCAAAGACTTCACTCATATGTCTGCCACCCTGGACTCTTGTGTTATCATTTATTAGTTTTGTCATTTCTACTAGGTGCTTAGCATAAGTGTCTCTTTATGTGGGTGTCCTGGTTGTTTTGCTTTGTTAGCTTGACATAAGCTGGTGTCATCTGGGAAGAGCGACTTACTGAGAAAATGCCTCAACAAGATTGGCTGGTATGCAAGTCTGTGGGGCGTTTTCTTGATGAATGATTGATGTGGAATGTATCAGAGAGCAGGCTGAGCAAGCCAGTAAGCAGCATTCCCCCTGGCTTCTGCTTCAGTTCCTGTCTCCAGGTTCCTGTTTTCGTTTGCTGCCCTGACTTCTGTGATTTATGGAACGAGACCTGAGTGTTGTAAATTCAAATAAACCCTGTCCTCCCAAAGTTGCTTTTGGGCATGGTATTTTTATCACAGCAATAGAAACCCTAACTAAGAAATGGATGTGTATATTCAAGAATTTTACTTGTTCAAAAAGACTTTGCCCTCAACTGCTAGGAGGTATTCTCTAACCCCATGAACTCTCATGCCTGGTACAAGCAGCTTTGTTTGCCTGGAAAGTCTAGCAGTCAATTTAGGGTACAGGGTGGTCTCAGGGTAGGCAGGTTTGCCTATGGGTTAGGGCTCTGGCAAAGACTGGACATGGAAGCTGAAGAGAATGTCTTCACTGTCAATACTCCATGTGTATTGTCATATATCCATCAGTCTGGGCTATTCCTCCTTTCTGACTCCTGGGGAGAGGACAAGAGAAGTGTCACATTGACTTTGCCTCTGAACTCTTTCATGTGAGCCCTTGCCCGTGACTTAAGTCTCTGTCCTTTGCCTGTGAGGAACTATACCATGAATACCACAGCTTGCAAGGGTACTAGGAGTCTTTCTAGTGGATTTGAACTGAGGTGATCTTAGAAACTGCCCAGTCCTAAGCTTTGCAGTCTGTCAGGAGTTAGGATCAGTCAACAGTTGGGATGGAGAAATGCAGGGACTAGAAACAAATAGAAGCCACTGTCCATAGTCTCCAGCAGGTCCTTAGGTTCCCATTGGCAGAGGGAAGAGCAGCCCTTTGTCAACTCGGTTCCCTGTAACTTCCCAGATGGTTGACTCCATTGACTGACTTAGTATGAGCCTCCACTGACTGTGACTTTCATGCATCTTCTGTCTTCCTTTAACTAACTCTAGGACAAAATTTATAAATTTTTAATTGTTTAAAAATCACTTCTGAAAAGTAGCTGCATTTTAGGATACTCACTCCGCCTATCCACAAACAAAATTAGTTCTCTTTGTATTTCCTGGAGTGGTACTTAGCTAAGCTTCCTGAGGACCAGGAACTGAAGACCCCATCCCTACCAGCACCAGCTACAGCCCTTTGAGCAGTTAGCAGGAGTTTACCACTAAAGTTCTGGTCTGTCCCCATAGATAGGACTTTAGAATATGGTGTGGACTTCCAACTGTTCTGTGACTTGAATATTGACTCATTGTTTTCACTTCCTGTGACAACTGGTCAGGAATACAAAATTAATGAACTCTTAGGTTTCTCGAACCACTTTCTCAAAGGCTTTCTCTTCCATATTAACTACCTCTGTGCTCTTTATAGGCCACAGACGGACCCTGTAATATGCCTAAGCCAGGGGTGTTCGACCTAGTCAATAAAGCCAAGTGGGAAGCATGGAATGCTCTTGGCAGCCTGCCAAAGGTAAGTATGTTGACTGTTATTAACTAGACCTCACTAGAAGCTTTTCCCCCCACATCTAATCTCTCTGAATAAGCCTTTGAATTGTTTTTTATTGCCCCCCACACACACTAGATTGGCCTTGAACTCAACAATTCTTCTACCTCAGCCTCCCAGTGGCTGGAATTACACATATGGGTCACCTGTCCCACGATCTTTGAAGTCGTGATGTACCTCTGTTGAATCAAAGGCTCTGTTCTTTATTGCTTAGTGGTGTTTATTAGCATAGTATGTTTCTCAAATTGCTTATTTTAAAGACTGAGGTCTTTGTCACCCACAGGAAACTGCCAGGCAGAACTATGTGGATCTGGTGTCCAGTCTGAGTCCCTCATCTGAAGCCTCTAGCCAGGGAAAGCATGAAGCCAATGAGAAAGTCCAGGGGTCTAAGGACATTGTGGTGACCTCTGAAGATGGCATCACGAAGATTGTGTTCAATCGACCCACCAAAAAGAATGCCATAACTTTCCAGGTGATGCTCCTGCACAGGGCATGGACACATTTTTCTTTTTCTTCTATTTCTTTCACTCATCAACTGTAGAATTTCAGCATTATTCCTATTTTTGTGGAAGATTAGATAATTTGGCTTAACTCAGCAAAGTTGGGCATAGTTTAGAACTTGAGAGTTTCTGGTAGGTTCTACATATCCAGAAGGCTATGAAGCTTTGCTTTGAATGGAAGCAGAAATCAGTTAAATCAGTCTAAATGAAAGAGCATTGATAGGAGATGCACAGGACCCCCTAAGGAGATCATAAATCCTGAGTCTTTTCCATGCTCGTGAACCATTTGTGGGAGGGAAGCAGGGAGAGAGACGTTATCTTCAGCAGAGCAGTAATAGCCCAGTTTGAATGAACTGCTTCTGAGGGCAATTTTGAATTTCCCCTAGAACTACAATGATAATAAGTTAATCACTTGAGCCCCTCCCCCTGGCTATAGGAAGTTTATCAGATGCTTGGAGGTGAACTGGGAGTCAAGGCTGCCATCTGCAGTGTGGAACAGCATGCTCATTTGAAGGCTCAAGAATCTTGTAAAGTTGCTTGTCTGCCTTCCAATTGATAAGGCTTGTCCTGAGTTACTTCTGTGTAAGCAGGGTAGTATAGCTACACACTGTAACAATAAGACTCAGGACTTCCTGAACAGAGGACCCTGACACTTTTATTTAACAAAATAGTCTGAGCAGGTTGAGAAGTAACTTGGTAAGTTCTTATAGCTCATAAGCCGGAGAATCTAAATTGACCCATCTCTTTTCTGGCCCTGGCTCTAGCTAGTCACCTTAGCTGCTGTATCTCCCTTGCTATAATTCTCAGGAATTATTTCCTGTCCCCTGCCTTGAGGGAAACAGTCACATCATTATTCACATATTAAGTACATGTTTGTATTTTTCCAGAGTCTTTAGAAATACCCACCCTCCTCATAACTCTAACCCACATTGAATCTTATTAAAGTAAAATTTAAACCAATTTTGAAAATACACTAAAACTACAACAAGATTTTCAGAAATGTTCAGGGCCCTTGGATCCCAGCACAGAGTCTCGTAAATCCAGCCTCTGCGTTAGTTATCGCTTCCCAGACTGCCCAGGACACTTCTCCTTCCTTGAAGCCCCAGCTGAGATGCTGTTTCAGGGACAGTTTTCTCAGCCACCTTCCCTCTCACCTGCTGCAGCAACCTCAACAGTTCCTGCAAGCTGTGTGCTACCTCTTCCCTGCCCCCACCCCATCCCTGTTGGGCACAGTAACTGTCCAGCTGCATGGCCCAGGTCTGTGTCTCTCTTGTTCGCTTTTGGACACAGTGGCTGCTTGGTGCATCTGCCACAGCACCTGTACGTCATGTGCATCCAGCGGTTGTTAGAGGAGCAGAAATCCTCTCAGGCAGCCTCTTTTTACAATTACTGAGGCTTGAGAGAGGACTCAGTGCTTAGGAGCACTCTCGGCTCTTAGGTTTCCCAGCCACTCACAGGGTGGTTTACAATCATCTGTACCTTCAGTTACAGGAGATCTGACACCCACTTCTGACCTCCAAAAGTGCCAGGTACTACACAGTGCATAAACATACACAAGGCAAAACACTTACACATATAAACTGAAAGAAGAAAGTCTTTAAAAAAAATTACTTTAGCACTGTGTTGAGAGATAGAGTGGCTCAGTCCCCTGGATGATGGATCTTATTTTTAGCATTCTTTTCCCTATCTTTCCAATCACACAGATGTATCAGGATATTATACTTGCACTTAAGAATGCAAGCACAGACAACTCAGCCATAACGGCCTTCACAGGTAAGACCATTTTCACAGACTTACTCAGTTTCTATTTTAGGGACTCTCTTATTAGGTAGAGAATTGGTATTGATTGAAGGTCTTCGGTGGTTTGATTTATAAATGTAGCATGTTATCATGCACATAATAAAATAACTCTTCGATAATACTGATAAATCATAAGCCCCAGCCTGACTGACAAAGTAAAGCTTGTGGTATCTGGCTCTCAAAAGCCACAACAGAAACAACTCATCTGTCCAAAAACAGGTTGACTTTGAACTATCTGTAGAAAAGAAACAGATGCTTGATACATGCAAAAGTATGGATAATCCTCATAGAATGGCTTTGTGAAATTCATGAAATGCAAGAGTGCGTATTGCTGGGTTCAATTTATATGTCTTATGATACTAGACAGAAATTCTACTCTGTGGATGGAGTCTGAACATGAGTGCCTCAGGCAGCTGGGATGGCAGGGTAGAAAGAACATCTGGAACATTCTGAGGTCTTTGTAGTTGTTTTTCTTTGTTTTGTTTTCAATCTTTGGAGGCATGCCACCCAGTTCCCAAATAAACACACAGAGACTTACTCTTATAAATGCCTGACCTTAGTTTGGCTTGTTTCTAGCCAGCTTTTCTAACTTAAAATATCCTGTTTCTCTTTATGTTTTGCCTGTGGGATTTTTACCTTTCTTTACTCTACATATCTTTCTTTCCTTCTTACTCCGTGGCTGGCTGGGTGGCTGGGTGGCTGGGTGGCTGGCACCTGGCGTCCTCCTCTCCTCCTTTTCTCACTCACTACTCTTGCTCTAGATTTCTGTTCCTGTTCTCTTCCCTCCAGCCCTGCCAGTTTCTCTCTCCTGCCTAGCTATTGGCTGTTCGGCTCTTTATTAGACCAGTCAAGTATTTTAGGCAGCTAAAGTAACATAGCTTTACAGAGTTAAACAAATGTAACATAAAAGAATGCAACACACAAAAAAATAAAAAATAAAAAAAGGAATGCAACACATCTTTGCATCATTAAACAAATATTCCACAGTGTAAACGAATGTAACACAACTTAAACTAATATTCCACAACAGGTGTCAGTACAGTAGCCCATCTTAACTGAATGCTCCTTTCTGTAGTTTTGCCTCCAAAAATTTCAGTTACATGTTGTCACCCTTGGTCAGGAAATATGTAGAAGTTTCTAGAAAAATTAACAGTATGTTTTAAATAACTCTTATATAGGTTATTGTTAAAGTTTCTTACTGTAAATACCTTACCTAATCTATATATTGAACTTAGTCACAGGTATGTGCATACAGTTGCCCTCAGCATCCTCTGGGAATTAGTTCTATGACTCCCATCAATATAGAACTTTTCATACTCATGTTCCCTGTGTAAAATCATGTGCTACTTGCATAGAAGGCCCACACATCTCAAGGAACTTGAATCCCCTCTGGGTGCCTTATTATGTCTAACACAGAGTGATACTATGTCAGTATTCATTACATTGTTTAGGAATGAACAGTCCTAACAGAACATGAAGGGAAAAGCCTGTGACTATTCAGTACAGATGATTTTTTTGTCCTCAAATATTTTCTGTTGGTTGAATCCACAGATGTAAAACCTGAGGGTATGGAGGATCAACTGGAAAGGAGAAAACACAATACATATTGTAGAACCTGGTACCATCCCCATGTTTCAGGGATTTTTGGACCATCTTGGAATGTATCCCCTGAGCATAAGGGGGAAACACTGTGTCTTCTTTTGGCCTGGGATCACTCCTGTATTTTACAGTTATCAAAACTATTTAAGGGTGCTAGGGAAGTAGCCTGAGATAGAGTGCTTGCCTATCATGCAGGAAGTCATGGGTTTGATCCCCAGCATGGGCATTGTGACACAAGACTTCAATACTGACAATCAATGGGTAGGGGCAGGAAATCAGCAGCCCAGGGTCATCCTCAGCTACATGGAGAGTTTTGAGGCCAACCTGGGCTACTTCAGATCCTGTCTCAAAACAAAACTCATTAAGAAGTATCCATTTCATTGTAGGCAAACTATACTTTAATAAACACACTCC
This sequence comes from Peromyscus eremicus, assembly GCF_949786415.1. Taxonomy (NCBI): domain Eukaryota; kingdom Metazoa; phylum Chordata; class Mammalia; order Rodentia; family Cricetidae; genus Peromyscus; species Peromyscus eremicus. The sequence continues at coordinate 28,599,070 of NC_081420.1, forward strand.
TTCAGTGGCTCTTAACATAGAGACAGTGGCTCTTATTGTAATCTAGACAGCCCACAGAGTCTGGCTTCTCATCTTGACTATACCAGCTCCCCCTGCACCCTGTTTTTTCTTTGCTTCAGCCCTGGGGGCTCTTCTTACAGTCTTACAGTTGTATAGACCCTGGAGACCTCAGACACAGAACCTCATCTGTCCTGTTGCCTCTCTGCTAGTCTTGCCTGCTCTTTAGCTCTCAAGTCCAGCTGTCCCTTCCTGAGTGAGCTCCACTCTGAACACCCCAATAGACCAACCCTGTTCTGTAGTTAGACCACATGTCCACCTGTCATGTTATAGTCACACCATCTGTATTTAGTTATGTTCTTTAACACCCATGTCTTGCTAGTCCCTAATGTGTAAATGAGGCTCCCTAGTCTTCTACTAGTACCTGGCTGAGCCCTGCTCACAGCAGATACACAGCAACCCTCGAATGAGTAGATACACGGAGGAACCATGGCTCTGTTGATTGACTGTTCGCAGGAACTGGTGACTACTACTGCAGTGGGAATGACCTCACTAACTTCACTAGTGCCTCTGGCGGAATAGAGGAGGCAGCTAGCAGGGGTGCTGTGGTACTGAGGTAAGAATAATGTTTGTCTGATCCTAGAGGGTTCATTCTTTTTTCCCCCAAGTTTCATGTGTCTGTTTGTGGTGAGCATGTGTTTGGGTACGAGTGCATGTGTGTGCATGTGGAGTCTGAGGTCGATGTCAGACATTTTCTTCATCATTTTTGGTCACAGTTAGGGTTTCTGTTGCTGTGATAAAGCACTATGACCAAAAACACTTGGAGAGGAAAGGGTTTATTCTCTTTACATTTCCACATGACAGTCCATCATCAAAGGAAACAAGCTCTGGAACCTGAAGGCAGGAACAATCCAGAGACCATGGAGGAGTACTGCTTATTGGCTTGCTCCCTCCTGGCTTGCTTAGCCTGCTTTCTTATAGCATCTAGGACTGCTGGCACCACCCACAATGGGCTGGGCCCCTACGTCAATCACTAATTAAGAAACTGCACTATAGACTTGCCTATAGCCCAATATTATGGAAGCATTTTCCAATTAAGAGTCTTCCTTCCCAGATGACTTAAGACTGGACGGCACCCTCTTCCGCTTTAGTCACTGAACCGAGACCTCTCAAACCCAGCGCTCACTCACATGCTTACTCTAGGCTCCCATTTCCAGCTTCTGAGACCAATTACAAGTACGCCTCCACAAACACCCAGAATTTATGGGGATTTTGAGAATTCAATCTCTAGTCCAGTCTTCACACTTGGCTAGCAAATGCTTTAACCAATGAGTCGTTTCCTCATCCCTCCCCCCAAGAGGGTTCATTCTTAACACATCATCAGTAAAATGCCCACTTGTCTGTGCCGATGCGCTTACTTGTGATTCCCCGTCAGATCCCCTCTTCCTCCTGCCGTCTACATGAGGTTGACTGGAAAGTGTGAGGTGAGAAAGAGGCAAAGGGAGTCTGAGTTCTCGTGCAGCAGCGGGGTGAATGGACAGTGCCTGTGAGTGCTGGCTGTACTCGGGAAGTAGTCTTGAAAGGTGCTGAAGGAGGTTTGAGGCTTTGGCTTCCTATCCCAGTTCTGCTGAGTCTCTCAGTCCCCCTGTGCTGTAATATGCAGTCACGCACCTAGTCCCCCACCATGGTCTCTCAGGTCACAGATGGCCCACTCCTGAACTCACTGCCCAGGGTATGAACTAGCCTTAGCCTGTAGGATCATGACCTGATATTCTATTAGGTGCCATTCACAGGGATCCTGGGCCAATCTGGGGAGGTGGCCTCTATAGAGTGATGTCATACCAGATTTATACATTCCTTTCTATAGTTAGTGGTGCCATTTTGGGATGTTTAATGCTTTCCTATTTCCATTTCTTTAGGGAATTTGTAAACAGTTTTATAGACTTTCCCAAGCCTCTGGTTGCAGTAGTAAATGGCCCAGCTGTGGGAATCTCTGTCACCCTTCTGGGACTGTTTGATGCTGTCTATGCATCTGACAGGGTAAGTCCACTTCCACAAACAAACGTCAATCAGTGAGTACTTGCATTCTCCCTTATGGTGACTATCACTCAGTATATTACAAGGGGTTAGTGGGTGTGCTGGTTAGTTTTTTGTCGACTTGACACAAACTAGAGTTACTTGTGAAGAGGGAACCTCAACTGAGGAATTTTTCTCCATCAGATTGGCCCATGGGCATGTTTGTGGGGCATTTCCTTGATTAATGATTGACATGAGAGGGCCCACTGGGCAGGTGATCCTGGGTTGTGGTAAGAAAGCAGGCTGAGCAAACTGTAGGGAGTCAGCCAATAAGCACTGTTCCTCTGTGGTTCATGCCTCTGATTCTGCTTGAGTTCCTGCCTTGCTTCCCTCAATGATGGACTGTAACCTGTAACCTAAACAAAGCCTTTCCTCCTCAAGTTGCTTTTGGTCAGTGTTTTATCACAGCAACAGAAAGCAAAACAAGACAGTGGTAGGATGCAGTAATTTAGATAGTTCATAAAGACTTAGTCTAACTTGACGATTTATGTTTTTCCTTCAATGTTAATTAATGTTTCTAAACACCAGTATTGTTGTGAACATTGCCCTATTGTTGATTTTTATTACTCTTTACTCTTTGGTTCTTTTGGGGGCCCTGCTACCCAGCTCCCAAATAAATACACACAGAGTTTTACTCTTACTTATGAATGCCCAGCCTTAGCTTGGCTTGTTTCTTGCCAGCTTTTTTTAACTTAAATTACCCCATCTATCTTTTGACTCTGGGCTTTTTCCTTTTCTTACTTCTATATATCTTACTTTCACTCTTACTCCATGGCTGGCTGGGTGGCTGGCACCTAGTGTCCTCTGCCTTTTGTTCCCCCTCAATGTCTTTCTTCCCAGATTTCTCCTCCCACTTATTTTCTCTGCCTGCCAGCCCCGCCTGTCCTTTCCTGCCTTGCTCTTGGCCATTCAGCTCTTTATTAGACCAATCAGATGTTTTAGACAGGAAGAATAACACAGCTTCACATAGTTAAACAAATGCAACATAAAAGAATGCAGCATATCTTTGCATCATTAAACAAGTATTCCATAGCATAAACAAATGTAACACAAATAAATGTAACTTAAAGTTTTTGTAATGCAAAGAGAAGCTGGGTATAATGGTAGATAGATACAATCCTAGGACTTGGGGAGAAAAGGGGCTAGACCATCAAGAATTCGGTCATTCTTGGCTACATAACAAGGCTAGCCTCGACTACATGAGATCCTCTCCCACACCCTTCCTTTCCTTTCCCTCCAAAAGGCTAGCAGGATATGATAACTCATGCCTGTAATTCCAGCACTCTTCTGGAAGGCTGAGGCAAGAGAACTGCTCAAAGATTGAGGCCAGCCTATACTACATTTGGATAAAGACCCTTTATCCAAAACATTATTTTTATTTAAAAGGAAAGATAAGCCACAGACCTGTAAAAATTCTTTGCATGATACTTACTTGTAACCTGCGTCTATAAAGAATCCTTACAATTCAAAAATATTCTTTAATAATTTAACTTGAAAAATAGTAGGGAATTCTGGGCAGTGATGGTGCATATCTTTAATTGTGGTGGTATTGTGTTCCCCAAAATATTGTGCACCCTAATAAACTTATCTGGGGTCAGAGACAGAACAGCCACTAGATACAAAGGCTAGAAAATGGTGGCACTCACACCTTTAATTCTAGCATTCCAGAGACAGAAATCCCTCTGGATCTCTGTGAGTTCAAGGCCACTTTGGAAATAGCTAGGCATGTGACACATGCCTTTAATCCCAGAAAGTGAGCCTTTAATCCCAGGGAGTTATGGTAGAAAGGAAAGATATGTAAGGCGTGAGGACCAGAAACTAGAAGCATTTGGCTGGTTAAGCTTTTAGGTTTTGAGCAGCACAGTTCAGCTGAGAGCCATTTGGATATGAGGACACAGAGGCTTCCGGTCTGAGGAAACAAGATCAGCTGAGAAGTTGGCCAGGTAAGGTTAGCTGTGGCTTGTTCTGCTTCTCTGACCTTCCAGCATTCACCCCAATAACTGGCCTCAGGGTTGATTTTTATTAATAAGACTCTTTAAGATTCCTGCAACATTTAATCCTAGCACTCAGGAGGCAAAGGCAGGTGAATCTCTGTGAGTTCAAGGCCAGCCTGGTCTACAGAATGAGTTCCAGGACAGCCAAGGCTACACAGAGAAACCCTGTCTTGAAAAACAAAACAAAATGAACAAAAAAATAGTGGGAAACATGTTAGTAGTTATTTCATCAAAGATGCTACTACACACGGCTAATAAGTATACAAGAAGATTCTCAATATCACTAGTCATAAAGGATACATAAATTGAAAACATGAGGCACCACTATGCACATAGTGACATGATTAGGTTACAAGGACTTCTCCTAGTAAAGCTGAATAAGGACATGGACCAGGTGGCGCTCTCCTACCTCAATGTGGAATGTTGATGGCACAGCCACTCTATGCACAACTGCTTCTTTTTTGGTAGAATACATCTGAAAAGGATTTTTTTTTTTCAGCTTCACTGAGATATTATTGACAAGTGGGAAATGTATTATTATATCAAGCAAGTCCATGGTTGTGACTGACCCTACTGATAATGGCCACAATACTGGAGACATTAGTAAAAGCATTAACTGGCATGTACACATGGTAAAAGCAACAATAATAAGAAAGAAGCTACCAGTTTGCAGTGCGTGAGTGACTCCCAAACCTTATGCCAAGTGGCAGGAGCAAGAAACACAGGTCTTATTGTATCTAGGATTCCATGCGTGTAACATTCTAGAAAAGGGCAAAACAGAAGGGACAGAGAACAGATGCATGGGGATGGTAGAAGGAAGGGATTGCCCACAGGGACCATTAGGGGACTTTTGGGGTAGTAAATGTTTTCTCTGCTGAAATTGTTGGTGGCAACGTAATTTACATATTTGTGAGACTCCATTAATAACACACCAGAAGTGAATTGTGCGTGCATAGTATAACACATAATTTTAATTTAAATGTCCTCATCAATTAAGAATACTGAGCTGGACATAGTGGTCCACACCTGTAATCCCTCTCAGGTAGTTAAGTTCCAGGCCAGATTGGGCTACATAGCAAGACTCTGTCTCAAACACAAACATACAAATTGTGGATTTAAAATCAAATAGTAATTTTTAAATGCTTTTCTTTTCTCCCCCCATCCCAACCAGGCAACATTTCATACTCCATTCAGCCACCTCGGCCAGAGCCCAGAAGCATGCTCCTCCTACACTTTTCCAAAGATAATGGGCTCATCAAAGGTAACTTAGAAAAAACTTAAAGTGTAGTGTGTCTGTCATCTTTGTTGCCAAGGCAAGCCTGTACTCTGTCTTCTTTCCCTTGGGCAAAGCTTGCAGGGTGACTATTTGCTCAGCAACATGAAGGAACCCAACTAAGGGGAGAGCTGATATAAGGCAGGGGTCAGGATATTTTCTCTGCAGTCCCTAATGCAGGGACAGAGTCTGACACCTGGTGGCCTAGAGCTGGAGCACTGGTGGCAGCACAAGACCTTGTCCTCCACAGCTGTGTGACATTCCATGAAGGCCCAAGACTAGGAAGCCTTTACAGATGTGATCAGCTCAGAGCCACCTCACTGTGTGAATGAGATGACATGGTGACGACATCCTCTCTTTGGGGCCATGTTGTTGCTGGCTCTTAGCAGCCCCATGAAGTCGTAGTCCCTGTGACTCCCAGTCAGAGCTGACTTTTACCAGTTGGTCTGCCGTGTGCTGAGACTCCCAAGGTGGCCCACAGGCTGCTCAGGCTTAGCTCTGTATCTGTGCAAATCCAGTTGTCTGTCCTTCGAGGAGCAGCTCCAGGGACACTAAGCACTGGAGACGGACAGAGGGAAGGACTCAGTGGACACTGGTCACCATCTCAGTGTGGTAAGGGAGCCTGTTTGGCGACTACTAGATGGTTTGTTGTGAATGCCCCCCGCGTGCACACATATATAGTACGTGTCCGTACACTTCTTTAACCTCATTGTGCTGTCGTCACAGAGCCCGAGTTTTTAATCAGTTAAGCTTTGAAAAGTTGAGCAGACCCAGCTCTTCAGAGATAGAGCATTTGGAATTTGTTTATGGTTGTTGTTGTTTTTTTTTTTTTTTGAAAAGAAAATGCAACTATAGAAAGAAAATTGCTCATTGCACTCAGTTTTTGTAGAAATGCAATGTAAGCTATCCCCATGTCCCTTTATTCACATAGAAGTCATTTGAGTATGTGCAGAGAAAGAAGACATTCAAAGTTCAACCATTAGGACAACTAGTAAGGAATGGATTTTGGATTCCTCAAAGGTTGACCATATGGATGTAGTTTTTATGCCCTGTCCCGCCACCACCACCCCACCCCACCCCACCCCACCCCACCCCCCACCACCACCACCCCCCACCACCCCCGCGCGCGTGCTTGGTTATCATTTACAAGGTTTAATAGCTACTGTGGCTTCAGGTCATTTCTGCCCTAGGCTTCCCATTCTTGCCTCTCCAAGGCAGACCCTCACAGAAGCGTCTGCTGTTCTAGCTTCTGGAGAGACAGAACCGGTTATGGCCTCAGCTGTTTGAAAACCCTTGCCCAGCAAGGCCATCAGCTTCCCTGTTCTGTGAAAGACAGGCATCCTTAAGAGCCATGAGTGCATCTGTGTCTCCCCGAGGCTGACTGCCCCGAAGTCAACTGAAGCCTTGCTTTATTAAGCTAGGGTCACATCTTGCTTTGCATTGCAGGCAACTGAGATGCTTCTCTTTGGGAAGAAGCTCACAGCAAGAGAGGCTTGGGCTCAAGGCCTTGTCACTGAAGTTTTTCCGGAAAGCACCTTTGAGAACGAAGTCTGGACCAGGCTGAAAGCATATGCGAAGCTCCCGCCAAACGTTAGTATTGGTTTTTCACTTGTGGGGACATGGAAATCATTTCCCAGGGGGAAATGTGCCTTAGGAGGACACATCCTAAAAAGACAAGGCATGTGTTCAGTTGCTTTGAGCACCTCTGGATTTTGTATTAAATGTTACTATAATGTTGGGAATAGTAATTTTTTTACAAAGAATTTAGCAGATAGACATTGCATTTCTGTGCTACAGGGCAAATAGGAGATCCTTCATGGGGGTGACTCCAGGAGGATACCAGTAGACACCCAGCTCTTTGACTTTGGATTCAGGTGGGAGGTGAGGAGGTTGGCTATATTTAGGATCCTCACTCTCTAGCCCTTCCGTTTGTGTATGTATTGCTCTTCCATCCTTGCTGGTGAGTGTGTGATCCTGGAACCAGAAGCTTTGTGTCCATCTAGGGCTGTTTGGAAATGTACAGGAATAAGACCTATCGCCCACAACTACTAGCATCCTCTCTGTATATATTAAAGGTGTACTCTATTTTATATGTCTCAGTAAAATCTAATAGGATACATTCATTACAGTGGAGGGCAAGAATGGACTAATCCTATTCCTGTTGGAATAACGTATTGCTGGTTTTGTTTCATCAGTCCATGAGAATTTCCAAGGAGTTAATCAGAAAAAATGAGAAAGAAAGGCTCCACGCCATTAATGCCGAAGAGTGCACTACCCTCCAAGCAAGGTGGCTGTCAGAGGAGTGCATCAATGCACTCATGAGCTTCATGTCCAGAAAAGCAAAGCTGTGAAGACCACCGCAGCAGTTAGACCTCTCAGAGGAAGGGTGTGCTGCGAGTTCCGGTTTCCAGTATTTGAACGACACACACTGCACTGTGTCTTTTCCTTGACTAACATGGCAACTGTGATGAGAATGACACACAGCGCTGACAAATAAAAACTCTCATAAATCAAGCCTTAAGAATTGGTGTGGGATTTCGGCAATAGAAAGTCTTACATTGCTTAACATGAGTGGATGCTGCCGTGAACCCCAGGGTAGTCTACGTGGGGAGCTGTTTTGAAAAATGTTGACAGCCTTTCAGGCTGAGATCATATCTCTGACACCACGATAGCAGTTTATCATCCACACATAGTGACTAAGTAAATTGGGCCAAACAGCAACAGTCTTTAGATCACCAACTTGAGGTATTCTTTGAGTTGCATTTTCTTTTCCAACCATCTGGCAAAGGAGGAAAATAAATAAGAATCCACTTCTCTTAGGGTTTCTTTTGCTGTGAAGAGACACCATCACCACAGCAACTCTTATAAAGGAAAACATTTAGTTCGGGCTGGCTTATAGTTCAGTGGTTTTGTCCTTTATCATCATGGCAGGAAACATGGTGGCATGCAGGCAGACATGGTGCTAGAGAAGGAACTGAGAGTTCTATATCCAGATCTGTAGGCAGCAGGAAGGGAGAGAGACATATGAAAACTCAAAGCCCTCCCCCAGTGACACACTTCCTCCAATAAGGCCACACCTACTCCAACAAGGCCACACTTTCTAATAATGTTACTTCCTGATGACCTGGCATTGAAATCTATGAGCCTATGGGGGGGGTCTTTCTTATTCAAACCACCACACCACATCTTCCCCAATACACACCTACACAATTTACTCAAGATGCAAGACAAGAACAATAGGTCATGTCATTGGAAAAGCAATGTTCCTCATTGGCTTTACAATCCTCATTCTTTAGTTTGGTGTTTTGTAAGGCACCTGTAAGATATCTAGCCTTCTAACTTAACATTTTGATGAATGCCATCCATGTCTTGATAGACCTTTGATGAGCTAGTTGAAGTCCATAAAATTGACATAGAATGTTGTGGGATATTTGATCACACTGTGAACCCTGAGATTGCATTATTTAAATAAAAATCAACTGTAGGCCAAGAGGCAGAGCAAGCAATCAGTTGACTGGAAGTAACCATGGAGAGTAAGGGGAAGTCGGGAGGTCAGAGAAAGAGAAGCACAGGAAGTAGAAGGGACGGACATCCAGGTGGAGGAATTTGGTTTCAGATGGTGTAGGAGAGAGCCCTCTTTATGATACCATGGCAGAAGAGAAAAGTCAGCCAACTGTTTTCTCTACCTCTCTGAGCTAGCAGGCTTTCACCCCAGCATCTGACTCTTGAGTCTTTATTGGTACAAGAAAAAGATACTTAGTCAAAAACAGTATTTGCCTCCCTATGTGGAGTCAGCTGAGGCAGCAGTGGTGGACATGAAGGCTCCCTGGGCAGAGGCCTCAACAGCGAGGTGGCAGTGACTGCAGAGGCATAGTCAGCAGCTGAAAGCAGTGGTAGGTTCAGGTGCAGCCTCTGTACAGCAGATAAAAAACAATAGGATATTTTGCTTACTAAAATATTGCTACTTTTTTATCTTTCTTTCAACAATTAGGTTCCAGGTAGCTATAATGTCAAAACCTGCAGATACTTTAAGTCTCAATTTTTTATTCTGATAATCTTAGCCTGCAGTATTCAGTTTTATGAAAATGTGAAGAGAAATAAGCATTGATGCTTATTAACAAATTACTAGTGCCTGATGCCCATCATATTTTATCCTTTGGAAATGATGAGATGAGATGAGATCGCTACTGCTGTTTCCACAGGCTGAGATCCTAAGATGGAGAGAGTGGAGCCTTTCTAGAGGAAAATGACTATGAAGTACCAAAAATTCAATTAAGAAGCCAGGCAGATTCAGATAACACCACACCCCAGAAGCCAAGCCTCTTATTCCCTACAGCTCAAAAGCTCTGTATAAAATATGGAAAGCAACTATGTGAGAATCCTTAAATTAGGAGTGGATATGAGGGGCTGGAGAGATGGCTGAGTGATTAAGAGGCATGGCTGCTCTTCCAGAGGATCCAGGTTCAATTCCCAGCAGCCATGTGGCAGCTCATACCCATCTGTAACTTCAGTTCTAGAGCATCCAAGCAGGCACACATGCGGTGCACAGACATTCATTTAGGCTAAACATTCATACACATAAAAAATTAATCTTTTTTTTAAAGAAAGAACTCTTCTTAATTCTGTGCTTGAACCTCAAGCCTCAGGTTTATGAACAGGACAGATGCACACAAATATAGCAAAGCCTTGGAAAATCAAAGTGGTATTGTCACTACCACTCACAGGAAATCAAGAATGAGCTTGTTGTCTGAATCACACCAGGTTGGTGACTTGCTAAAACAGTCTTCCACAAAGACCCAAGGGCCATACAAGGTTTTAGTCACAGTGTCCAAGACACTGTCCACACTCATTTGGCATATGAAACTCAGACCATTCTCCCTGAAAAGGACAAAGTGTGTCAATCCTGAGATTACCAGAGGTTGGAATTGTCACACAGACCAAAGCAATATTTTCTTGTTTGTTTTTTTGTTTTTGTTTTTGTTTTTTGTTGTTGTTGTTGTTTTTTCGAGACAGGGTTTCTCTGTGTAGCTTTGCGCCTTTCCTGGAACTCACTCTGTAGCCCAGGCTGGCCTCAAACTCACAGGGATCCACCTGCCTCTGCCTCCCGAATGCTGGGATTAAAGGCATGCGCCACCACCACCCAGCCAAAGCAGATCTTTTAGCTGTCCTAAATGGCCAGGAAAAATCATACTTGATTACATGTGAAATTTCAGCTGATTAAAAATAAAGCCAACTAGAAAATTTCAAATGAAAAAATTTCTGAAGTATAACTCCAAATAAACACACACACACACACACACACACACACACACACACACACACACACACACACTCATTCCATAATATAGTAGGTGTGATGGCTCTTGTTTGACAACTTGCCTGTGTCTGGAATTAACCAAAACTCCAGTGGCTGGATGTAACTGTGAGAAATTTTTCTTGATTAGATCATTCAAGGTAAGACGACCCATCCTAAATCTGAGCCACGCCTTCTGGAGGCAGCCTATAGAAAGGACAGGAAGCCGGGCGGTGGTGGCGCACGCCTTTAATCCCAGCACTCGGGAGGCAGAGCCAGGCGGATCTCTGTGAGTTCGAGGCCAGCCTGGGCTACCAAGTGAGTTCCAGGAAAGGCGCAAAGCTACACAGAGAAACCCTGTCTCGAAAAAAAAAAAACCAAAAAAAAAAAAAAAAAAAAAAAAAGAAAGGACAGGAAGAAGGAAGCTCTTGCTCTTTGCCTGCTTGCCCTCTCTTACTGGCAAGTTCATCCCTTCACTGATATTAGAGCCCAGTTCTTCCAGATTCCAGTGTATGCTGAAGACCATCTGAGATGCCCAGTCTTCTGGCCCTAACAACTATTGGATTCTTGAACTTTCTGTCAGGAGACAGCCATTGTTGAAATAGTTGGACTACAACCTGTAAGCCACTCTAATATAAAGTGTATATATATAATTCTAGAGGAACAAAAACTCATCAGTTTTGTTCCTCTAGAGAACCCCACTGATACAGGAATCTTCCATATGGCTTTCTCAAACATCTTTAGTGCTCTCCCCCGACCACTCCTACTCTGCCCTCCCCTCCCCCACCACCCCATTCCCTCTAAACCTTTTCTGTATTCTTCCTCTATCATACAGTTTTGGGGGTTTTGAAAGTGAAGACCATTTCCTTACAGGGCATATCTTTTAAATTTTTGCACAGTTAAATGGGTTTTAATTTTAGTAGAAGTAGAACACTAGAAGAAAATTGCAAGCTTTCTTTTGGAGTGCGGTTAAAATTTTCCCTAAAAACTGTAGAATTACTGGCGGTTGTCACTAGGTGGCAGTAGAAGGACTAGGTGACTTCTGGCTGACTTGGAAGGGCTGGGGGAAGGAGCCGGTGGAATCACTGATTGTGTTTGCTAGTGGGGATTACAGGGCGTCTCTTGGCTTCAGCTACACCAAAGCACCACGACAGGCATTACTGTCCAAATCAACTCTGAGTAGTGGAACTGATTTTACAGCCCACTGCTAACTGACTGTGTGGGCAGGAATTGGTATGAGGACAGATATCAGGGTAGTTGGAAGGCTGGTGGCTCCTGTGTGTTTTCTGCCCCTTGGGCATTAACTGGAATTCACTTTTTTCTATTCAGACTGATGGGTATGCCAAGCTCCTTGTCCCTAACTTTTAACTTGTGCCTGAAGAAGTCATATGAAATCATACAGTTGTTTGTGGCTCCTTAGAAATCCACAGGGAAGTGATACAAAAGCCCTCATAGATAACAAAATGTGCTGACTCAAATCCCTTATAGAAAATGGAACAGCTACCCATATTATCCTATGTACCTTAAATAGTCCCTGCATTGGCGATAATAAGTAAAACAGTGTAAATGCCATTGTAAATACTCAGTAGACCTTATTGGTTAGGGACTAATGAACAGAAAAATATGTGCATGTTTAGTATAGGTTCAATTTTGATTTTACAAATATTTTTGATCTGTGGTTGGTTGGATCCACAGATGTGGAACTATAAGATGGAAACAGAATAGTTGGTCTTTATTTGGAAATATACTTGGAAATGCCTGCACCAATGTCCAGTAGGGGTGCTGTAGAGATGTTTCTAGCTGGGGAAAAAAAATGAATAATAGACTAGAAGACAACCAAAGTCCCTTCTAGACCTAGGATGCCATTGTCTATAAACACAGCAATTACAATAGCCAGCCCCCACCCCTTACAATGAGCATTCCTGGGGAGAAGGAGTTCCCACATGATCCACAGCTCATACCAGGCAGCCTTGGGCTAGAGAAGCTGCTTCATCTGCCCCTTCCTATGTTCCCCTCACTGCTCTGTGCTTCCTCCAGGGCCTTTACCTCCACAGTGACTTCACATTTACTCTAGAGTTTATTACATCAAGGTCTACTTTCTAGTCTTCCCTGAGAACTAGTCTGGCTGTGGAACATCCCTTCTCTAGGACCTTACACACAGTAGGAGCTCAGTTACTACCTGAATGATGTCTACCTCTGGTCCATTGTTTTTTTCAAGTTCTCTAGAGGCCTGTTGCTTTCATGACCATTTCACACTTCATTGAGCTACTCCTGATTTTCTGTAGCTCACCTGAGTGACAGGTGATCAGTCATTTGAGAAATCTTCCTTCCAGCAAAGTTGACACTTCATTTTGACCTTCCTAGACTTCTCTTGAACTTGTTCTTTCTGCCATAACTCCAGTGTCTCAGGCTACTACCTCCATTCAGGGGAGAGTTACATCTACGATAAACACACATTCTCTCTACCTTTTACCAAAATGCATCTGAAGGCAGCCAGATGGTTTTCAACTTTCAAAATCCCTCAGATGATAGTCTCAAAGAACTATGTGTATTTTTGTAGCCCCCAGAGGATACAGCAGGAGGGAATACATCCTAAGGATCAACTAGTATGCAAGGAAAGGAGCTGGCAGATGTGCCCCCCTCCCCCCTCCACACACACACACACCCCTCGTGACCATCAGTGGGTTCTTTCTTCACTTCCTAAAGTGGAACCTTTAGTTTTGTGTTTGTTTTGTTTCTGTGTTAACAGAAGGTTTATTCAGGTAGGCCTCTTCTCTCTCACTCCTGAAAAAATCTGTCATTATGGCTGTGACATTTGTCCTAAGAACAACTACCCCATCCCAGGTGAGGTGAGGCAATAAAGGCTGTTGCCTAGAGGTCCAATGTTGAAACATACTGGCTGAGTGTTTCACAGACACATGTTGATCATGGCCCAATGGAATTACTTCTCCCAGTAGTAACAACCAAGTGGAGTTTCATCATCTGTCATTTAACCCCTCACCCTTTTCAGTGTTCCCAAGTATGGCCAAATGGTTGAAGTTTTTGTCAGGAGTGTGATATGCCAGAAACAGTCCCATTTGTGTCTTTCCACAATGTCAGAATGTTTTGAATAACAAATTTATAAGCGCTGTATGGGTGTTGTTGACTGCAGTTTGCCTAATTGTTCCACTTTCCCTTGATAGATGGCTATTGGCAAACATTGGTTATTTTATTATGAATTTAATTATGTTAACCCTCAGATCCTATATCACATCTGTATGATAATATGTATATGTATAGGCTACAGAATGGCTGCAAAGGCTTACAGAAGCTTCAGAGTTCAAATACAGCTCTAACGAAGCAGGACAAAGGGTTGACCCACATGCATAGGGGCCCTGAGGCTGCTAGGTAAGATAGAAGATATAGGTGAGCTCCCACAAAGGATGGCAGGAAGCACACACCACTGTGTTGCAATGTGAGCCAAGTTGCAGAAGCACGGGATTGGTATGGACTGAATAGGAGGGCTGAGAGACAGCAGGATGAGCACAGGGCAAGTCCAGTGGGCTCTGTCAAGCAGTGGGGACCATGCTGAGCTATAGCCCAAAGAAAGCAGCAGTCTGCTTTTACTCTATTTTCCTATCACAGCAATGCAGGCGTGGGAGTGGATGGCTACCAGTAGACAACCAGAAAAGGGACTTCCATTAATCCAAAGAACTAGGGAGACATGGAGAGTCCGTGACATCAGGAAGGCATAGCCACCTGTCACTTAAGACTTCAGTAGCCTCTTAGGACATCCCTTCGAGGTAGCCAGCTCCTTGACAGTGTCATAGAAAAGAATTTCAGGATGAGCCTGAGTGAGACAAAGTTAGTGGATTAAATATTTAGACAAGAAGTTACATAGGGAAGTATAGTACACAATCTCAAAGCAGGAGAGTGAACTCCTTGAAAGAATTACACTTACATGTCTTCCCAAGTCTGTATAAAGCCCTGTGGTTTCCTGAGTTACCAGCAAGACTTTAAAATGAAAGAAAACTTTAAATTTAAGTAAAGTTTTAGAGAGCAATTAAAAATATGTCAGCTGGTGTTGCTAGAGTTTTCCTGCCTGGCCAAAGTCAGGGCAAATCTCTCTCACTCGCCAGTCCCACAGCCTCTCAGGCCCGAACAAGTAAACACAGAGACTTATATTGGTTACAAACTGTATGGCCGTGGCAGGCTTCTTGCTAACTGTTCTTACAGCTTAAATTAATCCATTTCCATTAATCTATACCTTGCCACATGGCTCATGGCTTACCAGCATCTTCACATGCTGTTTCTCATCATGGTGGCTGGCAGTGTCTCTCTGACTCAGCCTTCCACTTCCCAGCTTTATTCTCCTCCTTGTCCTGCCTATACTTCCTGCCTAGCCAATGGCCAATCAGTGTTTTATTTATTGACCAATCAGAGCAACACATTTGCCATACAGAACATCCCACAGCAAGCTGGTTTATTTATTATTTACCATAAATAATTTCCTTTTGTAAATGAAATCAAGGTGGTCTTATGAAGTTCATTGTGTAGATTGGGGGGGGGGGTCAGAGAAGAAAGCTTATATGATAAAACTCTGACCACAGATGTTCTGGCCCCAAGTAAGAATATCACATTTGTGTTTTACATCCATGTTTGAGGCATCATTAGGAAGGCATCCGTTACAGGCAGCCTTAGCTTACCCAGTTATGTTGAATTTCCTTGACTCTCAGTCAGTGGGAAAGATAAGCAGATCCCAGGGTGAGGAGACTGTTCCCCTTCTCCTGTTCCCTAGGCACCCTATCTTCCTATCTGCTTCAGGTGAAGTTGGAAACAGTAACTGTGGACTAACCATGGGTAGATCTGGCCCTGATGAGCCTTCCAAAGACTTCTAGAACTCAGCTGACCAGTATTTTTCCTGGACTCAGGTTGACTGCTGTTCTGTAGGGGTGGGGGTGGTGATGAACACACAGGATAAACATGAGTAGTATTTAAAGTATGGAAATTGAACTGACAAGGGGTTGAATTACGGGCCTTTGAACTTAAATAGGTAACTGCCTACCAAGACAAACAAAATGCACAGTGGTCAATATTCTCCAAAGGGTAAAAACAAGACTCAAAACTCAGCATATGAAGGGCCATGTGCTGTGGGATGGTCTGTATGTCAAATGTGTTGCTGATTGGTCAATAAATAAATCACTGATTGGCCAGTGGCCAGGCAGGAAGTATAGGCAGGACTAACAGAGAGGAGAATTGAGAGAACAAGAAGCTGAGTCAGGAGACACTGCCAGCCGCCACCATGACAAGCTGCATGTGAAGATCCCAGTAAGCCACAAGCCATGTGGCAAGGTATAGATTAATAGAAATGGATTAATTTAAGCTGTAAGAACAGTTAGCAAGAAGCCTGCCACGGCCATACAGTTTGTAACCAATATAAGTCTCTGTGTTTACTTGGTTGGGTCTGAGCAGCTATGGGACTGGCGGGTGACAAAGATTTGTCCTGAATGTGGGCCAGGTAGGAAAACTAGCTACAAATGGCGCCCAACGTGGTGGCAAGAGTTTCCATCTAAAACCTGAGTAAAAAGATTCTAAAACGGAGCTAAAAACAGCTCCTAGTTGTCTCTTTCAAGCTAGCGGCAGCCTGCGTGTTTGAGCTACTATGGTGGGTTCCTGGCGTGCATGCTCAACCTGCAGTATGGCGGGAATGAGGCCTCTGCAAGTGGCTGTGTGGTGGATTTAGCCTTTGCTAGTACAAAAAAAAAAAAAAAAAGAGGTTTCTGGGCTACACGCTGCTTTGATAGAAGCATAAACCCACTATTTCTGAGAGTTGATGGCTCCCAGAGCTGGCGGAAAACCTACCACCACCATGTTGGGAAGCTGAAGTGGGCGGAGCCAGCAGCCATAGCACCAGCGCCGTTTCAGGGTTAGAAGGCTACAGTTTAAAACAATAGGCTCAAGCTAATATAAAAAAATAAGTCACGTAAAGATGGCTATCACACAGAGAATCTGGATTATGTTCTCTTTGATATTTGTAACTGAAGAAAAACATTTGATTACAAAAGCTGTTGAGTTATGCCAAAATGTATATTTTAAAGGTACCTTGACTTCAAAATTTGGATGTAAGGATATGTTGCTTTGGAAAGGAGGCTCTGCTTTTGTTTCCACAGAAAGCCAGAGGCTATGGACTTGTTCCAGATTAAGATACATCAGGTTTGATCATCCAAGACCACCTGAAAGGTCTCCGATGACACCATGGCCCAGATGATCCAACATCCAGAACCGTTTCAAGGCAACTGGCTCAGACGATATACCCTCATGGACTACTCCATAATCCTAAAATATTCTTTGTGTCCCCATAAGATACAGCGCCCCCCTCCAGCAGGAAGTAGTAAGAGAAGCTACACCCAAATTCCCAAATATACCAAGCTGACTTTGGAGATGTGTAAAGGTTAAAGCCTTCCTTTTTAAGAAAAGAAAAGGGGAAGTGCTGTGGGATGGTCTGTATGTCAAATGTGTTGCTGATTGGTCAATAAATAAATCACTGATTGGCCAGTGGCCAGGCAGGAAGTATAGGCAGGACTAACAGAGAGGAGAATTGAGAGAACAGGAAGCTGAGTCAGGAGACACTGCCAGCCGCCACCATGATAAGCTGCATGTGAAGATCCCGGTAAGCCACAAGCCATGTGGCAAGGTATAGATTAATAGAAATGGATTAATTTAAGCTGTAAGAACAGTTAGCAAGAAGCCTGCCACGGCCATACAGTTTGTAACCAATATAAGTCTCTGTGCTTACTTGGTTGGGTCTGAGCAGCTGTGGGACTGGCGGGTGACAAAGATTTGTCCTGAATGTGGGCCAGGTAGGAAAACTCTAGCTACAGCCATGGAACTCTTCACACACTTGAAAAACCAGTCATCGGTTACCAGTAACACAAAGACATGAATATAGAAATGATCTGCTAAAGCTTTAATTTTTTATGTAAACAATCTTGAATACCTTTAAAACAAAAGATAGAAGCATCATTACAGAAATAAAAGATAAAAGAAAACAAAACAGAAATTTTTAGAGTGAAAATATAATAACCAATATAAAAACAGAAACAAAAACAAATCACTCCCTTGATAGATACCATAAAGCATATGATAAATGAAGCTTCAATGGGTGGGGAGTAGGTCAGTGGGAGAGCATTGCTTAGCATGCACAAAAACCCACATTTAAATCCCAGCACCAATCCATGAGTAATAATATAATTGCCACAAACTTCTCAAATTTGGCAAAAGATTACAGATTTTTAAAAAGTAAGTAAATTCCAAATAGAATAAATATAAATAAATGTATATCTAGATACAGCATCACAAAACTATTGAAAAGTAAAGATAAATGAAATCTCTTGAAAATAGCCAGAGGAAAAAAACAGCATATGTTTATGTCTTAGTTATCTTACTATTGCTATGACAAAACACTATGACCAAAGTAACTTATAAAAAAATTGTTTAATTTGTGGCTCAGTGTTTCTAGAGTGTTATAATTCATGAGTATTCGTGGCAACAGGCAGGTGGGCAGGGTGCTGTAGCAGGAGCTGAGAGCTTACATCTTGAGACACAAGCTTGAGGCAGAGAGAGCTAACTGAAAATGGCATGGGCTTTTGAAATGTCTAAGCTCACACCATTGACATACCTCCTCTAAAAAACCACACCTCCTACTACTTCTGTCTTGGTGTTCTATTGTTGTGAAGAGATACCATGACCATGGCAATTCTTATAAAAGAAAGTATTTAATTGGGGCTTGCTTACAGTTCAGAGGTCTAGACCATTGTCATCACAGTATGAGCATGACATCATATAGGCAGACATGGTACCAGAGAAGATGCTGGGAGTTCTGCATCAGATCTCTAGGGAGCAGGAAGAGAGCTCTGATATTGGCATGGACTTTTGAAACCTCAAAGTCCACCCCCAGTGACACACTTCTTCCAACAAGGCCATACCTCCTAATTATTTCAAATAATGCTACTCCCTGGTGACCAAATATACAAGCTTGTGGGGGCCATTCTCATTCTAATCAACACCTTTGGAGACCAAGCATTCAAATATATGAGCACACAGGGACCATGTTTTTTAAACCACTACAGCCCATTACAGGATTTTGAAGTTGAGTGATTACAGAGTTCTCATCAGAAAGCATGGGTACCATGAGAAAGTGGTAACACATTTAAAGTTCTAGGGCACAAAAGGAATCGTGAACTCAGAATTCTGAGAAATTAAAGGCATAGTTACATGAAGGAAAACTGAGAATTCATGACCAGCAGACCTACTTCAGAAAAAAAGCTACACTTTAGGTAAGAGGGTAATGACCTGGAGAAAAGCCTGGCTTCAGAGGAAAAGGAGGAATAGTGACTGTTCTTTTGAGTTTTCATCTGTCTGACTATAGAAAGCATGGATTATAAAGTCCTGAAGCCACCGCATTGCCTGATGGAATGTTCAGTGTATAAAGAAGTAATGTCCAAAGTGACTAAAACATAAAATGGAGAAATAAAAAGACGGATACAATAGTAGTTCATTCCAATGGAAATGGTAAAATTCTGATATTAAATTGCCTTTGAAATGTTCTGTTTGCTGCCTTGGGTTGGCTTTTTAATATCCCCGCAAAGCCAGTATGTTAAAGTCTTGTTACCAGAGAATCTATCACAAGGGGTGTAGTGTACTTAAGTCATTATGGGTGTGCCCTTGAAAGAGGATGCAGTGCCTCTCCCCCTCTTTCCTCCCTTCTCCCCATTTCCCACTCCAGCCACCCCACCTTTCAGGGTTTCCTGACACAGAACTGAGCACTCACTCAACATACTTCCCTGCCATGAGGCATCACCCTGTAGAGACCCAACCCAATAGGGCTGCCTGATGTTGGACTTGAATCTCTGAAACTATGAACCAAAATAAAAATCTGTTTCATTCTTAAGTACTCTATGTCTAGTATTTCATTGTAGTACTGTGAATTGATTCTCTTGTATTATTTTTAAATCCCCAATGAAACCACAAAATCATTATAAGAAGATAAAGTTCAAATAAGATGAAATGTTTTTAAAAGTTCAATTAATACTGGAAGTAGAATATAAAAATCAGAGGAGGAACGAATAATAACATGGAACAAGTCCACATGTATTTATGATAAATGTGGCTCATCTATATGTGGTTAGTCTCACAGAGTGGTTTTTCTGTGCTAAATTTCAAAGACAAAAGTTTGATTAGTAGAATATAAAAATCAGAGGAGGAACGAATAATAACATGGAACAAGTCCACATGTATTTATGATAAATGTGGCTCATCTATATGTGGTTAGTCTCACAGAGTGGTTTTTCTGTGCTAAATTTCAAAGACAAAAGTTTGATTTGGTGTAGCAGGGTCCTGTGCTGTTGTTCCCATTGGGGAAGGGGGGGAAGTAGGTGCAGAGTCAACGACACAGACTCTGGGAGAATGTCAAAACAAGCTCAGTTTATTTAGGAAGAGGAAAGCCTTATATACCCTCCACCCCACCTTGTGGGAAGGTCTGATGAATATGCATCTGTTGGTGTGACATGGCTGCCTCTCATTGGTCCAGGTCATCTTCAGATCATGTTTCAGCTGCTGTTGCTAAGGCCCTTTGGCAGACCCAGGTTGGCTCTCAGAAAGTATCTTTTTTACTTGTTTGGGCCAGCTGGCCCTCAAGCCTGTTAGGGATGAGTCACCCCACAATTTGGAGACTCAATAGCTAAAAGGTTTACATGACATCAATAAATATGAATAAAGTTAAATAATTGAAAAAAGTTATTCAGACTGATTATAACATTTATATTGTGTAAAATCAGCAAATAGTACTTAATGTGAGTTCAAATATGTACAAAAAGGAACCAAAAAGTAGATCCTGAAAATAAAATAACATTTAAGAAACAACTGTGTGAAAATCTGTAGTGTAAAAAATCCACAACAAAGAAAATTCTCTCCCCACTAGCAGCTTTTGGTATATTTTCTGTTTACTGTTACTTTTTTTTGAGACAAGGCCTCTCTATATAGCCTAGGCTGCCCAGCAACCTGCATTCAGTCTTTATGCCTCAACCTCCCAAATGTAGAGGTTAAAATATCTGATTGCCATTACTTTAAGAAGGAATTTTTTTGACTTTGAGTGTGATCTGGTTGTGACATCTGTCAGTGCTATGATTGCAGGATTGGCTGGCACCTGATTTGGCTGGCTAGGAAGGTGTTCCCTTCCTCACCACCCACCAGGTGTGTCCCTCCCTAAACTGCAGGACAACTTCCCTCAGAAGAGGACCATTCCCCTGGCAGAACCTGCCATCAGGCTCTCAGGAAGGAATATATTGCCTTTCAGTACCTAGCATCAAGGACAGAAAAGGGGAAAGAGGACCTGGGTCAGCTAATAGTTTACCTACGATTTCTCTTTCAAAATATTTTTTTCTAAGCATGCTCTTGAATGTAGTAAATTATCTAAAGAAAGAAACCTTATTCTATCTTGCTAAGCTCCTGTTCTTTGGGATGTGTGGTACAGTAGAATTTGCTACCAGACACAGATACTTTAGAGTTCTTCAGTTTTAAGGATTTTTAAGGAGGACCAATAATTCTACTTCAGGCTTATCCTACAATACTGGGTACTACCAAGCTGAGCTTGCTACAAAGTGTGAGCTTTACTTTACAAGCTTGTAAAAGAAAATAAAATTTCTTCTAGAGAAAGAGAGCCCCTCCTACTTCCATTTCTAACCACTCTAGTCCACATCAGTGGCTCCTATATCTACATTTTTCAGCCTGCTTTCGAAATCCTTCTTTATAATATGCTGATCCAAAGTAAAAATCATTTTGCTTTATTAGCTGTGGTGAGGAAGAAAACCTTTAGTGTGTTGTTGATACAGGCACAGCCATATCAAGGTCTGCAATGCCTCAGACCTGTGGGAATGGCAAAACCTTATCCAGGTCAAGTTCAGGAAATTGGCAAAGCCTTCATCTGATACTAGTATCTAGTACTTACAAAAGATCAGCCAGTAAGTACAGAAACTATTAACTAGGGCTTCCTCTTCCAGGTGACTAAAACCTGAGGCTGCTCTCCTACAGAGACTGCCTGCTAAACCTGCCTCATTTAGCTGTATACCATAACAAGCCCTCCTCCTTATTCAGCTGTAAGCAATCATTCCACATCATCTACTCAGATGTGTAAAATAAACCCCCTGAGTCTGGGGGTTGCTGGTGGTGTCCTCCTTTAGAGCAAGCACATCCCCCATGAGCACAGCCCACTGGATTCCAGGTTTCCTCTACAAGTGTCTTGAGTCTCCTTTCTTCCTTCCATTGTCTCCCTTGTCAGGTGACATTCCTGAGCCAGGAAGAGTGCAGAAATTAACAAACATTTATTCAGTCTTACAGTAGCGTTCCAGGTACTTGGGGCCACAGCTTACCAAGAACATTTACAGTTGTATAAGTTTGTCCATTCCCTAAGGGAAGAACCCAATGGGACAAGACGGTGGCTATGATCCAGCCTGCTCAAGCTTGCATGTCCTGTACATGTGGGCTGCATGTACCCAGCTAGGTTACTCTGTAACTCACTTGGGAGAATGCACTGTGTGACTTAGATCTTTTGGAGAAGAGAAAAGAGGAGGGGGAAGAGGAGGAGGAAGAGGAGGAGGAAACAGAGGTCTCAGCTGTGCTTGTTTTGTATCTTGCTTTGATTTTGAGTTTTTTGAGAGAGAGTCTCATGTAGCCTAAGCTGGCTTCAAATTTGTTATATTGCTTAGGTTGACCTTGAACTCTATCCTTCTTCCTCTGCTTCCCAAGTATTGATATTACAGATGTGTGGAACACCTGGCTTTATGGGAGGGGATGCAGTAAGAAACTACTAACATGATCATTCCATTATTAGGTGGAAGATTTTTTTTTATTGTGAATGAGTGAAAAAATATCTAGAATTATCTGGAAGAGTACACATAGACAGATAGAGATGTAGCCTGGTTATGACCAGGGCAATGAAGAAAGAGAGAGCAAAGAGAATAGTGTATTTGAGGGGGCACAAAAAAGAAACTGCTGACATGACCACTCCTTTACTGGGGAGAAGTTCTGTTTTGTTTTTGTTTTTGTTTTTTGAGACAAGGTCTCTCTACATATCCCAGGCTGTCCTGGAACTCACTATGTAAACTAGGCTAGCCTCAGACTCACAGAAATGCACCTGCCTCTGCCTCCCAAGTGGTGAGGTTAAAGATGTGAACCTGGCTACCACACCTGGCAGCAGGAAGGTTCATCAGGAAGAGTCCAGAGCATAGAGGGAAAAAAAAAAAAAACAGAAAAAAAAAACAACAGACTGGACATGGCCAGGACTAGGAAAGGGGAAGTATAAACTGTAATTAATAAGGCAATTCCACATAATTTATCTGGTAATCAAGAGAGGTTATTTCTGGGGTAACTTAGAGCCAATAGGAGTTGGTTACAGGATCTGGGAGAGATGAGGTACCATCCAGCAGAGAAATCTGTCTTGGTCTACCGTCCAGCTTCCAGGACCACGAGGTAACCAGAAGGGGCAAGCACATATGTACATACATACCTCGAATCTTAAGGGGCTCCCTCTCAGCCACGGCCCAGGGGCAGGTCATAGGCAGGTGTTGCTGTGGATATCGCTCTGTATAAATAAAACGCTGATTGGCCAGTAGCCAGGCAGGAAGTATAGGTGGGACAAGCAGAGAAGAGAATTCTGGGAACAGGAAGGCTGAGTCAGGAGATGTTGCCAGCCACCGCCATGAGTACCAACAAGTAAGATACTGGTAAGCCACGAGCCATGTGGCAAGGTATAGATTAATAGAAATGGGTTAATTTAAGATATAAGAACAGTTAGCAAGAAGCCTGCCATGGCCATACAGTTTGTAAATAATATAAGTCTCTGTGTGTTTACATAGCTGGGTTTGAACAACTGCGGGACTGGCGGGTGAGAGAGATTTGTCCTGACCGTGAGCCAGGCAGGACCAGGAAAACTATAGCTACAAGGTGTGGCAGTTACCTGCTGTCACACTAGGGGCAGTGTTTCAAGGTCAAAGCTGGAACAGCTACCCACTACAGGGAAGAACTGTAGAGAATAATGGAGACAGCAAGATAGCAATAGAGACCAGAGCATAACAAGTGAGCAGAAGAGCGGGCGGGGGTGGGGGGTAGATGAATCATGTGGATTATAAGGAGGATGAGTAACTGAGGGGATGCTTAAGGGCCAGGATGCTAGCATAAACTTTGAAACGATGGTACTTGTGGTACTGAGAGAGACTAGAGGCCAGCATGGGCTTTGATATGCTGACAGTGCCACAGGTATACCTCAATGGAGTGCCATGGAAAATGACTCCTTTAAGGGCCAGAGCACCAGTTCCTGAGGAATTCTAGCTTTTATCTAACTGCTGGAAATCCTTCAATAGTCCATCCTCAGTTCATTTCTGGACATATGGACATAGGTCCTAAGACCTAACCCTGCCAACTTTCCTTGTCTTAACCAATAAGTACTCTGATCAAATTTTGATTCATTTAATTGAAAAGAATTGAAAAAATCATAGTAGTTGAGGTGAGTAACTGGCCCACGCTTTTACAGCCCTGAGGCCTCAGTCACGTGCAGTGTTAGTGAATTCAGAGACAGCCCAACTACTCCACCCTGTCTCAAAGCTGTCCTCTGCAGTTGTCTGTATTTGCCTTTCCTTGAACTGAGGGTCAGTCTTCCCAGGGTAAAGTGTCTTCTAGCTGTGTGTCCTGAGCAGGGTGGCACCACCTCCAATGTGGGGAATGCTCATTCTTCTGCTCTATCCTGGAGCCCATTATGTTTGCTGTCATGACTTTCTTAACTTAATGACCAGCCATTACTTTTAGCCTTATTTTGTATTAGAAAATAAAATGCTAGCTTACTCAACTTAGAAATCAAGAGAAACACGTTCCAGAAAAGTAGCAGAAAAACAAAAATTGTTCTTCCCACTCAGAAAACATGTAGCTTATCTCCTAAAAAAGAGACTCATCAGATATGTGGAGAACATTGCTTAGAATAAAACCAACAACTGAGTATGTGACTTTCTTAGTTAAGATGTCTATTGCTGTGGGATGACCAGGAACAACCTGAGGAGGAAAAGGTGTATTTTGCTTTACAGGTTGTAATCTAACATCCTGGGGAGTCAGTGAAGGAACCTGGAGGCAAGACCCGATGCAAAGGCTATGGAAGACTGCTGCTTACTGGCTTGCTCCTCAGACTTCCTGTGTGTTGACTCAGCTTTTCTTATAGCACACAGGACCACCACCCTAGCGGTGGTACCACCCCCAGAGAGCTGACCCTTTGTAGCTGGAGAGTTTTCTCTTTGGGTCCTGCCAAGCCCCAGCAGTCCGACAGCCCACTTATAAAATAAACACACAGACGCTTATATTATTTAAACTGTTTGGCCTAATGGCTCAGGCTTCTAGCTATCTAGTTCTTACATCTTAAATTAATCCATTTCTATAAATCTATACCTTGCCACGTGGCTCATAGCATACTGGCATCTTCACATGCTGCTTGTCATGGCGGCGGCTGGCAGTGTCTCCCTCCGCCTTCCTGTTCTCTCAATTCTCCTCTCTGTTAGTCCCACCTATACTTCCTGCCTGGCTACTGGCCAATCAGTGTTTTATTTATTGACCAATCAGAGCAACACATTTGACATACAGACCATCCCACAGCAACCCTTCTCACATCACCAGTCAAGAAAATGCTCCACAGACTTGCACATAGGCCAATCCGATGGAGGCATTTTCTCAGCTGAGGTTCCCTCTTATAAAATGACTCTCACTTGTGTCAAGTTGACATAAAACTGGCCTGCTGGTGACAGTGGTGTCAAAAAGCAAAAGCTGGGATCACCAAATTCACATAGACAGACTGATTATGGCCAGAGGGAGGGGAGAAGGAAATGGAAGTCACAGGTTCATGGGGACAGAGTTCCAGCTTTGAAAAGACTTCTGCAGACAGGGTGTGAACCAGTGTAAAGGCTTCTAACGCTACTGAGCTATACATTTAAAATGGCCAAAAGGGTAGCCTTTGTGCCGTGCTTGTTTTACCACACAACAATAGCCATCAATATTCATTATTCATAAATGCTAAATTTTCCTTTAAACATCTCCACCCAGGAAAATCAGATGGACTTATCTCTTCAGTATGTGAAATTTACCATTAATATCCCTGTTGC
Organism: Peromyscus eremicus; assembly: GCF_949786415.1. Classification (NCBI taxonomy): domain Eukaryota; kingdom Metazoa; phylum Chordata; class Mammalia; order Rodentia; family Cricetidae; genus Peromyscus; species Peromyscus eremicus. The sequence goes on from NC_081420.1 coordinate 28,624,873, forward strand.
TTAATCTTGATTGTCAACGGGATTGGATATAGAATCAGCTAAGCATCACATACTCCTCTTGACCAGTATTTCCAGGAAGGATCGTCTGACAGGAGGAAGACCCACATCTAGAGTAGGCATTTCCTTCCCATGAGGGTCCAGGTATTGGAAGGAGAAATACTGTTGCTTTGCGGCTGCTCTCCTTTGATCCTGATATGAATAGAGTGTATCCACTTTGTTGCTACAGCAGCTGCGGCTGCCATCCTCCACTTAGAGTAGAACTCAGCTTCTTGGGTCTTCCACTGAGGACTGAAGACCAGGAGCTCTATGGGAATCCCCTTGGCCTTCCTCACTAGATAGATAGGACCTCTGAAGCATCCATGACCTGATCAGCTATGGAGTTCTTAGTTTTGTGTCTTTGCATTGTGTCTGCCAAGCTAATGAATCCAATTTGTAATGTATGTTCTTTCTATCAGTTCTGTTTCCTAGATGATCCAAATACAATATTATATCCTTCTATCTAAATTCAATTTTATATAGATTAGTTTGTTAGCATTAAAAAAATAGGTGATTTGAGTTCTGACGTTTATTTTCTAACGTTTTAGAAAAAAAAGTACTGCCTCCCAGAAACACCTCATATTTTCATAGTAATTCTTGCTCTTGACTCTGTTCACTCATGATAATAGTCAGCAGATAAACCACGATGGTCATGAGTCTGAGTCCTAGCTCTGGGGTCTTGACAAAGCTATTCAGACTTTGTGCTTCAATTCCATGTCAGTAAATAGCAAAAACAATGTTCTGTATCTCCAAGGTAATCGTAGATAACACTTGTGGACAACTGTGGCTCATTGACGATGCTGAGCTTAGCTTATTGAACTTCGTCATCATTAACTCTTCCTAATGTTGTTGCAGAGCAAAGATGTGGACCCACAAATGAGGTCCTCTTTTGTGGCTCCCTGGAACTGACACTGATGGAAACTTACTGTTCTACTTTGTATAGCAAAAGGAACAGAGACCTGAAGTCCACAGCCAACTCAAAGCCTCAACTTTACTCCAGTGCCCTTTGCTATTACCTGGCACCCAAGAGATGAACAAGAAATACCAACCTTGCAAGTGCTGCAAAACTTCTACGAAGCAGCCTATTGGCCTATGGTTGAAAACAACCCTTTAATTGTTAAATTCTCCCCACTGGACTCTACAGATACTTAGGATTAAAAATAAAGGTATTATTTAAGAGAATAATCAGTAATAAAATAGAACATTAACTGGATGGGACTTGTGAATTTTCTATCAGTAAGTCCACCATTCTAACATGATTCAAGTCATGCATCATAACTGAAGATGACGCTATTGGAGGAGATTCATAATTCAGCTGGGGACTCAGATCATGTCTCTGGTCTGACACTGTCAAGTGCAGAACTGCCCTGTGCAGGTTTGGCTAGTGCAGGAAAGGGAGTCCCAATGCAGTCAGGAAAACCTGAGGAGTCAAGTACAAGAGACCAAATCTATCAGGTACACACGCACGCACGCACGCACGCACGCACGCACACAAACACGAACACCCACGCACACAAAACAAACAAAAAAAATGATAGGATTCAGTAATATAAAACAGCCATTTTCATTTTCCTGTATACAATGTAAGTGGGCACACTGAGCTGGAGAAACATCGACAAAGTTAGCTGAGAAACTTATCTTAAAAGCAAAAAGGGGCATTAATGAGCAGGTGAGTGACCTGCCTGCCAGCTGGATTGCTCCCACTCCCTGGATTCTGTTCCTTCAAGATGTACTCCACCACCCCAACTCCTCCTACCTCATAAACCTCTCCATGGCCACTCCTTCCCCACAACTCAGGCAGACTCCATAGACCCAGTTACAGTCCACACCAGTCAGAAGAACAAGTAAGTGACCTATCTTCCAGCCAAGCTATCCCACTACCCAGATCCTGATCCCCAGGGCACATCCCATGGCCTTCCCCCTTGCCCACAGCCCTGGCAGCCTTACCAGAAGTCAAGCTAGTCCTGGAGACCCTGGGTAAGACACTACCTACTGCCTGCTAACACTCTTTAAAAAAAAACACCCAACAAACCCAGACTGCACCCCTTCTCCTGGGCTCCACATTCTGATCTACAACTTTGGAAGAATACTTCGGCTTTATCAGAGACCAGGCTGGATCTAGGGCCCCAAGGCCCTCCAAAATCCCAGCAGAGACACCCTACTGAACCTGAAGACTTGCCAGTCACCAGAACCCTTGGCCACTTAGGCCAGAAGATCAGAGAGGAAACAGAAACCAAGGAATAAAACACCCATTCAACAAAGACAAACACAGGAATCAACACCTAGACCTATAATCATCACAAACCCAGATGCCTAAACACCAGTGTAAGAACACATTCAATAACAAAAAGGGCAATATGGCACCACCAGAACCCAGCTATCCTACGACAGCAAGACCTGAACATTCCGATGCAGCTGAAGCATGAGAAAATGACCTTAAAAATAACTTGACAAAGGTGATAGAGGTCCTTAAAGAGGAAATGTAAAAAATCCCTTAAAGAAATTGGGGAAAAAACAAACAAAAAAATTGGAGGAAATCGATAAATCCCATAAAGAATGTCAAGAAAGCCAAGAAAAAAACAAACAAGTGAAGGAAACGGTTCAAGACACAAAAATGGCAATAGAAGCAATAAAGAAAAACACAAAGTGAGGGAATTCTGAAAATGGAAAATCTGGGTAAGTGAACAGGAATTACAGATGCAAGCATCACCAACAAGAATACAAGAGATGGAAGAGAGAATCTTAGGCATTGAAGATACAATAGAGAAATTAGACTCATCAGTCAAAGAAAATGCTAAATCTAAAAAATTCCTAACATAAAACTTCCAGGAAATATCTGGGACACGATGTAAAGACCAAACTTAAGAATAATAAGAATAATAATAAGAAGAAGGAGAAGAATCCCAGCTCAAAGGCCCATGTGATAGTTTGAACATAATTGGCCCCCATAATCTTATAGGTAGTGGCACTATTCAGAGGTGTGGCTTTGTTGGAGTAGGTATGGCCTTGTTGGAGGAGGTGTGTCACTGTGGGGGCAGGCTTTGAGCTTTCCTATGCTCAGGATACTGCTCAGTTTTTTTGTCGACTTCCCGTTGCCTGCAAGATGTAGGATTCTCAGCTATTCCTCCAGTGCCACATCTGCCTTTACCCTGCCATGCTCCCTGCCATGATGATAATGGACTGAACCCCTAAAACTGTAAGTGAGCCTCCTTAAATATAAGAGTTGCTATGGTCATGATGTCTCTTCACAGCAATAAAAAACCCTAACTAAGAAAGCCCAGAAAATATATTAAACAATATCATAGAAGAAAATTTTCTCAACCTAAAGGACATTCTTATAAAGGTATGTGAGACCAAAATGAGCCATCTTAGAAATAAGACCAAAATGTTTCCACCCTAAAATTAAGGCCTAAGATTTCTCCTTTTAAGAATAGGCCATTAGTTAATGAAACCAGTCAGTTCAGATTCCAGAAACCAGGAAGTGTAAAAGTACAGAGTCACAAGGTAGTCACAAGGTAGTCACAAGGTAATGACTGCTGGACTATGGAATGTCCTCTCCCTGGTTTCCAGAGTCACTGACCACAGAAAGGTCCCCACCTGAGGACAGCCAATGAGAAATGATGGCAGATAACCACTCCCTTAGAAGTAAGATTAAGCATGATTTCTAGAAAGGCCCTAGAAGCGAGCCAATCAGAATTGTACCTGTACTAGCACCCCTAAATGATGTAACCTTGTGGCTTTTGCCTTTAAAAAAAAGAAAAACTGAGCTTGCAGAGAGGCGGGCACTTCCTCCAGCCTCCACTGCGTTGGATGTATTGGACGAAGTCCCTGCCTAGGCTTGTATTGCTTTTGGATATCCAGAATTAAACCTTGCTTTTGCATTCCAGCATGCTCATCTTTGGTGGTCTCTCTCTGGGGGTTGCGATCTGGGCACAACAGGTATAAGAAGCTCACAGAACACCAAATAGACTATAGACATCTAATAGACAAATTGAATGATAACTGGGTCAAGACAGAAATAAAGAAATTAAGACTCCTTAGAATTCAATGAAAATGAATGCACAACATACCCAGACTTATGGGACACAATGAAAGCAGTGCTAAGAGGAAAGTTCACAGCATTAAGTGCCTGTATAGAGAATCTGGAGAAGTCTCATGCTAATGACTTAACAACACACCTGAAAGCTCTAGAAAGAAAAACAAGCAAATACACCCAGGAGATGCAGATGGCAGGAAATAAGCAAACTGAGGGCTGAAATCAATAAAATAGCAACAGAGAAGAATACAATACAGAGAATTCTCAACAGAAGATTGTCAAATGGCAGAGAAACACTCATAAAAATGTTCAACATCCTTAGCCAACAGAGAAATGTGAATCAAAACAGCTCTAAGATTCTATCTTACACCTGTCAGTATGGCTAAAATCAAAACCACAAATGACAGCTCATGCTGGAGAGGATGTAGAGCAAAGGGAACACTCCACTGCTTGCATAAATGCAAACTTGTACAGTCACTTTGGAAATCAATATGGAAGTTTCTCAGGAAACTGGGAATCAATCTACCTCAAGACCCAGCTATACTGCTCTTGGACATATACCCAAAGGATGCTCAATCACACCACAAGGACACTTGCTCAACTATGTTCATAACAGCTTCATTAGTAATAGTCAGAACCTGGAAATACCCTAGATGCCCCTCAGCTGTTAAAAACAATGACATCATGAAATTTGAAGACAAATGGCTGAAACTGGGGAAAAAAATCACCCTGAATGAGGTAACCCAGACCCAGAAAGACAAACATGGTATGTACTTTCTTATAAGTGGATATTAGCTGTAAAGGATAACCAAGCTACAATCCACAGAGTCTAGGTAGCAAGAAGAGCCCAAGGGGGGATGCATGGATCTCCCCAGGAATGGGAAATGAAGAAATTGTGGGTGGACTGGGGAAGGGTGGGGATGGGAACATGAGGGATCAGGTTGGCAGATGGGTGGAAGGGGAGAGTACTGAAAGAGATGACTGGAAAGGTGGGGGTGTATTTCAGGGTCAGAACAGCCACACAAACTTTGACCTACAGTTTGTCCTGCCTATTGGATTTGCTGGGGATAAGGGTGGTGCAGAGATTGTGGGAGTGGCCACCACATGATTGGTCAGCCTGAGACTCATGCCGTGAGAGTGAACCCACTGTTGACAATGCCTGGAGTACCAGGACCCAGAGGCTAGACAGTCCAAAGACCTAGGATAGAACCAAGCATGACTGGAGAAAAAAAAGTTAATATAATGATGTCTAATGATAGTCGGCTATACTCACAGATTGATGACCACCCCAATTGTCATCAGAGGGCCTTCATCCAGTAACTGATGGAAACAGACGCAGAGACCCACAGCAAACATTTGACTGAGCTCGGGGAACCCTGCTGAAGAGAGGGAAGAAGGGTTGTAGGAGCCAGAGAGGTCAAAGACATCACAAGAAAACCCACAGAAACAACTAACCTAGATCATAGGAACTCACAAAATCTGAACCAACAACTAGGGAGCCTGCATGGGACTAACATAAGCCCTCTACATACATGTAGCAGTTGTGTAGCTTGGTTTATTTGTGGTACTCCTAACAATGGGAGCAGCGCTGTCTCTAATGCTTTGGCTGGCTCTTGGGAACCTACTCCTCACACTGGATTGCCTTGCCCAGCCTTAATACAAGGGGAGGTGCTTAGTCTTACTGCAACCTGATATACCATGCTTTGTTGATACCCATGGGAGGCCTGCCCCTTTCTGAACAGAAACAGAGGAAGAGTGGATTTGGGGGGGAGTGGGGGGAGGGGATGGGAGGAAAGGAGGAAGGGGAAACTGAGGTTAGGATGTAAAATAAATAAATTAATTAAACTTAATAAAAAGCAAAAAGGGAAATTGAGAATTAAAAATGAGAATATCTCAAATTTAAATAGGTACAATGCAGGCACCACGGCAAGTGAAGAAAACAAAAAGTGTCATCAGTAAACTTGAAAATTGATCAGTAGAAATTAGTTAATCTGAAAAAAAAGACAACAAAATAATTTTAAAATGGATGAACAGGCACAGGAAGTGGAGGGCATCTTATTATCATTGTACTCAGAGAGTAAAGGGAGGAGGACAATAGAGTGAGTAAACACATCTTAAAACTAATGAAAGATATATAAATTCACAAATGTAGGTTTAGCAAACTCCAAGCAAGATAAACTTAAAGGAAATCATGCTTATACATATCAAAACCAACCTATGAAAAACTAAGAAAAAAATCGTACTCAAGCTTTGTAAGGACACAACTGTAACCTTAGCACTTGGGAGGCTGAGGCAGGAGGATGACAAGGTACCAACCAGGCTGCGTGACATAGATTCTGGCTGGAACAGAGAGATCTTAGAAGAAGAAAAAACTGTAGAAAGACTGCAGCAAGAAGATGCATGTGTCCAGAAAGTAATAACTCAAAATTGACAGTAGAGTACATGGAGGAGTCATCCAAACTCAAGCCAGGAATTCAAAAAAGTCTTTCAAGTGCTGAAAGGAAAGAAAGGTTATCTCCAAATTCTACACATAGTGGAAATACTGTCTGGTATGGTGTATGTGGTATGGAGCCCCCAGATGAAGGAAGACAAACAGAAACCACTGCCAGTGTGCTGGAGGCAGGCTAGACATCTAAAGGCTGACAAAATGGTAGAGCTGCTTTCCAGTAGGTCCTAGCCTAGGATGATGATGCCTCACCAGAAACAAATGATATCCTTATGGCCTCTGACATGATTGCTAGCTGTCCTTCATATTATACTGACATGTCAACGGTGTTGGCTGTTCCCATCATGTACCTGAATGCTGATTATTGCCTCACTCTTTGGCTCATGCTCAGAGCTAGCTTTCTTATACAGCTAAGGTTCACTTGCCTAAGGATAGTGTCACCCACAGTGGGCTAAGCCCTCCCACATCAATCATCAAACAAAACAGTCTGTCAAAGACTACATAGACTAAGGCCATTCTGATCAAGACCATTTTTCAATTGAGGTTCCTTCTTCCCAGGTAACTCTAGGTTATATCAGGTTAATAATAAAACCTAACCAGAAAAGCATCTAGGAATAAACCTTACAAAGGAAAGGAAAGACTTCTACAACAAAATCTTTAAGATGTTGAGAAAAAAAACCAAGGAAGATACTAGAGGATGGAAGGACTTTCCATGCTCCTGGATTGGCAGAATTAATATCATGAAAATAGCTACATTAGCAAAAGTAACCTATGATGAAGTTACCATCAAAATTCCCATGTCTGTCTTCTCAGAACTAGAAAAAAGAATACAAAGATTTATATGGAAACACACAGGACCATGAATAGCCAAAGTCATCCTAAGTATAAAGAACACTGCTGTGTTACCCATTATGTAACCTTTTGGCAACAAAGATAGCCTGGTGCTGACCTAAAACCAGACATAAGCACCAACAGAACTGAATAGAGGACCCAGAAATAACAGGCTACAGCTATGGCCACCAGCTGATTTTTTACAGGGTATAAAAAACACACACTGAAGGTAGAAGGTAAGTTCCTATTGCTGAAGATATCATTTAGTTCAGAAACACACCCAAAGGCTCCTGAGCTGGAGCTGACCTGGATGTCCCCTCCCTGAGGACTAGTGTAGTTCACACCTCTCATCAAGGAAACTTCTCTTTGGCACAGGTGGAGACCACTACAGAAAAAACACAGCCAATCAATAAGCAGAGTTGTAGAGCCCAGTCCCAATGGATCCATCCACACAACACCACCATACCTAAGTTAGGGGACATTGAGGAACAAGGGGCAGAAAGATTGTAAAGAACCAGAGGATCAGGGACTTTGCTGTGAGGTTGTGTCTCCTAGTAACATGAGAAGCTATAACTGTAAAGTGCCACTAACATGAGCACCCAATTGTAAGCTGAACAGGGATAGCATGTCAAAGTGTACAGGGAGAAGCCCATGAGGCCTCAACCCTACATAAAGAACAGGCAACTATGTAAAGCTGGCTTGGGAGAAGTGGCCCTAAAAAGTACACCAATTGGCTGTCCAGTGCCAAACAGTCCTGAAAACAGGCATACAAATAACATTATACAGACTCAACTGCTTATATTTAGGAATATATATGTCTATATAAATACAAATGTTTGGCCGGGAGTGGTGTCGCATGCCTTTAATCCCAGCACTTGGGAGGCAGGGCCAGGTGGATCTCTGCGAGTTCTAGGCCAGCCTGGTCTACATTGTGAGTTCTAGGACAGACAGAGCTACATAGTGAGGCCTTGTCTTGAAAACAAAAAACAACAAAAAATTCGAAAATGAATAAATAATAACCACATGACAATGAACTATACAAATGAAAATCAGTGATATGAAAACCATTAATATAGCACTTACATTGTGTTATTTATTGCAGTGGATCTACAGCTTTAAAGTACAGTGGAAGATATGCCTACATTTTGGGAAATGCTATGCCACTCTATATGAAGGGCTTGAGCATCTTCAGATTTCAGTTTTTGTAAGGGGTCCTGGAGCCAATCCCCTGAGTTACAACTGTATTGAAACACTGTTCCTTGGGGAAATACAAGGCAGTTTCCTTTGAGCCTTTGCTTACCTGTACCTTTACATTTACATTTATATTTGCATTTACATAGACTTTAAGGTGAATGTACAGTTCCCATGAGTCAAATTTTCTTGGGCATTTTTAAAATAGCCATTAAAGCCCTGTGATTTGGGAGATTATATGTCACAAAGTAGAGAAAAAGATTAAATGTCACAAAGTAGAAAAATTCATGAATGCAGAACTTATAAGTAATAAGGAATTACCATGCCTTTACTGAATTACCAAAAAAAAAATGCCTCTTTTACAATTTTTAAAACTTCATCTGGTGAATTTTGAGGCTGGGAGGATCTTATTATGCAGCCCAGGCTAGCCTGGAACTTACTATGTAATACATCTAGCCTCCAACTCAAAATCCTTGTGCACTGGCCTCCTGATTGCTGGTATTGACAGCATGGGTCCCTGTGGGTGAATTTTCAGTTTAGGTCTGTTTAGCACAGGAGGAGGGTGGCCAGGTCACCCTTGCTTATACATGGAGATCCCACCTGCTTTTGCTACCCATGGTGCCTTTGGGTAAATCCTTCTTATCCCTTGAATGAGAGTAAATTATATAACACTGTGCTTAATATATATGATTGTCATTGTGGCTTTCCTAGGCTGACTACGGTGTAGTGATTACTCTCATTTTAATTACACTTTGGGGCAGATTAAATTTTGGATAAATGCAAAAAAATATGAATAGAGGTTTAGAGGGAAAAAACCAGCTATTTCTTACACAGTAATGACTAACAATTGTGATTTTTTTTCAGAGAGAAATACCTGAGGGCTATTTCTTTGCTCCAGGAAAGTAGTTGAGGGTAATCACAGAGCCTAAGTTGGGCTAATACTCATGCAACATACACATACCAAAAAAAATGAGTGAAAGAGCCTTGGGTGAGTAGACCATGCATCTGTGTGGAATTTAGGCAGAAGTAGGCAAATGGAGCAAATATTTATTTCTGAAATGTCTTTCTTTTCTAAACTATAAACATTTGAAAATTTGAAATAAGAGAGGATCCCAGAAGTGGGCAGATTCAGCATGTTATTTTTAGCATCTTTGAATGAACCAGTGTGGTGATGTGAGACTTGGATGCACAGCCTAACCAGAAAAAAAAAAAAAAAAAAAGTAGAGACAATGAGAAAGCAAGTTGATTCTGTAAAGAATGCCTAGTAACTGTATTACTGGAATTTCAGATTCTGGGCTGCTGGCTGCTGTCCTGAAAACCAGGGAGACAGACAGAATCAGAGGGAAACAGATTTCTTCCTGGTGGCCTGAGGCAGGACAGGTAGTTAGGAAACAGAAGACTGAGAAAGGGAAGCCTCTGGAAGCCTCCTCTCACTCTGCTGGTTCTACTTTCCATCTCACTGACTGACACCCTGGAGCTTCTACATAATGAGCTCCACACCTGGAAAAGGAGCTGTGCTGGCCTTGCCCAGGGCATCTCAAACAAGACTGTTTAACAAGGCTGATGACCTAAGCCTTAGTCCACCCTCCTTGTGATCTAGGTGTTTAGTAAGGACCCCACTGATCAACATTTTCTCTTTACTAGCACACCCTTCTCAAGCTTCCATCATGCACAGAGCACCTTCAAAACAGTCTCTTCTTCAAGGGCAGAATGCTGTAGATAAGACAAGAATTACAGCGACACACACTGTCCCTGACATCTAAACTCGGTTACAGCTTATTAGCCTCATAGCCCCGGGGTCACACACAGTTACTGCTGAGGTACAAACAGACATCCCTCTCCTGATGGAGGCTCTTGACTCCATTCAAGTCTTCTTGTCTTTCTGCTTCGTCAATAAACTCACTAGCTGTGTCATTCTCACCCATCCTGCCAATGAGTCTGGGGGACACTCTTCTGTCTCTTGAGTAGAGGCCCCTGAGTCCTGAAGAAGTTCCTCTGTCCCTCAAGTAGATGAGCACCCCTGCATCATTGAGGATGACCATCAGGCTACCCAGCTAGCTGCATCAGGTTCATTCCTGCTGCCAGTGACAGGCCCTGAGGAAAACAGCAGAGTCTTCCCTGCGTCAGATCTCCATCTTCAGGGCCTTAAGGGCATGAAGGGAGATTATGGGGCACATAGGGGCTACAGTAAGACAATGGTCAAGAGACCGTCCACAACATGGGGCAAGGGTGATATCCCTTTCAATAACTCTCGTCTCTGTTTTCTTCCTCATAAAAATCAATCAGTCCTTGACCTCTGGGTACTAGTGTTAGAGACACATTCATTTTTTGCAGCTGAATCCATATGGGATGAGAAAGGAAGGGATCATTACCAAGGTCCCTCCTTAGACTTAGAACACCCTGTGGAGGGGGGCAGGTTGTTAAAAGATGAAGCAAAAGAAAAGCATATTGTCTACACCTGCAATCCCAGAAAGACTGATCCTTATTTAGAACCCAAGCCGGGCTACATGGCAGGAGCCTGACTTGAGGAAGGTGGGAAGTGTAAGGGAGGGGGAGGAGAGGGGAGGGAAGGGGAGGGGAGGGGATGACAGGCTTGGCTTGGTGTACACCTGCAATTCCAGCTCTAGTGATTCCAAGACAGGAAGATGACTTTTAGCTCACCCTGGGCTACACAATTAAATAAATAAATAAATAAATAAATAAATAAATAAATAAATAAATAATAGTGGGAAAGGTATCTGGGGATGTGGTTTGGCTTGTAGAATGCTTGCCTATGGAGCATGAAACCCTAGATTCGAACCCCTTGTTGCAGATAATCCAGCACTTGGAGATGGAGGAAGAGTGATCAGAAGTTCAAGGTCATCCTCAGCTAAGCAGAAACTTTGAACTAAGCCTGAGATACATGAGACCTTGTCTCAAAACAACAACATAAAGATTGAAGATGAGGGAGGGTTGAAAAGAGATAGAAGCATAGCTCCAGTCTGTTCTGTCGTAGTTACACGGGTTTAATTCATCTCAAGCAGCATCCTGAAACGGAAGCAGGAAACATGAGGGAGAGGGAGAGGACAAAAAATCCTCGGTGACGAATCAAGTCATAATAGGTACCCCCCCCCCCTGCAATTACACAGGTGAATATCACAATTTTCTTGGTACTACTTTCCCTGGAGCTTTGCTTGAGCTGTGACTCACTGAAAAGAAATACCTGTAAGCATAAAGTCTTGCCAGTTACCGCCATCTGACAGCTTACTGAAAAGATGGCAGCTGACCCCCATGTTGTCATCACATGTGGAACACACAGGCTAGACAGTTACTGTCAGCAGTCCACTTACGTTCAACAAACAGCCACAGTGTTTCCTGTCAAGCAGGGAGCTCGGAGACGGGAAATGGTATTCAATACAGGGCAGGTGAGGGCTGAACAAATTGCTAGTCTGAAATAAACTAGCCAGCTCTGGAGAGAGAGGATCACAGGAGGAGACTGGAGCCAATGAGGGCCTCAGATTTCTCACACAAAACAGTGTCTGGACTGAGAAAGCATGGGCAGACAAGACCCAGAGAGGCTGAGCACCCCATTTCCAAATGGAAAGAACAGGCAGGGATGACTACCTGTAATCCAAGGTTGAGACAGGAGGATCAGCACAAGGTCAACAAAGGCCCTTATTGTGAGATTTTTGCCTCAAAAGAAAGTTTTTAAATAAAAAACAAAGAGCTGAACACCATGGTGCAAGCCTATAATCCTAGTGCTCAAGAGGCAGAGGGAGGAGGATCACTGCATGTTTGAGACCAGCCTGGGATACATAGTGAGACTATCTCAAAAAAGCTAACATAATGAATAAATGAGTGAGTGAATGAATGAAATGGAAAGGGCAAGCATGAGAGATGATTAGACATTATGGGCCAATCTCAAAGGTCTTATGTGTTACACTAAGAGGTGTGGTTTACTTATTAGGCAAAGGGACCCACACAAGATTCCAGTGACAGAGGAAGGATCAAGAGAATGTTGTGAGTCATGTCAGTGTCTTGGTCCATTTTATGTTTCTACAACCAAAAGCCACCAAATAACAGCAGTGCAGAAACAGTGAGACCTGAAGGACTGACTGGGGTGAGGGAGGGGAGATAAAGCCAGGAAACAGCTATGGAAGGACAACAGATCCACAGAGGGGAGCCAGCAGGGAGACAGAGGGGATTCAGGCTTCTTTCAGATTTCTAGCTTTAGCTGTTGGTTGGGCAAGTCAGAATCATTCCTTACTCTCTCTGAGTTTCTCTGGCAGCCTAGAGAAGTGTTTTTCCCTCACAAGGCAACTGTCCTCCAGCATTGAACTGATCTAGAAGGAACCATAAGAGGCCTCATCTCCCATGTAGCATTCCCTCACTGAACCATTGCCCTGGGTTCGGTGAGGCCAGCTCCCTGCCCTCTGCCCCCTGCACCTAGAACCCTGCCAGCAAGCCCAGCACCCTCTGCGCCCAGCACCCTCTGCGCCCAGCGCCCTCCCTTCTCTGTCTAGCACCAGGTTCTCTGCCTCGTGCGCCAAAGCCCAGCACCCTACCTTCTGCATCTAATTCCCTGGGGCCTGTTCTGTGAACTCAGTTCCAAGATCTCGGCCACTGTACCCTACACCCTTAGGCCCTTCCCTGCTTATAAAGCGCTCAGTCCTCCTTGGCTAGAGCCAAGCGCCTGCCTCCACTCTCTATGCCCCGCTTCTTTACACTCAGGGAGCACCCATCCCAGAAACCTGCTCTTACCCAACTCAGACCACGCCCCCAACCCCATCTGAGCCCAGACCTCGCCTACTGGCTCCGCCTTGCCCTGTACCATGAGGCCCTTAGTTTCACTTACAGAATCCGCCCCTGCCCAGCCCCTCTCACCGGTTCCAGCCTGTCTTAAGCGTCAGGGCTCAGTGTTCCCTCAACACTGGCCTTAGCTTCCGTGACCTGGAGACCGGCGCGGTGCTGATGTCCGAGGTAAGCTTGCAGCCTCAGCTTCTGGCCCAAAGTTGCCAGCGCGGTTTGTCGCCCGCCCGCGGAGCTGTCCACTCTGTCACCTGGTCTGGCTAGCAGGACAGCAGGATATTCTTTTGGCTGTTTTACAGCAAGAGAGCTCTAAAGAGTGACCTCGCGTATCTGGAAGGGTAAGGATGGACGTGCACAGGCCCCCTGGCAAGCCTGGATGAGATGTGAGCTCTGGTCCCCGGCGGCGCCCATGCCTGAAGGCCCAGCCTGGAACTTCCTAGGCCTCTGAGTACCTTGGCTAAGGCGACACTACATCCAAGAGTGCTAGTTAGCTGAGCGCCGCCTCACACTCGCAGCCCGTTATCAGCAGCGTGGGTTTCAAACAATCGGTTCGCTATACTGAGAGAAGTGGCTGGAGAGAGCGAGGCATATTTAACAAAGAACCCGCGCATCTGGAGCAAAGCCTGGAACCTGGTGCTTGCAGTAAAGAGGTGGCATGAAAAGGCACCTGAAAAGGCAGAACCTACCTTCATTTGAATAGGTGTTTACCAGTCAGTGGGAAGTTGCTTACAAGAGCCTTTCCTGAACATTTGAAATTTTCCTTTCTTTTTTCCTTGGAAAATGGCCCTTGTCAGATTTTTCTTTTTCGGAGGGGAAAAAAAAAATCTGTAGACAGATTTTATTCAGGAAACAATTGAAGCTAGCTTGTTGGGACAGCAGAAGGAAATAGAGATAAACATGGCATTTTGCTCTGTAGAGTTTGGGGCAAATCAGCAATCCTGCTTCAATGAAGGGCTAGGAACAAAAAGAAACCACTGTTTGCAGTCTCAAACTCTTTAGGTTCCCGGTGGCTCAGGTGCACCTGGGCAGACCAACGATGAGAGCCAGTCAGTGGGACTTTGAAAATGCCATGAACCAAGTGAAGCTCTGGAAGGAGACTAAGCGAAACTAAAACTCTATGTATGCACTGTCTAAGCCGTGTCACCCCGAGATCTGATGTTGCTTACAGACATTTTGAGTGGGCTAGAGAGACGGCTCCGCTGTTCAGAGCACTTGCTGCTCCCCTCAGAGGATCCAGGCTTGGCTCTCAGCAGCCACATCCCCTTCCACAACCATCTCTAACTCCAGTTCCAGACCTCTGTGGGCACAAGGCAGGCCCCTGGTGCATACACATACAGACAAAACACTCATAAACATAAAAATAAAAATAGCTTTAAAATTTTTGAGCTCCTTTTAACATGTAGCTTGAATGTTTGGGTTGCATGGTTGACCACTTTTGGGTGCACGTATGCATGCTTTGGGTGCATGTCTGCAGGCTTTGGGTGCATGTATACAGGCTTTGGGTACATGTATGCAGGCTTTGTTTTGTTTTGCTTTTTATATTAAGGTTAGGCCTTGAAATACCGTTAAGGCACAGAGTAGCCCTGAGCATCTCTCCTAATAAAGAGATGTAAAAGATATAACAGTCAGATGTTTGGTCCTTGTTTGATTCCCTCCGATTTGAATAAATCCACAGAAAGGGTATTTTGGGAAACTGAGGAAATTTGAATCTGGACTGAGTTTTAGCAACTATTATCTAGTGAGGTCCTGGTTATTGTTAATGGTGCCATTGGTTACATAGTAAAATGTGCTTTGAGAAATGCATAGTAAATATTCAGGGCGAAATTAGAGTGGTGTGCGGGATGTTTTAGATTTCTTGTAATAAGCACAAAAGAAAGAAAATAGGTAAAGTACATGATATAAATTTTAATAAGTGTTCAATTAGATTGCCTATTGTAACTCATCCTTTTGTGAATGTTTGGAAACTGTTATAATGATACTGAGAAAGCTGTTAAATTGTAGTGGTAAAGACGTCCTTGGTGTAGCTACTGCTCTGAACTACTGTTATTGTTTCATTATCTTCTAGATGATTTGTCGTGAGTATGTACAATGAAGAGTTTTAGTTGTCCAAAAAGCCTTTGCCCTCAGCTGCTGAGAGGTATTCCTAACCCTGTGACCTGTCATGCTTGTCCTGTACCTTTGTTTGCCTGGATTGTCTAGCAGTTGGTTTCGGGTACAGGGTAGCTGTAGCGCGAATCTTAAATGGTCTTATTAAGAAAAACCCAGAGCCAGGTATTGGGGTGAAAAACTGAGAGATCAGAGAAATAGGACAAACCACAGACAACCTTACCTCACCGACACCTCATTCTCCAAAAAGAGCTACTTCCTTTATATCCATGCCTATATGCCTTTCTGTTCTGCCATCTCATTTCCTCTCTCTGCCCAGCTACATCACTTCCTCTCTGTCTGTACAGACCTCCAGACCTTTATGATTAACTAGTGTTGGAATTTAAGGCATGTGCCACCATGACTAGCTCTGTTCCCAGTGTGGTCTTGAACTCACAGAGATCCAGATGTATCCCTGCCTCCCGAGTGATAAGATTAAAGGCATGTGCTACCATTGCTTGACCTCTATGTTTATTATAGTGGCTGGGTTTTTCCTCTGATCTTCAGATAAACTTTATTAGGGTGCACAGTATTTTGGGAAACACAATATATCATCACAGGTGGCCTAAGGTTAGGCAGGTTTGCCTGTATGTTACCAGTCCTGGCAAAGACTTCCTTGACTCTCCATGGGAGGCCTTACCCTCTCTGAGGAGTGGATAGGGGTCGGGGAGAAGGGGAAAGATGGAGAAGGGGAGGAAGGGGGAACTGTGGTTGGTACGTAAAATGAAAAAAACAACAACAACAACAAAAAAAAAGAGTCCTGGCAAAAACTGGACACTGAACCGGTAGAGAGCGTCTTTGCTGGCAAGACTCTGTGCATACTATCATGTACCCATCAGTCTGGGGCAATCTCTTTCCTAACTCTTCTGGACAGAACAGAAGTGTCACACTGGCTGCTGCTCTGAACTATCCTTTGAGCTTTTTTTGCCCTTGGCTTATTTATTTTGTATTCTTTCCCTGTGAGGAATTATAAGCATGAATACCACAGCTTGCAGGGATGCCATGAATCTCTCTAATGGGTTACTGAAGTGAGGCTCCAGAACACCCTCCCCCAGCACTCTCATGTCGTGCCTTGCAATCAGTGTCAGAAGTGAGAGCAGTTGGAAGAGAAGGACAACACTGTGGACTGGCTTCCCTGTGACTTCCCAGATGGCTGACTCCATTGAGTGACTTTGTGTGTATGAGTCAGAGCCTCCACTACCTGTGATGTTCAAGCTCTCTGTCCTTTCCTAAGTCACTCTATTACAAAATTTAAAATTTTTAAAATGCTTAAAAATCACTTCAGAAAAGGAGCTGTGTAGGGTATTTTATTCATCTCAGGATACCCATTCCACCTACCCTCAAACAAAATTAGTTTTCTATTTACTGGCATGACCCTCAGATGAACTTCCTGGAAACTAGGAACTGAAGACCCCATCCCTGCCTACACCAGCTACACAGCCCTTTGAGTAGTTCCCAGAAGTTTATCACTAACATTTTGGTTCTGTCCCCATAGATGGGACTTTAGAATATGGTGTGGACTTCCAAATGTTCTGTGACTTTTGAAAATTGGCTCAATGTTTTCACTTCCTGTGAAAAGTGTGATAACAAATTCAAAATTATTGAACTCAGGATTTTAGAGCCACCCTCTCAAAAGCTTTCTCTGGCATATTGCATATTAATCATCCCTGTGCTCTTTACAGGCCACAGAAAGACCCTGTAATATGCCTAAACCAGTTCTGTTTGATGTTGACAATAATGCCAAGCGGGACAGATGGAAGGTAAACTTGCTTATTGTTACTGACAAGAAGACAATAGGCTTAGTTTCTCGGTGAATGGCTATCCAGTTTTTTGAAGTTTTTTTTCTCATTATTGTTGCCAAGATTGGCACTGTACTCACCACAATCATGCCTCAGCCTCCCAGTGGCTGGAATTACACATATGGGTCACCTGTCCCATGATCTTTGAAGTCGTGATGTACCTCTATTGAATCAAAGGCTCTGTTCTTTATTGCATAGTGGTGTTTATTAGCATAGTATGTTTCTCAAATTACTTATTTTAAAAGCCAAAGGTCTTGTCATCCACAGGAAACTGCCAGGCAGAGCCATGCGGATCTGGTGTCCAGTCTGAGTCCCTCATCTAAAGCTTCTAGCCAGGGAAAGTGTGGAGCCGATGAAAAAGTCCAGGTGTCTAAGGACATTGTGGTGACCTCTGAAGATGGCATCACGAAGATTGTGTTCAATCGACCCACCAAAAAGAATGCCATAACTTTACAGGTGATGCTGCTGCCCAGGACACGGACACATTTTTCTTTCTTCTATTTCTTTCATTTATGCAACTGTAGAATTTCGGCCTTATTCCTATTTTTGTGGAAGGGGATTAAAGTGTTTGCTTAACTCAGTGGAGCTGGGAATTGTTTAGAACTTGAGAGTTTCCAGTAGATTCTATATATCCAGAAGACTATGAAGCTTTGCTATGAATGGAAGCAGAAAAGAGTTAAATCAGTCTAAATGAAAGAGCATTGATAGAAGATGCAGAGTCTGGGAAGCCATAACTAATGCAGAGGCTGGATTTATGAGACTCTGTGCTGGGATCCAAGGGCACTGGCCTTGAACATTTCTGAAAATCTTGCTGTAGTTTTAGTGTGTTTTCAAAATTGGTTTAAATTTTACTTTAATAAGATTCAATGTGGGTTAGAGTTATGAGGAGGGTGGGTATTTCTAAAGACACTGGAAAAATAGAAGCATGTACTTAATACACGAATAATGATGTGACTGTTCCCCTCAAGGCAGGGGACAGGAAATAATTCCTGAGAATTACAGCAAGAGAGACATGGCAGCCAGGTGACTAGCTAGAGCCAGGGCCAGGAGAGAGATGGGTCAATTTAGATTCTCCTGCTTATCAGCTGTAAGAACTTACCAAGTTACTTCTCAACTTTCTCTACTCTTTTGTTAAATAGTGGTGATAAGGTCCTTGCAAACAAATATAAATCTCTATGCAGGAAGTCCTGAGTCTTGCATATTGTAGTGTGTAGCTATAACTACCCTGCCTACACAGAAGTGTCTCAGGGCAAACATGCAGGAAGTTCTCAGAATTAGGTGCCTTATCCATTGGAAAGCACATGAACAACTTCACAAGATTCTTAAGGCTCCAAATGAGCATGCTGTCCCACATTACAGATGGCAGCCTTGATCCCCAGTTCACCTCCAAGCATCTGATAAATCCTTGTAACCAGGGGGAGGGGCTCAAGTGATTAACTTATTATCAGTGTAGTTCAAGCAGAAATTTCAAATTGCCCTGTGAAGCAGTTCATTAAAATAGGGCTATTATTGCTCTGCTGAAGATTCCTCCCCTCACTTCCCCCCTCCCCTCCCCTCCTCTCCCCTCTCTACTCCCTCTTTTTGTATGAAATTTTCTCTTCTTCCCCCACTTCTTGTACACAATTAGGGTTCACACGGATAGAAAAGCACAGAAGGCAGCAACATGAAGACACTCTGGGGAGGTTTATCTCCCATTAGGGGGACCTCCTGCACAGAGATTTATATTTGTTTGCAAGGACCTTATCACCATTATTTAACAAAAGAGTAGAGAAAGTTGAGAAGTAACTTGGTAAGTTCTTACAGCTGATAAGCAGGAGAATCTAAATTGACCCATCTCTCTCCTGGCCCTGGCTCTAGCTAGTCACCTGGCTGCCATGTCTCTCTTGCTGTAATTCTCAGGAATTATTTCCTGTCCCCTGCCTTGAGGGGAACAGTCACATCATTATTCGTGTATTAAGTACATGCTTCTATTTTTCCAGTGTCTTTAGAAATACCCACCCTCCTCATAACTCTAACCCACATTGAATCTTATTAAAGTAAAATTTAAACCAATTTTGAAAACACACTAAAACTACAGCAAGATTTTCAGAAATGTTCAGGGCCCTTGGATCCCAGCACAGAGTCTCATAAATCCAGCCTCTGCGTTAGTTATCACTTCCCAGACTGCCCAGGACACTTCTCCTTCCTTGAAGCTCCAGCTGAGATGCTGTTTTAGGGACAGTTTTCTCAGCCACCTTCCCTCTCACCTGCTGCAGCAACCTCAACAGTTCCTGCAAGCTGTGTGCTACCTCTTCCCTGCCCCCACCCCATCCCTGTTGGGCACAGTAACTGTCCAGCTGCATGGCACCAGGTCTGTGTCTCTCTTGTTCGCTTTTGGACACAGTGGCTGCTTGGTGCATCTGCCACAGCACCTGTACATCATGTGCATCCAGCGGTTGTTAGAGGAGCAGAAATCCTCTCAGGCAGCCTCTTTTTTGGTATCAAAATATAATCTTTATAGAATGCTTAGCACTGTGTTGAGAGGAGTCTTTCAAACTGATACAGTGGCCCAGTCCCCTGGATGGTGGATCTCATTTTCATTTTTTTTTAACCTGCCTTTTCATTCACATAGATGTATCAAGACATTAAGCTTGCACTTAAAAATGCCAGCACCGATAACTCAGCCATAACTGTTTTCACAGGTAAGACTTTCTCAGATGCAATTTCTGTTTAGAGAATCTCTTAGTGTATAGGGAATTGAGTGATAATGCTTGGAGGTCTTTTCCAGTATGCAGTGGACTAATTTATAAATATACCATAATATCATGGACATAGGACAAATATTCTTTGATAATGATTCATGATCGATCGTATGTCCCAACCTGACTGGTACAGTAAAGTTTATGTGTCTGTCACAAGAGTCAGGGCAGAAAACAACTCAGCAGTCCAAAAATGGATGAATAGAAAGCTTTTATCTATCCACAGATTCTGCTCAACAATGAAAAGAAATAAAAGTCTGATACACACAAGCATGTAGAGGAGTCTTTAAAACAAGATTCATCAAAAGCAATAAAATAAGAGTACATGATGTTTGGTCCAACTCATGAGTTCTACAGTATTGGACAGAAGTCCTACTCTGTTGATGGAGTCTGAAAGTAACTTCATTAGGCCAGCTGGCATGGCAGGGTAGAAAGAGCATCTGGAACATTCTGAGGTGTCAGTACCATAGCCCCTCGTAACTGAGTGCTCCTTCCTGTGGTTTTGCACCCCAAACTTTATGTTACATGTCATCACCCTTGGTCTAGAAATAAGTAGAAGTGTCTAGAAAAATAACAGTATATTTTAAATAACTCTTACATAGTACAATGTTGTTATTAAAGTTGGTTACTGTAAATACCTTACCTAATCTAGATATTGAACTTAGTCACAGGTATGTGCATATAGTCACTCTCAGCATCTTCTGGGAATTAGTTCCATGACTCCCATCAATATAGAACTTTTCACACTCATGTTCCCTATATAAAATCATGTGCTACTTGCATAGAAGGCCCATACATCCCAAGGATCTGAATCCCCTCTGGGTGTCTTATTAGGCCTAACACAGAATGATACTATGTCAATACTGATTACATTATTTAGGAATGAACAGTCATGAGAGAAAAAGCCTGTGACTATTCAGTACAGATGATTTTTTTTTCCTCAAATATTTTCTGTTGGTTGAATCCACAGATGTAAAACCTGAGGGTATGAAGGATCAACTGGAAAGGAGAAAACACAATACATACTGTAGAGCCTGGTACCATCCCCATGTTTCAGGGATTTTTGGACCATCTTGGAATGTATCCCCTGAGCATAAAGGGGAAACACTGTGTCTTCTTTTGGCCTGGGATCACTCCTGTATTTTACAGTTATCAAAACTATTTAAGGGTGCTAGGGAAGTAGCCTGAGATAGAGTGCTTGCCTATCATGCAGGAAGTCCTGGGTTTGATCCCCAGCATGGGCACTGTGACACAGGACTTCAATACTGACAATCAATGGGTAGGGGCAAGAAATCAGCAGCCCAGGGTCATCCTCAGCTACATGGAGAGTTTTGAGGCCAACCTGGGCTACTTCAGATCCTGTCTCAAAACAAAACTCATTAAGAAGTATCCATTTCATTGTAGGCAAACTATACTTTAATAAACACACTCCTTCAGTGGCTCTTAACATAGAGACAGTGGCTCTTATTGTAATCTAGACAGCCCACAGAGTCTGGCTTCTCATCTTGACTATACCAGCTCCCCCTGCACCCTGTTTTTTCTTTGCTTCAGCCCTGGGGGCTCTTCTTACAGTCTTACAGTTGTATAGACCCTGGAGACCTCAGACACAGAACCTCATCTGTCCTGTTGCGTCTCTGCTAGTCTTGCCTGCTCTTCAGCTCTCAGTCCAGCTGTCCCTTCCTGAGTGAGCTC
Source organism: Peromyscus eremicus (assembly GCF_949786415.1). NCBI lineage: Eukaryota > Metazoa > Chordata > Mammalia > Rodentia > Cricetidae > Peromyscus > Peromyscus eremicus. The sequence goes on from NC_081420.1 coordinate 28,646,575, forward strand.
CACCCTGAACACCCCAATAGACCAACCCTGTTTTGTAGTCAGACCACATGTCCACCTGTCATGTTATAGTCACACCATCTGTATTTAGTTATGTTCTTGCTAGTCCCTAGTGTGTAAATGAGGCTCCCTAGTCTGCTACTACTACCTGGCTGAGCCCTGCACACAGCAGATACACAGTAGCTCTAGAGTGAGTAGATACATCACCATGAACCATGACTCTTGATTGACTGTTCACAGGAACTGGTGACTACTACTGCAGTGGGAATGATCTTACTAACTTGATTGATGCCACCGGTGAAATACAGGAGGTAGCTATAAAGACTGCTATGGCACTGAGGTAAGATTGACATGTGTCTGATCCCAATGGATTCATTCTTTTTTTCCCCACTTTCCCATATGTGCTCATGATGTGCTTGTTAGTGTACATGTTTTGCATGTGTGTAGGCCTAGGTGTTTGTGGGTATGTATATGCATATGGTTGTTGAGTCCTAGGTAGACATTGGAATCATCTTTGATTGCTTTTCCTATTTATTTAGACACATTCTCTCAAAATACAGAGCTCACTCACGTGGCTAGCCTTGCTAGCCAGCTTGCTCTAGGTTCCCACCTCCACCTTCTCAGGCCAGAATTACAAGCAGGCCTCCACACCCGTCCAGCACTTGTGTGGGCTCTGGGGATCCCAATGTCACTCCAGTTCTCATACTTGATTGACAGATGTTTTAAATGATGAGTCATTTCCTCATTCTCCCAAGAGGGTTCATTCTTAACACATCAGTAAAATGCCCACTTGTCTGTGCCGATGCGCTTACTTGTGATTCCCGGTCAGATCCCGCTCTTCCTCCTGTCCTCTACATGAGGTTGACTGGAAAGTGTGAGGTGAGAAAGAGGCAGAGGGAGTCTGAGTTCTTGTGCAGCAGCAGGGTGAATGGACAGTGCCTGTGAGTGCTGGCTGTACTCGGGAAGTAGTCTTGAAAGGTGCTGAAGGAGGTTTGAGGCTTCGGCTTCCTATCCCAGTTCTGCTGAGTCTCTCCATCCCCCTGTGCTGTAATATGCAGTCACGCACCTAGTCCCCCACTATGGTCTCTCAGGTCACAGATGGCCCACTCCTGAACTCACTGCTCAGAAAAGAGTGTGAATCAGGCTCAGCTTGTAGGAGTCCTGGTCTGACCTTCCATTAGGCCCCATATACAAGGACCTTGGTTTAGTCTGGGAAGGTGACCCTTTAGGGTGGTGTCAGCTTTAATTTATATAATCCTTTCTATGGTCAGGTAGTGCTACTTTGAAATATGTAATGCTTTCCTATTTCCATTTCTGTAGGGAATTTGTAAGCTGTTTTATAGACTTTCCCAAGCCTCTGGTTGCAGTAGTAAATGGCCCAGCTGTGGGAATTGCTGTCACTCTTCTGGGACTATTTGATGCTGTCTATGCATCTGACAAGGTAAGTCTCTTCTCGGCTAATCAGTAAGCTCCTGTGATTCTCCTTTACAGTGACTAGAACTAAACATATTATGGGCTAATGAGTTAATGGTTGTACTGGTTAGTTTTTATCAACTTGACACAAACTGGAGTCACGTGGGAAGAGGGAAACTCAGCTGGGGAATTGCCTCCATTGGATTGTCCTGTGGGCTTGTCTACAGAATATTTTCTTGATTAAGGATTGAAGTGGGAGGTCTCAGACTGCTATAGATGGTGCCACCCATCAAATGTGGCTCTGGGTTGTATTAGAAAGCAGGCCCAGCAAGTCATAGTGAGCCAGCCAGGAAGCACTGTTCCGCCGTGGTGCCTGCCTTGGCTTCCCTCAAGAATGGACTGTAACCTGTAAGCCAAGCAATTCCTTCTCTCCATGTGGCTTCTGGTCAGTGTCTTATCACAGCAACAGAAAGCAAGCCAAGACAGTGGTAGGATGCAGTAATTTAGATCGTTCATAAAGACTTAGTCTCACTTGACAGATTATGTTTTTCCTTGATTGTTCATTGATTTTCTTAAACACATACATTATTGTAAACATTACCCCAACTCTGGTGGTTCTGTATTTTAACCAGAGTTTAATATTTATTCAATTTTTATTTTCAATATTACCTCCAAATGCTCAGGACATGATTGAAAACTTGAAGGAGAGGTGGTAACCTCTGTGGAGGTTGCTTGATCCTCTTTTCTTAGTTCAGGAAGTCCAGTATTTAGGCTTCGAAAATGAGAAGGGACTGTGATCATTCACTACCCTCCCTCTATTGCATACTAGAAAACTAAAGCCTCGAGCAGTCCTGAGTCCACAACACAGTTCAGACTTGTGTTCACCACTGTATTTAATACTTTTAATTTTTATTCTTACTGCACTGTCTCTCTGTGGTGGCCAAAAATGAAATAACTTGATCAGATGCAAAATACAAAGAAGAAGATTTAAGTTTAAAAAACTGAGAGTAAGGTTGTGATCAGTAATGGAGCATTTATTACCTAATGTGAGCAAGGCTCTGCATTGGTTCCCCAGCAACATCAGGAGGGAAGGAGGGAGGGAAGGAGGGAGGGAGGGAAAGGAGGAAGGAAAGGAACCATTTTGTTGGGTGGGGGTAATGTGACTGAAGGGTTATGTAGCAGATACATAGGGCTAAAGGATCTAATGTACAGTATGTAGATTATAGTTAATAATAGTGGGCTACATCCAGAAAGTTTGCCAACTGAGTAGATGTATTATAGTTGCCCCTGGCTGGCGTGTGACTATGTGAGTTAAGTTAAAGAAACTGTTTGACTATATGTATCTCATAGTAACATGTCTAGCTGTAAATACATATTGTGAAATTTATTATTTGGGGAAAAAATCACTCAGATGGAAACCAATGCCAGCATTTGGTTTCTATACCTTAGCAAATCTCACCAGTCCCTGGCTGCTGAAACCCTAGGCTGTTTCTGAGTTTTGTTATTGTAAACACAGATGTGATGACAGTTATCTTAGGGATTACCCCAGAATTATAGACCAGTAGCAGGTTATTCTGGTGTCTTCTCCTTAGGAAGTGCCAAAGTTTCCTGGTGAGCCACTGAAGAGATTCCCTTGGTTTTTATTGACTTCATAAACAAATACTGTATTGAACAAGGGGCTCACATTCAACCCTATTAAAACACCCATCACTATGCTGTGCTCTGTGATGGGTACCGGTCTTAAATACTAGCGACTAAAAATGCTAGTAGCATCTCTTATCAGCAAATGCACTGTTTCCATGTGAATTTTAAATTTGTTCAAATAAATGTTTGCATGCTAACAGTGTGCTGGCTACTCTGTTAATACACATTATACATATATACATTTCACACAATACACACAGCAGCCCTATGAGGTCATACTAGGTTTACAGATAGAGGAAACTGTCATAGGGAGGGTAAGGGACTGTCCCAAAGCTTTTAAACACTCCATTGCTAGACCCTCAGCCCTTAACTGCATCCACCATTCCATCTCTGGAAATGAGCAATGTAATAACTGCTCCTTGCCAAGTTTGTATGTACCTGTTTATGGTTCCTTAATTGTGGCTGCTTTTCTGATTATATTCTTGAAGCTACGTTGACTGATTATATTCTTAAAGGACGTTTTCTTGTCCAAGGTCTCTAGGGTGAAAAGAAATGTGACATTAATAAGAGTATTTTATGTTTTTGTTTGTATGTAGCATATATCATATGTTCTCACAAATATGCTTCAAAATAACTACTATGTCTTACTATTGGAAATTAAGCATTTGTCTACTTATATCAGTGATTCTCTTTGTAAATATTTATTATTCATCAAACATCAAAGCATATATAAATAGATGAGTATGTTTGCTTATACCTATAATCCCAGCACATGGAAAGCTGAGGTAGGAAGATTATCATGAGTTCAAGGCCAGCCTATCTGAGTTATAGAATAAGACCCTGTCTCACAAAATTTTTTCTTAAGTATAGAAAAAAATGAACATATTTATAAAGCAATTGATCAAGAATCTAGTGTAAAAATTGGCAGTGAGGAGAAATAAATAACACACAAAAAATGAAACGTAATGGCTCCTCAAACCATGAGAGAGAGTATTAAAGAGAGAGAGAGAGAGAGAGAGAGAGAGAGAGAGAGAGAGAGAGAGAGAGAGAGCTCTGAGGAATGGGCAAGACAACTTATCAAGCAAAGCATTTGTCGCTGAGTATGATGATGGCCTAAGTTCAAAACCTGAGTGAAGGAGAGAACCAACTCCAACAAACCATCCTCTGGCCTTCATACACACACACACACACACACACAGAGAGAGAGAGAGAGAGAGAGAGAGAGAGAGAGAGAGAGAGAGAGAGAGAGAGAGAGATTGATTCATTGATTGATTGATTGATTGATTGATTGCTAGATGATAGATAGATGTAATAAATTTGAAATGGATGGAGATGTGGGTATAATGATGTGTGGGAGTAATCCTAGTAGTTAGGAAGTAGAGAGGATAGAGGGAGGTCAGGAGTTGGTCATCTTCGGCTACATAGCACATTGAAGTCCACCCTGAGCTACACGAGACCCCTTCCTACACCCTTCCTCACAACTGGCCTTCCATACACAGAAAACAAGGGCAGCAGGTTATGATGGCTCATGCATATAATCCCAGAACTTTTCTGGGAGGCTGAGGCAAGAGATCTGCTTTAAGTTTGAGGCCAGCCTGTGCTACATTACAAGACCCTTTATTTTTATTTAAAAGTAAAGATAAGCCACAGACACTGACCAGTAAACATTCTTTGCATGATATTCACTGTAATCTTGTCCATAAAGAATTCTTACAATTCAAAAATAAGGCAAATAATTTAAAAATAACGGGAAACATGTTAGCAGTTACTTCACCAAAGATGATATGCTCATGGCTATTAAGTATGCAGAAAGATTCTCAACATTATTATTCATAAAAGACATATAAACTGAAAACATAAGGTACTACCGTGCATGTAGTGTCTGGATTAGGCTACAAGGACTTCTGGTGACGCTTAACAAGGACATGGAGCAGGTGGTGCTCTCCTACCTCAATGTGGGATGTTGATGTCACAGACCCTCTGGGGAAGAGGTCAGCATCTTCTTTAAGATAAACATATACTTTTCTCACAACTAGTGATTCCACTCAGAGGTAGTTACCCATGAGAATTGAAAGTGTACACAAATATTCACAACTACTTTGATAGACTTAATCGAAAAAGATTAGTTTTTCCGGCTTCATTGAGGTATTATTGACAAGTGGAAATTGTATTATTATGTCAAGCAGGTCTATGGTTCTTGACTGAACCTACTGATAATAACCACAACAATGGAAACAGTGCATGTAGATTTAAAAAAATGATGACACAACCACACAGCAACAGAAACAACACAACAAAGGTGCTACCAGTATGCAGTGCAGGGGTGACTCCCAAACCTGACACTAAGTAATGGGGAGCAGCATTGTATCTAGGATTCCATGTGTGTGATGTTCTAAAAGAGGCAAGACACCAGGGGCAGAGAGCAGATAGTGATGCATGGGGATTGCCCACAGGGACCATATGGGAACTTTGAGGATTGTAGATATGTACTGAACTTGAGGATGGCTATATAATTTTCTCTTTTAAAAAATCCATTGATAACACACTATAAGTGAATTGTATATGTATAGAATAACACAAATATTAGTTTAAATATCTTCATTCACAATAGTGAACTACCACAGATAAGAGCATTGGCTGTTCTTCTAGAGGATCTAGGTTCGATTCTTAACACTCACATGGTGCCTCACAACTATCTATAACTCCAGTCACAGGGAATATGACACCTTTTGCCTCCATGGTCACTGCACATATGTGGTGCACAGAAGTACATGCAGGCAAAACAGCCGTGAACATAAATAAAAATAAAATGAAGGGTAAAAAAAAAAGAACAGTGAGATGGGCATAGTAATATATACCTGTAATTTTAGTACTTGAGAGGCTAAGGTAGGAATAGTGAGATCTAGGCCAGCCTGAGCTACAGAGCAAGACTATCTGAAACAGAGAGAGAGAGAGGGAGAGAGAGAGAGAGAGAGAGAGAGAGAGAGAGAGAGAGAGAGAGAGAAGAGGAGGGGAGGAAGGGAGGGAGGGAGAGAGAGAGAGAGAATTATAAAGTTAAAATAGTAATTTTTAAATGCTTTTCTTTTCTCCCCCCATCCCAACCAGGCAACATTTCATACTCCATTCAGCCACCTCGGCCAGGGCCCAGAAGCATGCTCCTCCTACACTTTTCCAAAGATAATGGGCTCAGCAAAGGTAACTTAGAAAAAACTTAAAGTGTAGTGTGTCTGTCATCTTTGTTGCCAAGGCAAGCCTGTACTCTGTCTTCTTTCCCTTGGGCAAAGCTTGCAGGGTAACTCTTTGCTCAGCAACATGAAGGAACCCAACTAAGGGGAGAGCTGATGTAAGGCAGGGGTCAGGATATTTTCTCTGCAGTCCCTAATGCAGGGACAGAGTCTGACACCTGGTGGCCTAGAGCTGGAGCACTGGTGGCAGCACAAGACCTTGTCCTCCACAGCTGTGTGACATTCCTTGAAGGCCCAAGACTAGGAAGCCTTTACAGATGTGATCAGCTCAGAGCCACCTCACTGTGTGAATGAGCAGCATCCTCTGAGATGACATGGTGACGACATCCTCTCTTTGGGGCCATGTTGTTGCCGGCTCTTAGCAGCCCCATGAAGTCGTAGTCCCTGTGACTCCCAGTCAGAGCTGACTTTTACCAGTTGTTCTGCCGTGTGCTGAGACTCCCAAGGTGGCCCATGGGCTGCTCAGGTTTAGCTCTGTATCTGTGCAAACCTTGGAGTGGCTCTAAGGACACTGGGACAAGACTGGAGGGGGGGGGCACGACTGAGGAAGGGCTTAGCAGGCATTGGTTGCCCTCTCCAAGTGTATGGGGGGAGATACTGCCTTGCTGACTATTAGATTTTTTTTGTAAATGCCCCCCATGTGCACACATGTATAATGTATATCCATACATTACATTTTAAGATTTATTTTTAATTTTATGTATATGAGTGCTTTGCCTGTGTATATGTCTGTGCACTGCTTCATGCATGGCGCACAGGGGCTAGAAGACAATATTGGATCTCCTGGAACTAGAATTCGGTATGGTGTGAGCCACCATATGGGTTCTAGGAGTCTAACCTGGATCCTTTTCAAAAACAGCCACTGCTGTTAATGGCTGAGCTATGTCTCCAGCACCAACATACACTTCCTTAACCTCATCGCGCTGTCGTCAAAGAGCCCAACCTATTAATCAGTTAAGCTCTGAAAAGTTGAGCAGAACCCGCTCTTCAGACTGCAATTGTTTGGAATGTATTTACTTTTCTAAAAGAGAAATTGCAAGGGTAGAGCAAACATTTGCTCATTACCCTCAGTTTTTATAGAAATGCAATGTAAGTCCTTCCTGTGTCCCTTCAGTCACATGAAAGTAACTTGAGTATCTGTGTAGAAAAGGAAGACACTCAGAGCTCGGCCCTAGAGCAACCAGATAGACAAGGAAATTTTGAATGTTTCAAAAGGTTGACCCTATGGCCATAGTTTTTCGATGCCACCCCCACCTTGTTATCATTTACATACAAATAGGAAACCACAGTTATCAGGGGTTCAAGTCATTTCTGCCCTGGGATTCCCATTCTTGCCTCTCCAAGGCAGACCCTCACAATAGCAGCTGGCCTTCCAGCACCTCATGAGACAGAACCAGTTATGGCCTCAGCTGTTTGAAAACCCTTGCCCAGCAAGGCCATCAGCTTCCCTGTTCTGTGAAAGACAGGCATCCTTAAGAGCCATGAGTGCATCTGTGTCTCCCCGAGGCTGACTGTCCCGAAGTCAACTGAAGCCTTGCTTTATTAAGCTAGGGTCACATCTTGCTTTGCATTGCAGGCAACTGAGATGCTTCTCTTTGGGAAGAAGCTCACAGCAAGAGAGGCTTGGGCTCAAGGCCTTGTCACTGAAGTTTTTCCAGAAAGCACCTTTGAGAACGAAGTCTGGACCAGGCTGAAAGCATATGCGAAGCTCTCGCCAAACGTTAGTATTGGTTTTTCACTTGTGGGGACATGGAAATCATTTCCCAAAGGGGAAATGTGCCTTAGGAGGACACATCCTAAAAAGACAAGGCATGTGTTCAGTTGCTTTGAGCACCTCTGGATTTTGTATTAAAAGTTACTATAATGTTGGGAATAGTAATTTCTTTACAAAGAACTTAGCAGATAGACATTGCATTTCTGTGCTACAGGGCAAATAGGAGATCCTTCATGGGGGTGACTCCAGGAGGATACCAGTAGACACCCAGCTCTTTGACTTTGGAATTCAGGTGGGAGGTGAAGAGGTTGGCTATATTTAGGATCCTCACTCTCTAGCACTTCCGTTTGTATATGTATTGTTCTTCCATCCTTGCTGGTGAGTGTGTGATCCTGGAACCAGAAGCTTTGTGTCCATCTAGGGCTGTTTGGAAATATACAGAAACAGACCTGCCTCACACTCACTATACTGATCCCTGCACATTCAGGATTGGGAAGCAGTGTATCCTGTTATACACGTCTTAGAAAGATTTAGCAGGAGCAGTTCATTAAAGGAGAGGAAGTCAATAGTAGAGTATATCTTGAGGGCTGGAGACACGGCTCAGCAGCCAAGAGCACTTGCTGCTATTCCAACAAATCTGGTTTAATTTCTTGCACCCACATAGTGGCTCACCCTCTGTAACCGCAGTCCCCAGGGGATCAAGCACCTTCTTCTGGCCACTGTAGGCACTGCATGCACATGGTACATAGCCACACAAGCAGACAAACCACACATGCGCACAAATAAAAAATTTTTTAAAATAGAAATAGCCAGGAATAGTGGTGTACTCCTTTTATTCCAGCACTTAAGAAGCAGAGGAAGGTGGATATCTATGAGTTTGAGGCCAGCCTGGTCTATACAGTGTGTCCCAGACCAGCCAAGGCCATAATAGTGAGACTCTGCCTCAAAGAAACAAACAAACAAGAATAGTGTAACATTATTCCTGTTTGAATAACTTTCATTCTTGGTTTCATTTCATCAGGCAATGAAAATTTCCAAAGAGCTAATGAGAAAAAATGAGAAACAAAATCTCCATGATGTTAATGCTGTAGAGTGTGCTGTGATCCCGGAAAGGATGGCATCAGAAGAATACTCAAATGCACTCATGAACTTCATGTCCAGAAAAGCAAAGCTGTGAAGACCACCACAGCAGTTAGACCTCTCAGAGGAAGGATGTGCTGCAATTCTGGTTTAGGGTCCTTGAACTACACACACTTCACTGTGTCTTTTTCTTTACTAACATAGCAGTTATGGGAATGTCCCAGTCATGACAAATAAAAACTTCCATAAAACAAGCCTTAAGAGTTTCTGTAGGATATCCAGGAATAAACCTAACAAAGGAGGTCATAGACCTCTACAATGGAAAACTTTCAATGTCTGAACAAAGAAAAAGAGAAAAACACTAGAAAATGGAAAGGTAACCTATGATCATGAATTGGTAGAATTAATATTTTAAAAATGATTATTCTACCAAAATCCATTTATAGATTCAATGTTATCCCAGTCAAAATCCCCATTAATTATTCATAGAATTAGAAAAAAAAATTTCTAAAATTCATATTGTAGCAGGAATCTTAAAAGTTCTTATTAATAAAATCAAACCCGAGGCCAGTTATTGGGGTCAATGCTGGTAGATCAGAGAGACAGAACAAGCCACAGCTAACCTCACCTGGCCAACTTCTCAGCTGGTCTTGTTTCCTCAGACTGGAAGCCTCTGTGTCCTCATATCCGAATGGCTCTCAGCTGAACTGTGTTGCTAGAAGCCTGAAAGCTTAACCAGCCAAATGCTTAACCAGCCAAATGCTTCTAGTTTCTGGTCCTCATGCCTTATATACCTTTCTGCTTTCTACCACCACTCCCTGGGATTAAAGGCTTGCTTTCTGGGATTGAAGGCGTGATGAGTCACCATGCCTGTCTGTATCCTTGAACACATGGATTTCTGCCTCTGGAATGCTAGGATTAAAGGCGTGTGCTACCACTGCCTATCCTTTATGTTTAATATTGTGGCTTCTCTGTCTCTGACCCCAGATAAGTTTATTAGCATGCACAATATTTGGGGGAATACAATACCACATCATATGGAGCCACAACTCAGTATAGCCAAAATGAGCCTGAGCAAAAAGAGAAATGCTATAGGAATTACTATTTCAGACCTCAAAATAGATCACAAAGCCAAAGGAATAAAAGCAATATGATACTGGCACAAAAAGAACATGTATGCCAATAGAACAAAGTCAAAGATCTAAACATGGGGATAGATAACGTTAGCCATCTATTCTTTACAAAGGTGCCAACAATATATGCTTGAGAAAAGACAGCATCTTCAACAAACAGTGCTGGAAAAACTGAATGTCCACTTGTAGAAGAATGAAATTAGACCTGTACCCATCACTTTGCACAAAAACTAACTCCAAATGGACCAAAGACCTAAATGTGGGACCTGAAACACTGAAACAGCTAGAAGAAAACGTAAGCTGTGCCATACATGATATAAGTGTAGGAAAGGATGTTTTAAATAGGACTCCACTTGCCCGGGAATTAAGGTCAACAATTGAAATGTGAGACCTCATAAATCTAGTTCAAACAGTCTGGAAATCAGTGTGGAGAACCCTCAAAAGGCTAAAAATAAATCTACCATATGACTCAGCTTTACCACTCCTCAGTATATATGTAGTCCCAAAGGACTCAACATCCTACTCCACAGATACTCAGCCATGTTTATTGCTGCTCTGTTCACAATGTCTAGGAAATGGGAACAACTTGTCTTAGTTACTTTTCAATTACTAGGAAGAGACACCATGACTAGGGCAACTTATAAAAGAGTTTAATTGGGGGCTTGCTTACAGTTTCAGAGGGTGGGTCAATGATCATCATGGTGGGTCGCATGACAACAGACAGGCTGATATTACGCTGTAGATGTAGCTAAGAGGTTATATCTTGATCTGCAAGTTGGAGAGGTGGTGGGAAGAGAGAGAATGGACCTGTCATGGGCATTTGAAATCTCAAAGCCCATCCTCCAACAAGGCCACACTTCCTAATCTTCCAAAACAGTTCTACCAAATGTGAACCAGTTATTCAAATATATGAGCCCTTGGGAGCCATTCTCATTGAAGTCACAAAACAATCTAAGTGTCTTTTAACTGGCAGTGGATAATGAAAATGTGGCACACACATACTATGGAATACTATTCATCCATAAAGAAAAAATGAAATCATGAACTTTTTAGGCAAATTAATGGAACTAGAAAAGGTCATTTAGTGAGGTAAAAACAGACCTAGAGAGACAAACATATGTTCTCTCTAATCTGTAGTTCCTAGATCCAAGTCTTCAGCTGTGAGTATATAGCCTAGAGTAACCATAGAAACCAGGAAAGTAAAAGGGGACCACTGGGGGAACAATAGGAACATATTAGAGTACAAGTGATTTTGAATGGGGGAATGAAAAGACAGGAGTCTTTAATTAGGGAGGGGGAGAAAGATAAATACCAAAGAAGGAGAGGAGAGTAAGATAACAAAGAATGTCTGAAAAAGTCATAAGGAATCTTACTATTATGTGACTACCTAAAAATACCTATAATACATGTAAGTCTAGGTATAGATACATAGTTTAAATAAAATTTTTCCATTTGAGCTGGCAAAGCATGCTCTACCAAAGAGCCATAAACTATTTAACAAAACCCCAAAAGTAAGCATGAGGAACCTCCTTTTGAGATGTCCAAGAGACTCGCAAAACATTATATGTACACTATTGCGGTTGCCCTTGGTAGTTTCCCAGAAGTGGAGGGTGAGTCCCTATTGCCGAAGACACCATGCACTTCAGACACAGGCCACAGAGCTGCACGTGACCTGAAGGCTGCCTCCCTGAGGACCAGCTATCATGGTACCAAAAGGTGCCATGAAAGCTTCCAAGAGAGGTGAGCAAACAGTATTCCTACCCAGCTGTGATGCCTGTGAACCATAATAATGACTGGCATGGCATGATAACACTAAGAGTACAGTAGTTGTAGAGATACCTGGCAGTAATTAACAACAGCTCTCTGATTGGACTTAGGGTCCACTCAACAAGAGAAAAACCATGCCTGGTACTGGAAACCTAGCCATCTACCCAGGGCTAGTGCAGTCATAGACATTGAAGGTGAACCTACAATGGCCAGCTTACTAACCAATATAACTCCTGAGAACATTCTAAATATTTACCCTTACACTCATAAATACATGGAGCTCTCACCCCTCATCAAAGAAAGTTGTCTTTGCAACAGACACCATCACAGAAAACCACCGCTGATCAAAATGCAGAGGACAAGAGGTCATGTGGTACTCAGTAGGTATTACTCCCCTTTGCTGACATGAGCATCCACAAAACAATTCCTGTACTTAAAGCTCAGGGAGAGTTGCAGAAGAGGGGATGGAAAGATTGTAAAAGGCAGAAGAAAAGGAAGTTTGTTGTGAGATTGTGCCTCCTAGAAATGTCAGAGAGGCTACACCCAGGAAGTCTCATCAGCCAGGCTGCCTAAACGAGACATGAACACCAATGGACATGCTAAGGTAGAAGGGGAAAAGCTTATGGAGCCTCACCCCTGGATAGGACTATAGGCAGCTGGGGAGTGTTGAGAGTGGGAGAAGAAATGGTCTTCCCTTTCCAATTGGCTATCCATTATCAAGTGGTCAGCCCTGATATCATACACATACGGGTAACATAATACAGACTGAACAGATGGTATTTATACATTCACACCACACACACACACACACACACACACACACACACGCACACACACACGCACACACACACATACACTGAAAGAGTGTGTGTGCGTGTGTGTGAGAACAAGTAAAGAAAGAAGTCACAAATTTGAGAGAGATGAGGAGCAGTGCAAGGCAGAGATTGGATGGAGGAAAGGGGGGAAATTACGTAATTATAATTTCAAAATTTTTAAAAATTATTTTAAAATCAGGTTTTTGCCAGTAGAAAGTCTTACCTTTTTTGACATGAATCGATGCTGCCATGAGCACTGGAACATTGTGCCTGCAGATATTTTCTGAAAAGCACTCACAGCCTTACAAGCCGAGGTCGTATCTTTGTACACCACGACAGCACTTTGTCGTCCACAGGGAGTGACTGAGACAATTGGGCCTAGTGCGGACAGTCTTTGCATCACCGACTTGAGGTCCTCTGAGGGTTGCAAGTTCTTTTTTGCCCACCTGGCAAGGGGGGAAATGTGAGGAAAACAAATAAGAATATTCATTGTCACTTCTCCAACACATACCTACACAGGAAGGGACAACAAGGGGACAGTGGGTCATTTCACCGGAAAAGCAGTGTTCCTTGTTGACTTTACAATCCTCGTTCTTTAGTGTGGTGTTTTGTGAGGCACCTGTAAGCTGCCTAAACTTCTAACTTGGCAAGGCCTTCGATGAGCTATTTGAAGCCCACAAAATTGGCATGGAGTATTTTGCTTTTTAAAATATTTTGGGTGGAGACCATTACAGAAAATCACAACTGATAAAAATGCAGTGTTGTGGAACACAGTCCCAACGAATACATCTACAACACAACTCCCGCACCTAAGGCTCAAGGTCATTTCAGAAGAGGGGGCAGAAAGATTGTAAGAACCAGAGAATCAGGGAATTTGCTATGAGGTTGTCTCCCCTTAAAATGTCAGAAGATACATACACCCATGAAGTTTCACCAGTGTGTCTGCCTAAACATCTGAACAAGGACACCACCGTAGACATGCTAACATGGAAGGGGAGAGCTGAGGAGATCTCAACCCTAGACAATTACTACAGGAACCAGGAATGTTAAACACACAGGGTTGTCTTTTCAAAGGGAGAGGTGTATGATATATTTTCTGCCCAGAGGCTGGGAGTTGACATATCTAATGCCTGGTGACCCTTGTGACATCCTGTGGTCTAGGCCACACCAGATCCTCCCTAGACCTTTATCTTGACCCTGATTATCTCAGTCAATTTATAGAACTTATCTTTATGGAAGATGTCACTTGTACTTTACGAAGAGTTTCTATGTAGTCATGTCTTAAGCTTTGTTATGGACATAGGATTGCAATAATTATCTCTAAAATAAACTATCTGGCATCAGGCTCCTGAAGTTTGACCCAACACCCGCTACTTAGCCATGTTGCACCCAACTGTCTCCCTACCTCCTCTTGACTTGTCACTCGTGGCCTGTTGTTGTGTGTGTGTGTACTGCTTTTTTGCAGTGTGTTCTGACCTATTCTATAGCTTTTCTCTGAATAAAATCTATGTGAGCCTTTATTTCAATTTCTTGAATAAGAGGCCAAGAACTTAGAAAGACATGACCCAGACCCCAACTCCTGTAACAGTCTACCAGGGCTTTAGCTACTCCTCATCCCAGCATCGTACCTGGGAACTAGTCACAGTGAGACAAAGACAGCATGGTAACCAATTCTTGCCTTCTTTATTTAAGCAATGCTCAGTTCCCACTCATTAGACAATTCTGCTTAATCTGTTAATTTCCATGGTGAGACCATTCTTCTTAGATTATAAAATTAACTCCACTTAAGCACAGTTGTAATTATACAAATGCTGAGTTTATAGATTGGGATAGGGTTTCCTATAGAAATAGAGAATGGCATCCATCTATGTTTGTATCTAGTACCTGTACATGGATACACACAGTCATCAATTAATAACAGTCCATGATGGACTGCAGGTACAATGATGCTAAGATCACTATGGAACTGAAAAGTTCCTAGTGAGATTTTTTTAAATTAATTTATTTTTTATTTTATAATTTAATTTTACATATCAGCCAGGAATTCCCCTGTCCTCCCTCCTTCCGCCCTCCCTGCCCTCCCCCTAGCCCACCCCCCATTCCCATCTCCTCCAGGGCAAAGACTCCCCTGGGGATTCAGCTCAGCCTGGTAGATTCAGTCGAGGCAGGTCCAGTCCCCTCCTCCCTTCACCCAGGCTGAGCAAAGTGTCCCTGAATAGGCCCCAGGTTCCAAACAGCCAGCTCATGCACTAAGGACAGGTCCCAGTCCCACTGCCTGGGGGCCTCCCAAACAGTTCAAGCTAATCAACTGTCTCACTTATCCAGAAGACTACTGGCAATGGTCGAGAGAAAGCCCGAACTGACCTACTCCGATGATCGGTTGACCAAACACCCTAACTGTCATGGTAGAACTCTCTTCCAATGACTGATGGAAGTGGATGTAGAGATCCACGGCCAGGCCCCAGGTGGAGCTCCAGGAGTCCAATCGGTGAGAAAGAGGAGGGATTGTATGAGGAAGAATTGTTGAGACCAAGATTGGAAAAAGCACAGGGACAAATAGCCAAACTAGTGGAGATTTTTTTTTAACCATTCTAAAGTTGTAATGAAAAGCACCATGAGTTTGTGTTAAGGTGTCAACAAACCTACTCTGCAACCAGTGATACACAGCACATAAAATTATGTGCAGTACATAAAATCTCACAATGATATGTTGTTAGTTTATGTATTTACAATACTATTATCATTATGCTAGAGTGTACTTCTACTTACTAAAAAGCATTATTGTAGATCTGCTGCTATGTAACACCAGTAGCAGCCTCATTGTGTTACCACGTCTTTCTGGGTAGGGTGCTTAATTAATTGCATACTAAGTATAGTAACTACTTTGTGGTATTTTCATATGAGCATATAATCACTTTGATCATGTTCACTTTCTTTTTGTCTTTTGAGACAGGCTCTTACTATGTAACCCTGACTTCCCTGGAACTTGCTATGTAGACCAAGCTGTTCTCAGACTCACAGAGATTCACCTGCCTCTGTCTCCCAAGTAATGGGAATAAAGATGCGCACCACCACACCTGGCAATATTCACCTCCTTTATGTCTTTTTTTTAATCCCCTGCCTTAGATTCTTTATAATCATTATAGTCCCCCTTTTACTTTTGCACCTCTTCCTGGCCTATTTCACATATAAAAGAAAATATGTATGCTGGTTAGTTTTATTGTCAACTCAACTTGACACAACTTAGAATCACCTGGGAAGAGAGAACCTCAATCACCTAGATCAGACTGGCCTGTGGGCATGTCTATGGGCCATTGTCTTATTATTGATGTAGGAGGGTATAGGCCACTGTGGGCAGCACCATTCCTTAGGCTGACAGACCTGGTCTTTATAGGAATGGTCCCTAAATATGAGCCTGAGAGGGAGCAAACCAGAGATCAAGACAGCAAGCTGCGTATCTCTATAATTTTTGTCTCTAGATTTTTGCCTTGAATTCCTGCCTGACCTCACTCAGTGACTGATAATGACCTGGAAGTATAAGTCAAATAAACCCTTCCCTTCCCAAGTTGCTTGTTGTCAGAATGTTTTATCACAGCAACAGAACAACATAAAATTCATGTGTTTTGGCATCTGGCTTATATTGCTTAACATGATGATCCCCAGTTCCATTCACGTAACTGCAAACAACGTAATTTCAACCTTTACAACTGAGTAAAAGTCTATTGTATATAGTCAACACACTTTCACACTTTCATCCATGGATGCGCCCTGGCCACTATGAATCATTCTATGGTAAACATGAGTGTGTAGTAGGCACTTGTATGCTGACTGTGATTCATTTGCTACCACCTCTTTGATTGCATCAAGCGGCCATATCCAGAGGTTGACACACCATCTAGCTTTGTGTAACTGTGGTGTTTGCACAATAATGAGATTGATTACCTGCAACCCACTGCATTTCTCAGAATGTATCCAGAGGGTTTAGCAGCAAATGACCATAAATGAGGATGGAATTGGTTTGTGAGATTATTGGGACTGACATGGGGTGTTATTGGGCACACTAGAAAATCCAGTGGGAGTTTGCCTTGCAGTCAAGAAACCAAAGGTTAACTTGAGGCTAGAACTCCTTACCTTTTATGGAATCTTAGCCTTTTCTATTCATGTTTTAAACTGACTGATTGACAGGCTTATCACACTGTGGAAGGCCATCTATCTATTTTATTCAGAGACTACTGATTGAAATGTAAATCTCATCTGAAAAATATTGTCATAGCAACACAAGGACAGGTGTTCAAACGACTGGTACCATAGACTCGCCAAGCTGATGTGTATATTTAATCATCCTGTAACCTGGCTACAGTATCCTATAGTCTCCCTTGGGATGCTGAGAAAGGAGGATTGTTGAGGCCAGGCATTTGAGGCTAGCCTGGGCAGCATAGTAAGACTGTATCTCAAATAACTAATAACCATCAGGTAGCCTGAAAGTGAGGTCTCTTTGTGTAGATGAACTCAGGGACCTTGATGAATCAACATTGATGAATTGAGTAGATGGTAAATGCAACCCATTCAGGTTTGACCCTAATCCTGGCTCTACTATATCAGCAGAGTTATTGGAAGACACTCTCCTGGACCAGGGGTTCTGCCTAGAGCTTTCACTGCTCTGAGTGGCCTACGGGTCCTGCCTCATTTGGAGGGACAACTACTAAAAAAGAGAAGTAAAGAGACATGGAGCCTTTCATTTGACTACACTTCATCACTTTCATTTTTTATTTGTCTTGAGTCCATTTGTAGTAAAAACATAAATACTTTTCTTGAATGCCTACCCAGCAACCAGGAAGAGAGCATAGGTTGGGGTGGCAAACAATCATGTCCTTACAGTACAACACAGTAAATATGACATGTGGATGGGGTGCCCAAGGCCTTTCTGGGCATGGAAGTTTAACTACAAATGTCTACAGCAGAGGCGGAGCAGAATCAATCCTACTGACTGCTACCAGGCTCCTGTCTCTGCTTATTACTGTGTTGTTTTAATAACAAAAAATACTTCGGAATCTAAACTAAAGTCCCTGTGTGGATCATTCAGCCATCTTCTGTTCAAGACTGCTTTGCCACACTTCCCAACAGAAAAAGAAAAATGAGCCCCAGAGCCCATGAATATTGAGCCAATGAATGCAGTTTACAGTTATAATTTGCATGCAGTTTCCAGAAAGGATTTACAATATTATAAAAAGTGGGGTCTGGCATCCTGCCAAGTTCTCCAACAGGGATAATACACCACCATCTGTGACTCTAGATGCTTGGAAAATCTGGTTTTCAGCATGGGATGGCTTTGGGAACTACTGATTTATTTACAGAACAGAATGGAAGAATTTTTGTCAAAAGCCAATGTGATGTAGCATCTGACCCCGTGACTACCATCACTGTGTGCTATGGCTTGACTGTGTTCCCCAGAAATTCATAAATTAGAACCTTGATTCTCCATGCCATGGTGGTGGGGGCTTCAATAAGAGGGATTAATAACCATCTGATGGGACTGTGTTAACTCTCATTCTAACAGGACGAAATCAGTTTCATTACAGGTTGGGAAGATGTCTCCATCAATAAAGCCTTTGCTGTGCAAGCATGGAGACCCAAGTTCAATCCCTAGCACCCACATAAAAGCTGAGTGTGGCAAACACCTATAATCCCAGTGCTGGGGAGGTGGAGACAGGCAGGTCCCTGGACTCACTGGCCAGCCTGTCTAGCTAACATAGTGAGTTACAGGTTTGTGAGAGAGACTGTATCAAAAAGGAGCCAGAGAGTGAGTGACACTGGCCTCTGATTTACACACACAGGAACACACACACAAATAAGAGGTTGTTTCAAAGAAAGACTACCCACCCTGCTTGCTCTCTTCCTCTCTTCCATATGTCCCTACTTACCCTTCTAACATCTGCCATGCTTTAAAGCAGTGCCGGGCCCTTACCAGAAGTAAGGGTCTTATCTTGGACTTTCTATCATCTAGAACCATGAGCCTAAGTGGAGTTCTTCTCTTTATAAGTTACCCAGTCTCAAGTACTCTGCAATAGCAATAGAAAATGGATTAAGTCTTTGTTAGGGAAAGGTCTTGCCCTCTCCGTGCAAATGAGATACAGATTCTAAACACTAAACACATTTGCCAGTGTTAAGTTCAAGGTTCCCATAGTTGGCTCAGTCTAAAATTTACACACATTAAAGTACACATTCTCACTGCAAGTTATACCTGCCATTTTTTCCCAGCATAGGGCCACCACATGAGATCTTACCAATCTCATTTTACAGATGAGCAAGGGCAGGAGAGTCAACAGTGTTACAGGCAACATTTAGACAAGGATGTCGTTCTTCTCAATAATATTCTTCAGGGACATCTAGGCTTGCCTTCAAGAACAGGTGCTCTCAGGGGTACCAGTTAAGTCACAAGAGAGTAAGAATGATAGAGTTGGCGAGTGTCTAGACGGTCATGGTACTAGAGACAGGGCAAGAATCACAGGCAATACAACAGATTCCCTCTGGCATCCAGAGTCACGGCAGCCAGAAAATGATTCAGGATTGAATCCTTGTGAAGCAGCCCCCACCGCTTGGAAGGCTGTTTTGGATCCCTTGTAAGTTAATTTGCATCCCAGCAGGTTCTTTTTCTACTTCTCCCGATGCTACCCTCACGCCCCCTTTGATGAATGCTACCCTCAGGGCCCTTTTATGTACCCCATCACCAGCCAGGTTCTGTTTCTACTTCTCCCGATGCTGCCCTCACACCCCCTTTGAAGTTTCCTGTCACCAGCTGATCTTCTGTGCTCTTATTTCTGTATGAGCCCTTGCTTCTCAGAGACCCTAAACAAACAAACAAAACCTACAAATGAACAAAACAGACTGCACTGTTACAGAGAGCAGATGTATGTTTGTAGAAGGAAATGTGTGAAGATAGGTGTCCACCCTTGGGTGCTGATATTCAAGCTGTATTTTCATAGGCCCATGCTAGGATGTTAAATAAGATAGGTCAGTCCATTTGAAGGCATCATACTCCAAACAGCCTTCTATGATGTTGAAATTTGATTTAAAAAATAGGCCTCCAAACACGGTCACATAATCTTAATTTGAATATCTTAAAATAACTTTCACCCTTTAAAAATTCAGTCTCGCTGGGCCGTGGTGGCGCACGCCTTTAATCCCAGCACTCAGGAGGCAGAGCCAGGTGGATCTCCGTGAGTTTGAGGCCAGCCTGGGCTACAGAGTGAGTTCCAGGAAAGGCGCAAAGCTACACAGAGAAACCCTGTCTCGAAAAACAAAATAAATAAATAAATAAATAAATAAATAAATAAATAAATAAATAAATAAAATAGAATAAAAATTCAGTGTCACTTCATTATCCTGAAAATGCCATGGTTCTAATGACTGCTGTCCCCTTATAACATAACTTTGCTTTCTTTAGCTATGGGGCTTGGTTTTTTGTTTTTTGGGGTTTTTTGAGATTATAATTTAATTAATTACATTACTTCTCTCTTGCTTTTCTTTCCTCCGAACCCTCCTATCTACCTCTTCCCACTCTCCTTTAAACTCACGACCTCTTTTTTCACTAATTGTTATTGCATACACATATGTAAATGTATGCACATACATATTCCTCAATGTAACCTGCTCCGTCTGTATAATGTTACTCGTATGTAATGTAATGTTACTCGTTTCTGTTTGTGACCATTCTGTGTTTCTTTAACATGAGCATGAGATGAAAAGTCCAAGAACCTACCTAACAACGATCGTGCTCATGGGCGGCTCGTATGTGTTTTTCTTCCACATGTGACATTTCCTCCAGTTGCCGCTTATGTTGTTGATAGTTTTTCTTTTCCATGAGGGCATTTTGCTGGGCTTTGGAGTCAGACTAACCTCTTTTGGCAACTGATGTCTTGCTAAGATCTTTTCCAAGCCTGAGAATTCGGAATTCTCACCTGGTGGTATAATAAGTATTAACATAATTCAGTGTTCATTTCCAACCTCTGCATAGCAAGATTCTTTCAAGTCTTTGTGCGTGTACCTGGTGCTGAGGATGGAACCCTTCACATGTGTTAGGTATACCCCCCCCCAACTGTGTTTGTACAATCTAGTAATTCCTTCTCAGCCCTGACGTCCCTTTCTCTAAGCAGTATTTCTTAAATCTTAGTCTAAGAGACGCACTGGCTATAAATACATGCATTAAGTGTGCTAAGACCACTGTAAATATTGTTGGTTCCTTATGTAAAGTTTGTAAACTAATAGTAAGTTAAAATACAATTCTTATTTTTATTATGCATTTCAAAACTTCTCAGAGGAAATGGAATGAGTAGAGATTATTGTCTTGCTCTTAATTTGGAACGCCATCTTCCTGATACTTTGCCTAAGAACTATTCTGCGTTTGGAGATGGAACAACTGAGACTTCGGATTTGGACCTTTGTCTTTTACTGCTGGAACTCTCTGAGTGGTCAGCAGCAGGTAGGATGCTCGAATGAGGATGAGGCGATTCCAGAGGTTCACAGCCTGTTATCAGAACCGGCAGACACACACAACTGAAGAAGGAAGGATTGTTTTGGCACATGGTTTAGAGGGTTCGACATGGTCACTTGATCCCACAAGCTTGGACAGAATATCATGACTGTAGGAACAAGTGACATAAGAGAGCTGTCCCCTTCATTGCTAACCAGGAACCAAAAAGCACAACAGAAAGTTGTCATCAATAATGTGTCCCCAAGTTACCTACTTCTTCCAATTTGATTCCACTTGCTAAGTCTCTGGAGTCACTCAAAATAGTACCACCATCTGGGGCCAAGCATTCAATTCATCAACCTATGGAGGACTTTAAGTCCACAGACTATAATATACAGAAAAATCCAGAACCTCTTACATATGCCTGCCCTTTGCATTAGCAGTTCCTCTTTACCCGAGGGAAGAGCAGAGACAGAAAGACACAGAAACTCAGCACACCACCACGCCTTCCCCTGGCTTCTCAGTCTCAACACACCAGAGCAGAGTGGGCAGAAAGAATTTCAACATGCTGAGAGCAACTTTAGAGTGCTGATATTAGACTTGATGTTTCATTCGCAGTATAACTCCCCAAAGCGAAGCAATTTGCTTGTAATTCACCTAAAGTTAGCAACAAACGTCAATAGAACGGATCAAAAGGAAGAGCTAAGGCAGGGGCAGAGGGACAGAGTAGCTGGTTGGTGCAGTTTTGTACGAAGCTGCTTAAATTCTGTGTGTGCTCACGATGTAATACGTACTGTAACCTGGATGTCTGGGTTTGTTCATAACACTCTGCATTAGGAAGTAGAGATTAACTTGACTATAACCAACTTTGTCCCAACAGTGTAAAAGTCTTTGTACCAGCCGCCACCTTTGTTTTAACTGGTGTGGAAGCTTCAATTTTGTCTTCTAAGTTTATTGGTACAGGTGGCTGCCATCTACCAGTATCTTGCAGTTAATCACAAATAATTCAAGGTTGGGGTCCATTAAGTTCACAAATCAAATTCTCCACCATCCTGACCCAATTTTAGGACCACCAGACCACTCCAAACTGCAAAAACTAGCGACTACTCACTATAAGGAATGGCACATGCCTGTGGTCTCAGCTACCCAGGAGACTGAAGCAAGAAGGTGACTTGAGCCCAGAAATTCCATACCAGTGTGGGCAACCTATCAAGACTCCATCTCAAAATAGTAATACTAACCACTAAAAAAAAATATTTAAAAATTGCTTTCAGGGGAAGTAACCAAGTTCTTCCTGGCAGAAGGAGAAGGGAGCAGTAGAGAGTCAAACAAAAGGAATGAAGTTTCTAATCTGACCCTCACCTTGAAAGTTCTCCCACTGATCTCCAAATCAGAGATTACATCTTAATCTGTAACTTGTGTACATTTGTACACGGCTCGTTTCCATCTTTCCATGGGTGTGTTATGCCTAGAGATGAGTGGTAACTTACCTTGGCTCATGAAAGACTACACAAAGAAGAGATAGATAACGACCTCTACCCATGGGCAAATTCACAGTCCATTCTGAGAACACAGACTTATGGAGCCACGATGTGGCATGAGTCTCATGAACTGACGTCACAGGCAATGTGACGAAGTTAATGCCCACAGCTGAAAGAAGAGGCTCACGCCAGCACGAAAACATAAACATTCTCATCTGCCCTCCACCCACTTACATTTAATTTTGTCGTCTTTACTTCTGTAGGAATGAAGCACTTCCACCATATTATTTGGGAGCAACTTGTGAAGGTTAGAGAGAAGGTCAAACGTGTGACACAGGACGTCAGGCTGGGTATAATTTTTCATCTTCTCCTCAAAGAGGTTTATGGATGATGAACTGTTGTTGGCTGTTCCCATGATGGCTTGTTAAGTTACAGAGAAAAGCAAATAGAGCATATGAAACGTGCTAGCGTGTTGCGCGACTGTACCTGCCTCAGTTTGCTGCCATCTCCAGGAGGAGATGGTGGAACCTGCTTTCTGGCCCCTGCTTTGCATTCTGAGTGTCATAATGGCCCAGGTTATTGGCCTGGAACTCTCAGAGCTTGTTCTGCATCTTCAAAGCAGAGAAAAGCCGCCCATGGAAGGTATCCTATCAAATAATTCAGAGATATTCCACAGAAATTCCAATTTCCTGTCTGGATATGGATGAGTTCTGAGGAGAAAAAGCGAGTTTTTCCTAAAAGGAAACCAATTGGTGTGCACGTAGCCCATGCTGTCTCACCATTCTAGAGGCCTTGTACCTGGTGTGTGCATAATTAAGACTCCATAGACCTAGGAGGTCCCAAAGAGAGTGATTACATCAGCACTGCCCCTGTAGACACGAGGAAGAGCTCTATGGTCCTAAACTAAGGAGATGTCCAGATTAATACAGGTAAGGGGACTGTCTGCTTTTTACTCTTTTTTTCCAGATTGCCAAAGGAAACAAATAAACCTCTTTAGTACTAGTTTTTCTCCACTGTAGACCAAGGAGCAGAGGATAACACAAGTACCAAATAACAATAAAACCCCAAACTTCATAGACCAGCTAGAACAACTGAGAAGCAACCAAGAACCACTCCTCAGTTTTTGACAAAATGCAAATAGCATGTTAAAGTTGCCCCCCTTGATTTTAAATCCACCAGCCAGTCAGGACACTAGGGTTCCCTTATTTCCAAAGCAGTGTCCCCCGAGAGCAAAACAAAACAGTGGATTTCACTGGAAAAGCAGATACATATTCATATAGGAAAACACTAAGAATGGGCACATTATGTTTTATTTATTGACTGGCCTGGAACTCCATATGTAGACCAGGAAGGATGGCCCCAAACTTGCAGAGATCTGCTTGCCTCTTCCTCATGAGTACTAGGATTAAAGGTGTGCACAATTCTGCCTGACTGACAATATGCTCTGAGTTGTTACTCTAAGTAGCACTTGATGGAATGTTCATAGTTAACTGAAGCTATGGACATTGGCTGAAATCAGAAGTAGGTCATGATTGTTAAAAGTTATCCTTGAAAAAAAAATTGACTATTACCAAGAAGAGAAAACAGGAGCTGGAAAGATGACGAAGTAGTTAAGAGCACGTCATTTGCTCCTCTAGGAGAGGACCCGGGTTTGGGTCTCAGCACTCACATGGCAGTTTACAACCATTTGTAATTCCTGTTCCAGGAGTTCCAACACCCTCTTCGAGCTTCTGCAGGCTCCAGGTACATGTCGTGAACATACATACATGCAGGCAAAACACTCATCCATATAAAATAATACAAACTTTAAAATAAAATAAAACTCTAAAAACAGAAGACAATATAAAATGCTGATGAGGGGCCAGAGATGGGAACTTTAAAATCCCCTTTCTTTGTTAGTGAAAATGGAAATTAGGACAATAGTCATTGAGAAAAACAGTACTGGGTTCATCCAAAACTTTAAAAACAGAACTAGTGCAAAACCAGCCATCCCACTTCTAGGTAACCCAAAGGAAATCAGACTCTTATGTCAAAGAGACACCTGCATACCTGTGTTCTTCAAAGCACCGTAACAAGAGCCAGCATATGGGGACTAAGCCTAGCTAGCTGTCCATCAACAGATAAATGGATAAGGTGTACATAGGCTGAGCCTGGTGGCCTTTAATCCCTGCACTCAGGAAGCAGAGGCAGAGGCAGGCAGACCTCTGTGAGTTCAAGGCCGACCTGGTCTACAACGGGTCAAAAAGAAAAAGGACTGTCCATATACACATTAGAATACTATTCCGTCCACTTTATTGTGAAACAAATCATCTAATGTTTTTTTTCTTTTGGCCCGGTTTTGATGTTTTTACGATAAGAAGGACTTGTGGGAGCCATTGTCGTTTGCTTTGTTTCCAAGCATACTGTGGTGGAAAGAACTTGGGGCTGGGAGCTCAGTGAGGCAGAAAGACTGGCCATACACTGCTGACTACACCTGATGGTCTTGGTCCAAGCTCCTAGGTAGGGCCCAGCCTGCAATTCTGAGACTAGATGCAACAAACGCTTGTGTTTTTAATCTTATTTCCAATCTTTTTCTCCAATGACCAATACCTTCTCAAACCATGTATTTGATGAGAGAATTCTGCTGTGCCCAGTACCCTCCTTGCCTTGCTGCAGGAGATGGTGAGTTGCTATGCCAGCCAAGTGGCAGCTTAGGCCCTGCCGCCAGCCTTATTAACTAAATTGATCCCGCAGCACAGAGCAGCGCAGGGCAGGGCAGCACCCAGGGTTCTTTTTCTTCAATTACAGCTAGCTCTTAGGTAACAGGCAATTCCCTTTCTTTCTTGTTGTTTCAAAGAGGGCTCCCGTGTCTCCGGAGCACCTTCCACTGCCAGCAAGCCACAGCTGTGCGTTTGACAAGGCCAGCTGGCTCCCAGAAGGCAGAGTGTTCAGCAACGTTCAGAGAGAGAAGATCATCTCCAAGTTTCTCAAAGGAAGCCTCCTAAAGAGAGTGTTTGGCTCGCAGCAGCTGAGATGGGAGAGCCCCAACTCCCAGAAAGAGGATCCCAGCCCAGCATGTCCTAGCACCAGAAAGTAAGTCCGTATTGCAAAGTAGACCCAAACTCAAAGTAAGCTCATCCCAGATGGCCAGGAAAACACCTCTGTACCGGCATCCAGAGAACCAGAAGGCTTAGGAGGAACCGCAAACCCAGGGGCCAGGTCCAGCGGTAAGAGCAAAATTAAACAGGAAACACGTAACTGAGAACGTTTTCAAAGTACCACCTGTAACACCGGCATAGGATGTGGGATTCACCGATGTGTGTGCTTCTCTTATTTGGGGAAATGTTTTTAAATACATCACTGCCATCCACGGTAGGAATAAGTAGATTTGAAACAAAATTCCTTATATTTTTTGGAATAAAATGGTAGCTTCCCAAATCAGATAGTTTTGTTAAGGAAGCACACACTAAAGGTTAATATTGTTGTTTATTTGTTTGTTTGTTTTGTTTTGTTTTTCCAGACAGGGTCTCACTATGTGGCTCAGGCTGTCCTGGAACTCACTCTGTAGACCAGGCTGACCTCCAACAACACAGATATCCACCTGCCTCTGCCTCCCAAGTGCTGGGATTAAAGGCATGCATCACTACTCCAGGCAAAGATTGAGTTTTAAAATAAAACTTTAAAATAGAAAATGAAAAAAGAAATCCTTCAAAGTAAAAACATTTAACTCATGTTTCTTTAAAAGGAATTATTCAAACACAAGAAAGCTAGGATACTCATGATTAATGATCATAAAAAAACAAAACCTTAAGTTGGGAAGAAGAGAATCAGCTACTAATGAAAGGCACAGATGGGGGAAGGGATAAAATCAAGTTATTAATCTAAAGCGTATGCTAAGTATCATCTGTCTACCAGTGAGTGATTTGAGATGTTTCCCACTGATCGAATATATGTATTTTTAAAGTATTTGTTCACATTTTTGTGTACAGGTGTTTTGCCTCCAAGCATGTCCGGGCATGCATGCCTGGTGCCAAAGAAGAGGGCATCAGATCCCCTGGGACCGTAGTTATAGACAGTTGTGAGCTGCCACGTGGGTGCTGGGAATCAAACCTGGGTCCTTTGGAAAGGCAGCCAGTGTTCTTAACTGCTGAGCCATCTCTCTAACCCCTGATGGAGTATCTCATTTAAATACCACAGAAAAGGCATACTGTTAATTAGAAAATATTGACCAACTTTGTGAAAATGCTTACATAATCCTACTGAAGGAAATTCTGAGGTCATGCAGGTGAGTATTGAAATATGAAAGGCATTGAGAGATAGGCAGAAATGGAAATCTTTTTCCCTGAAGAATAACTAAGAAATGATGTTCTTGGCATTTCTTTGTGTAACCCAGGGCAATAAAGAGACACATAAGTTGAGGTGCTTTCCACAATAGTATCTTTCTGTCATCATTGTCCTCTCTGCCACAAGAGGAGAAGCTAAGGTGGGCTCTGTGAACCCTCTTAAGTTCCTGGCCAAGCTAAGGTGGGCTCACTGAACCCTCTTAAGTTCCTGGCCAAGCTAAGGTGGGCTCACTGAACCCTCTTAAGTTCCTGGCCCAGGGTTTGTTCTCATTTCCTCTGATCCAAACCTTCTGGCTCAGTGGTTAAAAGCATGCATTGTTCTTAGAGGACCTCAGTTCTAGTCCCAGCGCCCACATCAGGAAGCTCACAACAACCTGTAACTCCAACTACAGGGGACAGTCCTTTGACCTTCTCAGACACATAAGTAAATTAATAACAAAACTTCTCTGCTGTAGTTTGTAGAAAAAAAATGGTAAATACTACCAGACAGAGAATATTCACCTTATTCTAGTTCTGTTTTGAAAAAAAAAAAATGGTTTCCCTCTGTATTAGCTAAAGAGGAACAGAATTAAAGTAAGGCCATCTTGAGACTACTCCTAAGAACTGAATTCTGGGCATGGCCTTGAAGGCAAGTGCATTCTCTTTGGCCAATGGCTGACACTACTGTTAGGTCTAATGTACGAAGAAAATGGCCTGCTATCTTGCTTCCCCAGTGGACTAGAGCCAAAGCAGAACCAAGGGATTGGAGAAGTACCACTGTTTTAGCTGTTTTTATGTACTTAACTACTTACACTTAACTATGGCCTTTCACATTTCGGGACGAAGGGAAAGACAGCCGCAATTTTGATGCAATCAAAGCACGGAAGGAACATTCGAGTAGGGATGATAATCGGAAAGAGAGGCCTTTGAGAGGACAAAAGAGAACCTTAGAGGATGTACAAACCTCAGAGTGATTCTTAGGAACCTGGAATTGGTTCTAAGACAAAAGGAAAAGGCAGACTCAGAGACATTAAACAAGGAAGATGAGACCAAGTAAGCCAGATACATGAATGTTGCACATGCAACACACACACTTGTGCACATATAACTTCTGTTTCCTGAGGAGACAGAAGAAAAATCCCCAGCTACATATACTCTAGAAATGATTGGCTGGGAGTACGTGGTCCCCAGTTCACCATTTTTCAAGTAATTGTAAATTGAAAACAGTCAATACATTTACAGCTCAGGTTTCTCAGTTACAAATTAGGGACAACTAGGAGTAACTGCTTCATTGGATTGAATATTAAATAGGTAATTCATATAAAATGTTCGGCAGTATGGCCGGCACTCTTCATACACCATGCATTCTGGCAATTATTGTTTGGCAGTAATTAAATTAATTCAAGCATTTTCTGAATGCCTACTGTATGCCAGACATTCTGCTGGATTGGATAAGGGTAGATCTTGTCTTCAAAGTGTAGAAAAGAAATGTTATATATTTTGATGAAAAATTATTACATTAATAAATGGCTTACACAAGTCACTATAATACAACCCAAAGTAGCAGTCTTGGAGTGAGCGGACAGCTGTTCATTCTTCCTCAGCAGTCAGGAAGGATGAGAAGTGAGCTGGAACAATCTGACTCCAGTTTAATCCTGCAGGTTAAAAACAAAACAGAACCACTGATAAAAGGGAGAGTTCGGCAAAACTGTGGAATTATCTAACGTGATTGACATGTATAAGAAGTTAGAGAGGAAAGGTGAAAGCAATCTCTTCAAGCTGGACTGAAGAATGAAGATTTCCTTCTTCAGGCCTTGGGAGAACATCTGACAGAGCTGTATGTCAGAGCTACTAGATAGAACACAGCCCAGTGGAGGGAAGAGCCTAGACCTCCAAGAAGCCTGCGGGCAATGAGGCCTCCAGAGACTTTAGTCTTTCTTTTCATTGGCTGAGTGTGCCCCCACTATGGGTTCCACCCAGTTTTAAGTAAGGTGGGTAGCATAATGGATGGAGCAGACAAGGCCCTTCCCTCAGTACTGTGGATAAACAGATGATTTTTAAGGATAACAAGTAAATAGGGCTCATAAACAAGGCTGTGAGTTGTACAAGGAGTAAACATATAGGTCTATAAAATAGAGTATGGTAAATAGGAAGGGCTTCTTTAAACCTTTGGTGGTGGTGGGGAAACAGACTAAATGCAGAGAAAGAAGACAGACATCTATTGGGTGAGGTTGGAGAGTCAATCAAAGATCTTTGAAACTCTTGAAATCATGTTCAGTGTTTGTTATATACATGTATATGTATTTTTCTAGAAGATAAAAGAACAGGACTCCCATTCCTTCAGACATTAAAGAGCCAATGTATTTCAATACTTATTGAGCCTTTTGGAAATGAGTCTAGAGCCTAGTGTTCAGTCAGACAAACGTATTATCAACAAGCAATTTAAAAAAAAAAAATCTCTCCTCAAAGCTGGACATGGTGATACATCTCCTTAATCCTAGCACTTGGCAGCTCCAGAGACAGAGATCTCTGAATTTGGCCAGCCTGGTATATACAGCGGGTTCCAGACTAGCCAGGGCTACAGAGAGAAACCCTGTCTCAAAACCAAATCAAACAAAGCCCCTCAAATGTCATTAGTTTATTATACTGACTTTTTGTTTGTTTTTTTGAGACAGAGTTTCTCTGTGTAGTTTTGGTGCCTGTCCTGGATCTAGACCAGGCTGGCCTCAAACCCACAGAACTCTGCCTGACTCTGTCTCCCGAGTGCTGGATTAAAGGCATGTGCCACCACCGCCCGGCTTATACTGACATTTTTAGTAGTCATTTACTTATATATAGAGTGGCTCTTAAAAATTTTCCTTATACCCAACTGTTCTGGGAAAAGGCACTTATATGTATATAAGTTCAATTATAGTGTATATTATATATAGAGAGATAGATTATTTTTCTTTTCCACTTAATTTGTGGAGGTGGCAAGAGATGCTCATTTGGGGTTACAAAACTGGTCTCTTACAATATAAACGTATCCTAGACAGGAAAAAAAAAAAAAAAAAAAAAAGAGGTGGGCTTGGGATATTATTTGAATAGATGTTGGAATGGAGGTCTGTGGGTCAGGACCTGGGTACCACAGGCCTACTGGCCACTGCAAGAGTCCTCAACCCCACCCCGAGAAGGCCTGTGGAGCCTCACCAGGGCCAAGAAGGCTCACAGGTCACTAGGAAGCCCACAACCTTGGGAAGGAAAGCAATGGAGGAAGGCCCCTTTATAAAGGGCCTAAAAAGTCCCAGAAATTTTAAGGAGGCCTGAGAAGGACCAGGAGTGATCTAAAAGACCCCAGAAGTTTCCCAGAGGGCTAAGAAGGACTAGCAAAACCCGGGAGGATCTTGGGGAAGAAACAGGGGCCCCACAGGGGTGGGGCACCGAGGATGTCAGGTTGGCTGGACCATTGGCAAGGCTGGTGGGGCTTGGGGCAGCGCCACCGCAACCTGGCGGCGTCCCTGCGACCCCAAGAGGCTCGGGCCTGGGTGGAACGTGGAGCTCCGAGGTAGTTGCCGGGCGACGCGTCCTCCCGCGGCCGGCCTGGCCTGGCCCGGGTGCGACCCCGCCGGGGGCGCCCGCGGCTCGCAGCCGCCGCTCTCCCGCGACCCCGCCGGGGGCGCCCGCGGCTCGCAGCCGCCGCTCTCCCTGTCCTCCCGCCGCAGGAAGGCCGAGGCGCAGCCGGCCCCTGCCGAGCTCTTCTCGAAGCACAAGGAGGCGCCTGCACCCGGGGCTGGAGGCAAGGAAGACAACGCCGGCCAGGACACGTGGGTCTTCGAGGTGAACAAGTAAGAGCCCAAGCCACCCTGAAGGACTCCCTGACGTCCTGGGCCACGAACCCGGTGGAGGGAAGCTAAGGCTGCACACTCTGAACCGGAGGTCACAGAAGGTCTCCTCCAGCCCTTCCTCCGGGTGTGGTGCCTTACTGGGGGGCACACATCTGAGTGATCCCAATGGCGCCCCTACTTCTTAGGAGCCTGCTGCTTTCTGCGTTTTTCAGCCCCAGAGTCCCGCATGTATAGTGCAGTGGATCAGGTAGTTTGTTGGTTCATAAGCTGCCTGAACCTATACATATTTGCCGGAGACAACACTTTGTTAAACCGTTAGCAGATCTACTGGCTACTCCAGTGGTCTGTAGCTTTTCTGATTATCCAGACCTTAGTCTATAGCGACTGCATTAACATACAGCTCTCTATCTAATATGTTTGCCTTAAATACTACTGGGGCATTTTAGACACCAAATAGTTTGGTATTGGAAAACGCCTGGCCCTCTGAACCTTTTAGTGAAATATGCATGGGATTCTTGCCCTGCCTATGTGGAAAGGTTAGTTTGCTTTCAGGCGTGGCACATTTTGTTTTGAATGACTAAAAGCAGGCTTGGAATCTGTTTTTAAATTTGAGATAACTCACTGTATTTGTTTTTTCCCAAATTGTCTTACATTTTCTTATCTGATATCTAGCCTTTGGATCTCATTTCCTAATATCCGGTCACCTAGATGTTGCCATTTACTTTGTCTGTCTGGTCCGGTTTGCCACTGTTTCTAATGTTACACGGCCCCCTCTCTGCTTTCTAAGCTTTTTGTGGGTGGTAGCGTGGTGGTGCTGCTGGGATTAGAACCCAAGGTCTTTGACACTGAGCTACACTTCCAGCCCTTCTAAGCATTTTTCTTAACAAAACAGGCTTCTTTATATATCAATGAAAAACCTTCCCCTAAGTCTGCCTGTTCTACAACGTGCAGGACTTCAAGGGGACAGAAGAACAGTTCCAACAAAATGGGAAGAAAAAACAACGACAATTGTGGCACCAACCTTCTTGTGTCAAGCGTCTCTCAGGAGGTACGGCAGTGACCTTGAATTCGAGACTTTGGATGGCAGGGCCAGGGCTCCAGAGTCCTGCTGTGGTGATAACTCTGCTTTTGCTCTGTGAGCAGTTTCTGCTGAGCTTTCCCCTTATCAAATTTTGATCATCAAGTGAAAAACAAAACAACCAACCAACCAAAAACCCAGTTGAAACAAATGGAAATAATCTCATTAAGGATGGGACTTGTTATCAGTTAGGCAATGCTCTCCCTGTTTTTGTTACACATCAGTAAAGGTGTTTGGGATACCAAAAACAGAGCCAAGCCCTAACCCTAGAGAAATTGGCATTCTAGTCTTCTTTACCATTTGGCATGTTGGTTCCATATATAAACAGCTCAGTTGTCTCAATATCTCTTTCCCATTTCAACATAAGGATATGGTTTTCTCACATGTGATATTCCAGACGCCACTGTCCCAGGAATATGTAGCCCCAAGAAGCTTGAGCATCCACTGTGCTCTTTTCAAAATGCCAATAGCTGGTTCTCACCTTCATCTTTTTTAAAGGGAAATGATATTCTTTATTTTTATGGATATATGTGTTTTGCCTGCATGTATGTCTGTTCATATGCATCCAGTGCCTATGGAGGTCAGAAGAGGGTGTCAGATCCCCAGGACTAGGGTGACAGACAATTGTGAGTTAGGAGTTAAACCCAGATCCTCAGGAAAGGCAGTCAGTGCTCTTAACCCTGAGTCACCTTACAGGTCCCTTACCCTCATCTTCCTGAATTAGAATTTGTAGTGTTTTTTGTTTGTTTGTTTTTGTTTTTTTCCCAGTGCTTAAGACCAAATACAAACCTTAAGCATGTTACTCAAGTGCTCTGAAACCCTCAGTTGCGTTCCCTGTTCTGGTGATTCTCATGGAGATTGGCCTTATTTAGATTACTCAAGACAGTAGAAAAGTATTAATTTTGTTTTCAAAATCCCTAAAGATGGATAATCTGCAGCCTCCTTTATACACCCAAGTACCCACCGTATCAGGAGAAACCTCTCTGGGGGTAAATTAAATCTTCACACTGCAGTGAAGCAAGTTTCTTCTTCCACAGCACAAAGGTGCTACCTAGTAACGCCTAACATGTCATTTGCTTAGAGATTCACCAACAGAAGTTTTTCTCAGCTAAAGCACCTCGCCACTCTTTTCCAGAAGGAAGTTTTGGAATCACCTTCTACACTCACCCCAGTTTTCTCCCAGAATATCTGCCCAATAGTAGATATTGGTACTTTCCACTTATTTTTGGCTTTCTTTGTAATATTTTCTATGTGTTTCCTAATACCTAAAAATCCAGAATAAGCAGTGAGCTGGTTAGTATTGAGTATAACACAGGATTGGAGCTTTTCTGTAGTTGATGGAAGAAGCTGTGGTCTGTCAGGTCTGGCGCTCAGTACACAATGCTTGATTGATGAGCCATCACATACCAGAGACACACTGACGAGGATGTTTCATTGTATTTTAAAAATCAGTATTGAAAACCCATGTACCACTCTTTTTAACAAAACCATATATTGTAGATGCCTTTCCATCTCCCACCAAACAAGCTGGTAATGGTTCGGTAAGAGGAGGCCGCACACTCCTCAGAGATGTGCTTGTTGACCACCTACCTCTGCAGAGGAGGCAGAGGGAGCCCTCTGTCAGCCTTTACCCAGAGAAGATGTAAAGTGGTATACACGGGCTTTTAAACACCAATACAAACTTTATCCTTTAAAATGAATATTGTTTTAGAATCTCTCTCCATGGAACTTGGATTCAGAAGAACCCCTTGCTGACAATGAAAACCTTCCGCCTGGAAAGGATGGTCCGGCAGGTAGTGAGAAGCCCTGCATGTGTATATTATACCACGAGAATTGCACAGATTAAAGGATTTAAGATTTTAGCCTATTTTATAGAACTATTAATTGACATTTTTCATATATATTCTTTCAGGCAAAACTAACAAGGTAAGGATGTTTGGCTTAAAGTAACTCATAAAACATTCTACTTAAAAATTATTTGCATGCTCTTTCAAATTTTTCTCTTTCTTAAGGCTAAATTGAAATTTTATTTCCAGAGAGTTCTTTAAACAAGTCAAGACCTTTGCCATTTTACAGAGTTATACGTTGGTCATTAAATTACTGTTTTGGATGGTCTGGTAATACAGGCCTGTAATCGCAGGGACTTGGGAGGTGAAGGTGCAAACAGATGTCTATGGCACAGTTGGTTCAGGATTTGCTTGGGCAACTTAGTGAAATGAAAATGAAGCTGAAGCTACAGCTAAGTGGGAGAGTGCTTGCTTAGCATGTATGTGCAGGGCCCTTCCCAATCCCCAGTGTCACAAAAGAAAGAAAACTAAGATTGTTTACATTCGCTTTTTTCAGTATAACAATGTTGTAAATTGAACTTGGCAGCAATAAATACAGTTTTCTAGTCGTTATCAAAAGGAAAGTAATGTGTGCTCTTAAAATGCCTTGAAGCATTTGAAATGGTCAATATCCTCTTTTGTGGTGAAAATAATCTTTCCATGTACCCTTTATATCAACGTGTGAAACATTTAACTGTAAAGGTAGTATTAGTGGTATCTAAGTCTCATTAATTAACAGTGCCAAAAACAACAGAAAGTTGGGAGTACATTGGACTTTACTTAGAACGTGAATAGTAAACAGGTCTGTGTTGTATTCAAGTCTCCTGCTGCCTTGTAGAACCATCTGGAAACTCCGGCAGAACAGCTGGTGTTGCAGCTGACCATCTCAGAGCATGCTCACAGTAGAGTGCAGGTGCGATTTCTTCCTCACACTCTTCAGTTACTGCTGCTGAAATTCTCAAAGCTTTTAAACACTGTGTGTACATTTTGTATTAGCAGAACAGTAACCAAGGGGTATTTCAGCTATGGAATTCTCCTGTCAATAAAGGAAGTACCTTGGACAGCAGGTAAGAAAAATATCTCCTTTTTTTTTTTTTTTTTTTTTTTTTTGAGATAGGGTCTAACTGTGTAGGCCTGGCTGCCCTGGAACTCTCAGAGGATTAAGCCCAAGTATTGGTATTAAAGGTGTGTTCCACCAAACCTAGCAGGAAATAGATTATTAATATTTCACTGAAATAAATTTAAATATACCCATTAATTACTTGAGATACAAAGATCAAATACTTCCAGGGAGAAAGATATCCTGTGCAAATAATAGGAAATTATAGAAATTCACTCTAAAATAGCAAGTGGCTACAGACAGTAAAAACTGCCAGTGTATGTGTACTGAATGAACCCTTACAGTGAAACTGGATGGATGGAGCTGGGCTTCTTACTGGAGGGAAAGGAGATGTGGCACGAAAGTACAATTCTCTATTCTAGGAACTACTTAATTCCATACATATAAACTCATCCAACCCACCTAGAAGTCTGACAGGGTAGCTTGCTGCCAGCGTTCCTCTTTGACAGGACATGGGGGGGGGGAGGGTGAAAGTTAAGAAACTTGTCAAACTCTCCCATTAACGGTGGTAGATCAGGGTGTGGACACAGCTGAATTCGAGCTCACAGTCATGACAGCATATCCTCTCAGAAGACCTTCGCTGGGTTTGAATTCTTGTTTTCAGGCTCATTTTATTGTGTGTTAGCAGCCAGACTGCTTCGAAACGATTCAGATTAGTAACATGTGATTGAGACCTTTTACTGGGCACTGCTTTGTGTCACTTTACACATGGAGTATTCCTAGTTAATGGCTATCTTGAGTTCTACCCCTCTTTACTACAAGTGTAACAATAGAGTGGCTCACCAGGGTGTGAGCATCATCCCCTGGTCAGAATACTTCCTGCATGAACCCCAGTGTAGAGCTTGCCTTATGTTCAAGCTTGATGGGACAACCAAGACACAGGGAATTGGAGGGACTAGTCCTAATGGAATGGTGGAGCTGAAGGAGATAGGAAAGCCTACTTTTACCAGAAAGAACTGCTGGGAACAAGGATTTCAGGCTAGAGGTCAAATGAAGGGCACTGCATTTTATCAGAGCAAGCACCAAGTGTGGCAGCATGGTGCAATGGTTAAGACACAGCATGAAGTTCCACCACTCACAGGTGTGTGAGTTAGCTACTCTCTATCAGTGAATGCTGAAATTAAAGAATGTGGTGAGGAGTAACCAGAAGAATGTGTTTATTACATTCTTAAGAGTTTGGTATCAATGAAGTAGTTTACTAGTTTTTCTCCTCAGTCTGTTATCAATAAGTAAAGAAAGTGGTGGCATAACAATAACTTACCTTCAGTTTGGAGAAGTGTTTACAGTTCAGCCTTAAGAAAGTCCTGCTTCTCAGAGCAGCCCTGGCTGAGATGCGCTCCGAGAAGATGCCCTCCCCATGCTGCTCTCTCCCTAGTGCCAAAGGCTTCCCCTCTGATGTTCCTCTCTCCTGCTGTACTACTGGGGCTCCTTCCTCTCTGTTAATAATCATAGATTTCAAATGACTTTCCTGTGGTGTTTCAAAGGCAAGGTAGCATTCCCAGTATTCCCAGCTAAGTGACCATTTTAATCACTTTTTCTACAAATGAAAGTATTTTTCAAAGATTTAGATTGATATTTTTATTACATGTTGAACCTAAAAGAACTAAGAAGCCTTTGAGACTGTCAAGAAGGTGCATGAAATCTTTCAATGTTAGTATTTCTAAATTATCCCTCCCGCCCCGTGTGTGTGTGTGTGTGTGTGTGTGTGTGTGTGTATGTGTGTGTGTGTGTGTGTGTGTGTGTATGTGTGTGTGTGTGTGTGTGTGTGTGTCTGTCTGTCTGTCTGTCTGTCAGTCTGTCACTGCTGTCCAGGCTAGACTCACTTAGGCTCAAGCTGTCTGAATGCCTTAATTTCCCACGTAGCTAGGTCTGCAGGTGGGGGTTGCTGCTCCTTGCTCTCCAGCTGTCTTTAAAATAAGCAAACATACAAACAAAACCAAACCTAACTGAAAACTCAATGTTCCGTGGTTTGGCTCCACCCACCCCCATTTAATTGTGGGCTTAATTGTGCTTGCACAAAGAGTTGCCCACCAGTTTTTTAATGTATACCTTAAGACATTTATGTAGTTGCATCTAATTCAAGTATACTTGGAAACTAACATTTTAGAGGTAGCTACATACATGAATGCTAAACTAAACATTAACCTGTCTTTGATAAAGGTTACTAATATTATTTTTAGAGATTTTTTTTAACATCTATGAGTATTTTGCCTGCATGTATGCATGTGTGCCATATGAATGCCTAGTGTCCATGAAGAGGGCATTGGATCCTCTGGAACTAGAATTATCAATGATTGTGAACCACTGTGTGGGAGCTGGGAATTGAGAACCCAGGTCCTCTACAAGGGCAAGTGCTCTTAATTGCCCAGTCATCTCTCCAACCTCATCATTTAATAGCATTTTAATTCTAGTCAACAAGCCTCTAGTTAATGAAGTTTCTTTTTAAGGGAATTTAAAAACTCTTCAGTGGAAACTGGCTTCAGTGCATCCAACAGTCCCAGGCTCTTCACCCTAAACCACTCATTAACAAGTATTCCGGGTTTGACAGCCAGCAAGCAAGTCAGTCCTTATCCTGGCCAGTCAGTGCCAGCAGGGCTCTGCTGGCCCTATGCCGATGGAGACTTTCTTAAGGATAGAAATGAGTTTCGTCTTAACTCATGCTCAACTATGGAAAACAACAATGGTGACTCTTTATCCGTTTCAAATTGGAATTTCAAATACAGAAACAGCAGTGTGGAAGAAAATGTCACAGATGAAAGTGACTTATCAGAAAATGAGAAAATGAATGACTCTTTGCTCAGCTATTTTAAAAAGATGGACCTGAACTTAAAGCCAGAAACAATAGAACACATGGAGAGATCTTTCCCAGAGGAAGCAAACGGAATGTCTGCATATGCTGACTTTCTCCCTGCTCCTTTCAACACTCTGGACTTACACAAATTTGCCCTCTCAAAGTGTGAAAATTGGAAGGCAGTCGTAGACCCTCCAGAAAGCTCCATTGAGCGGTTAATAATTCGTTTATTGGAACTGGAAAGATTACAACATATGACCATCCAAAAAGAGAAGCCGAGGCTGCAAAGCACTTTCTACAGCTCCATGTTTTCAATGGCAGAACGACCTGCTTCCTCTAAAGCCATTGCACTGAAAGGCAGGCCACCGAAGTTTCCTGACACATTGATTCTACAGACCTCTAGTGTAGAGAAAAGTCGAGACAAGAGAAAAAACAGTTCCGGTTCTGGCAAGTCAGAACAAAATGTTTCCAGATGGAACTGGAGCAGTGCTGGCAAATGTAAGTTGAACTCTAGACCGTTGCTAAGATGTTCATCCACTGCAAAACAGTGTGTTGCTGCTCACGAGGACTTGAAGAATTCCAAAAGCTCCATTTTAAATCCTTGCCAGGAACTCCCACCCAAGCCTACTACTACCCAAGCAGCTCAACCACTGGCTAAAGTAGTCTCAACAAAATGTCTCCCACCAAGGTCCCCGGTGCCAGTGTCTCCCATACCCCTGTGTTTTCCTGAAAATCCAAAGGAAGAAATTAAGGTGCCAAAGACCAAAAGGAAACTTCACCGAAAAAGCATACTACTGAATAGACCTTTCTACATTCAGAAGCAAAACTGCTTATCGCCTTCACTTATAGCCAGGGGTAAGTGCTCACCCACTGACCAAAAATAGCTTCCATACATCTCAATGTGAGTAAATCTATTCCATGAAACCCAGCAAAAATATGGTTCATCATTGAGAAACAGGTATTAGAAATAAAAACCACCTCACCCATAAAAACATAACTCCTTAATATGATATGGGGTAGAGCTCATGACGTCACTGCTATATCTATACAGTCAAGGGCTTCCTCATTGACATATTGACAATCTTTTGTATGTTGTACTTCAAAGAAATGTCTCACTTAGTAAAGCAAATTATTCAGAAGACCGTTTTTTTGTGATTGTTTTCCAAGATGATTCCAATATTATCAATATCCAATTATCAATAAATAGTACAGTTAACTTATTCCGTTGCAGTTATGACTGTCTTATTCTAATATATAGTCAGGTAAGAGTTGCAGTTCCCTGAAGTGATTTTTCTTAGTTCTTCCTGTAACACTTACAGATCTGAAGGGGAAGGTATCCTGGCAATCGGGAGCCAAGGAATATCACAAAGTCACACTGCACAACAAACCTCACATAAGAGATTGGGAAAAACACAGGAGGGTGGCTGCCTCTGCTCGAGAGAAGCATCCCAGAACTGAGCAGGAGGCAGGCTTTATACAGGGTTTCTTGGGGGCAGAACTTTCTAGGGTGGCCTAGGATTGGTGGGATTTTATTGCCTGATCTTGGGGCAAGCTCAGGGATTGGGATTTTGTAGCCTGATCTTGGGCTTTTAACTCTGTAGGGTGGAGCTTTGCCACCTGCATCTCAAGGGACTGGGTCCAGCCATTATGGCGCTTAGAGCGTTCTGTGGGCAGAGCCTGGTGGTTGGAGGTTCTCAGGGGTGAGGAATGTAGGCCACTTGAGTGGCCAGGCCCCACCCCCCACGCCACCCCCGTTTTTGTTTACTGTTGATAAATAATCAGGAGTTGGAAAAGGGTGTGACATTATCATTACTTCCTGCTGAATGGGGACATTAAAGACCTTGGGCAGCTTGGTCGTCACCATCAGGGTAATATCAGGGAGTTGCAGGCCTCTGGCTCCACAGGCAAGGACCAGTAATCCGACAGTAGCAACTGATTAAAAGTCTGGTTAGAAATCTTTTGGATCTGCTAGAAAGGGTAGGACTTGAACCACTCGTTTGTCATTCTGTGCCACTATAACCCTGTGATGAAGTCAGCAAGGGTTCTTCACTGGGTACCATCCCTAGTTTTGGAAAAAGGAACACCAGCACACATGTCCCAGACCACCCAGTGGTAAACTTGAAACATTGTAAATGTTTGGGCATAGAGGCTGTGTGGTAGATTAAGCGTTAAGGTATTATTGCAATCTGTGGAATCCAGTGTGCCCACAAAGCATGTTCCTGAGGAGTTAAAGCAGACTGTAATACCAAAGAGAGGGGTGTGGGACCCCCATCCCGATGGGGGTACAGCAGCTAAGATGGCAGCCAGTCATATGTGTCCTTTAAGATTACCTATGTATAGATTTTGTTTGTTTGTTTACTTTTTGTTTTTTGGAGACAGGGTTTCTCTGTGTAGTTTTGGTGCCTGTCCTGGATCTTGCTCTGTAGACCAGGCTGACCTCGAACTCACAGAGGTCTGCCTGGCTCTGCCTTCTGAGTGCTGAGATTAAAGGCGTGTGCCACCACTGCCCGGCCTATGTATAGATTTTTAAGTATCAACCCTGGTGTTATGAATTTTAAGTTAATTCTTGTTAAAGACTTTACAGATTTTTAATTATACACAGTATGCTTGCAAATCTTGAGGTACAGAAAGTTTACACAAGAGTCTTACAAATCTTGAGATAAGATTTATACGTTAGCAAAAATTAAGAATTAAACCAAAACCAAGAGTAGCATCAGTCCCCACTGGGAGCAGTCTATCCCTTTGTTTTGTTTTGCTCTTTCTCTGTCACATAGTCAGGTGGCTTGCTTGACCTGGGACAGAGATTTTGGAGGAAACCTTTTAACAAGCATGCTTGGGTCTAGAGGAGAGAAGCCATACCCCAATTCCAGAGCCAGCTTTTAACTGAAATGGGACAGCATAAAACAGTCTAATGCCACTCATACCTAAAAGACACCTGAATCCCTGTAAAACTGAATCTAGTAAGCTGAGAACAAAGAAGGTTTAGAGATGGGAAGTTTCTGACCCCTGACTATAGAGGGCAGATGCCGCAGGAGGGAGCTGAGACGTACCAGCCAGCGAGGAGTAAGGAGTATGCATGTACTGGGTGTGTTCAAGCTGCAGCTGGCCTACTCCTTTGCTTTCTCCTCCTCCTGATCAGTCAGGCTCATGGCTTTCTCTTTGCAACCAACTTGCAGATCCATCAATGGTAAGTTATAAGACATAACATTTAAAATGGGGGGTGGGGAACCAAACAAAAACAAACAGGGCTTGGAGTGGAGAAAAGAGAAAGTCTGACCTTATGGATGGGGAATCTCTTTCCATTTCCCCAATTGCTTGATGTATGTGTAAAGGTCCAAGTAATATTGGAATCTATAGTGAGTGCTGTCTCAGTGCGGCTCAGACCACCAGGAGGAGCACAGGCACCAGGAGCACCATCTGAGTCACAGCTCAATGTGTTACAGCTCTGAAGGGAAAGGTATCCTGGCAGTCAGAAGCCAAGGAATACCACAAAGTCACACCACACACCAAACCCCACGCAATTTTTTTTTTGGAAAAACCACAGGATGGCTGCCTATGCTCCAGAGAGAAGCAGCCCAGAACTAAGCAGGAGGCAGGCTTTATATAGGGTTTCTTGGGGTGGAGCTTTTCAGGGTAGCCTGGGATTGGTGGGATTTTGTGGCCTGATCTTGGGGCAAGCTAAGGGATTGGTGGGA
Organism: Peromyscus eremicus; assembly: GCF_949786415.1. Taxonomy (NCBI): domain Eukaryota; kingdom Metazoa; phylum Chordata; class Mammalia; order Rodentia; family Cricetidae; genus Peromyscus; species Peromyscus eremicus. Next base: position 28,687,969 of record NC_081420.1, read on the forward strand.
TTTCAAGCTCCACTTGGCTGCTTGCATCTGGAGGGGCTGGATCCAGCTGTTCTGGACATTAGAGATTTCGGGGGGGGGGGGGGGGGTGAGGCCTGACAGTTGGAGGTCCTCTGGGGCTGGGGCTGGTCTCTCACTTGCACCTTGAGGGACTTACACTTCCTAACCTCAGCACTTTTCCCCTTTCCTTCCTCATCTCCACAAACCTCTCTTTCCAGCCTTCCAGCATTTGTTTGGCTCTACAGAGCGGTTATTTGGGGGCTGAGACGGCCTGATTACTTCAGTTTGATTCCTGGAACCCCCATTTGAAGGAGAGAACCTGGAAGTCCTCTGACGCCACATGGGCATTCCAACAATAGCAGCAACAGCAATGATAGAAGTCACTTTGCTTAGTCAACATGCCAGATCCTCACAGACATAGTGGTCCAGCATTTTGATACTGACACCTACCCTTGGCTGCAGCCTGAAGGCCATACATTGGACTTGCTGGAAAGTTCCCACTTCCCTGGCCCTTCTGTCTTAGACATGAAAATATATCACTTTTCTTTAAAGCCCAAGTATAGGCCTATGTGTGAAATAACCTTTTCTACATAGACTTTATAGCTTTAAAATACTGCAGGAAAATTGACGATCACAGTCCACAGAGCAACCAAAAATACTTGGTTGCTAAAAACTCTCCCCCACCAGGCTCTGGATGCTTGTATTAGCTCTGATGCATAGAAACTGCACAGCTAAAACTTAACTCACGAACTGTCAAGAGACATGATATTTACTGAACCTAAGAATAAGGAAAAGAAGTAGAGTCCTGGCTTCAGCTGCAAGCCTCCTGAAGGAGAAGCTTGGGGAGTGGGATCCATGAATATGTTCTATTATCATCCAAGCAACTTGAGAAATGTGAACGTTTGATGTAATGATATTGCATCAAGGTCAGGATGTCTGTGAGGAGGGGTATTGTGCTGTGATTTTAAGTAGATGTTTGATAAATTCCAATTAGTGCTTTTTTTTTTTTTTTTTTTTGGTTTTTCGAGATAGGGTTTCTCTGTGTAGCTTTGTGCCTTTCCTGGAACTCACTTTGTAGCCCAGGCTGGCCTTGAACTCATAGAGATCCACCTGCCTCTGCCTCCCAAGTGCTGGGATTAAAGGTGCACCACCACCGCCTGGCCCCAATTAGCTTTTCTAAACATTGAAAAGTAACACATAATTAGTACTTCAGATACTACCAAAGACACCAAATGAAGTAAAAGGCATACCTCACCTCCTACACATTGCTATATGTAAATACAGCTCATTTCTTTGTGTATTATTTTCCTAAATGAATTCCTAAATGATTCCAAGGAATCCTGGAACTAGGATGGGTGATTCAAACTTATGCTGAAGTTAGCTGTTGCTTGTTTGTATTTACTATTTACCATTAGTCAAGGATAAGGTTCAAATAGTTTTTTTTAAATGCAGGCCACAGGTCACAGAAAGCATGCCTAGTTTTTAGGTTAATGTCAAAGAATTTTCTGTAACAATTATTATTCAAAGATGCTTAGTAACAATCCTTCATAGAATGAAAAAAATAAAGACATTTTCACTCATTTCCTGAGTCCCATCTATCTTGACTCTTATCAGTCCTGAACCTTTACTACTAGTGCTTTTATTCATTGTTTTACCTTTAGTTACCTGGCCTTCATTCCCTCACTTTTAGGTTCATAATATAATCTGTATAAGATCTTTAGGAATCAACATGCCTGTTTTATCTATTATCTCATCCTGATATTTGTTATGAAATCGACAAATGGTAATCACGGACTTGGTACCATGACAGCAACAGCTTATTTTGAGAATTCGAACCCAAATCCTGTGGAATTACAGCTCTAACATTTAGACAGTTCTTCATCTCTCTACTTCACTTTTGGGACCTACCTGCAAAGGAGATGGTAAACATCACAAGGGTTAGGTTAATGAGATCCAACCAGGCTAGCTTCAACTCTACCTGCCACTTAACTAGTTAACCCAGCTAAGATCAACACACTCTTCCACAACTCCAATCCTGTTTTGCATGTGCTACAGACTCATACTTGTTGCATATACCTTGTTTTTAAAAGCTATAAATGTTTCCTTAAATGAGTGAGCAGAATTGAGGGGTAAGAAGGTCTAATAGGTCTAGCTTTCACACTGCAATGAACCAAGGAATGAAACTCATTAAGAGAAAACCAGAGAAGGAACATGCATATAACACCCTGGTATTCTGTACCTAATATTCTGATCACATTTTCACATTTGTGAGTAAAATCAGCCTACTTTCTAAGCCTACAGGTTTTAAGTTGGACATTCCCCTCCGTATCTTCCCATCATTATGACTCACAGGGTACATTTAAGTCTCCTAAGAACTTTGTGCATAAGGTTCATGTGTGTGCATACATGTGAAGGCCAAAATCTGATGCTGGCTGTCTATGTCACTATATCTGAGGCAGCGTCTGATTCTGTAAGACAGTCTGGCTAGCAAGTCCAGAGTACCCCATTTCTGTTCTCTCAACACTGGGTTACAGGCAAAAACCACAGCGCCCAGCTTTTATGTGGGTCCTCATGCTCGCAAGGCAAACACTTTACTGACTAAGCCATTTCCCTAGGCTCCTCTTCTGAGAGTTTGTTAGGTAAAGATTCCCATTTAACTTTAATGAACAAGTCCCTAGTCACAATGGAGCAGAGGTTCTTTTGAAAACACATCTACCACTAGTGAAACAGGCATGGTGTCTATAAAGAAAATGCCAGTAGACAATATGGTAGCAACAGGCACACTTTATTAAACTTCCTATTAAGTTGTTGGGGATCATTTGCTGCTACAGCCCAAGTTATAACTCGAATGGTATCACGGACAATTAGGATACACATCAAGCATTTTCTGAGAGCAGCTTCTGTATCTTGATCACTAAATGGAATGGTTCTTCAGAACAGTCCCTTACCCTATATACAGAAGAAGAGAAAGTAAGGATGCCACAGTGGTATTTCAATGTAACCAACAAAACAAAAACAAAACACATTTTATAGTCAACTTTGCATACATCATTGACATGTAAAAATTACAAATGAATTTGCAGTGAACATTTGTATAAGAACATTGCATGTAGGAGAATAAATTCATGTTGAATATATTATGGCCACAGAACAATACTAAAAAACATTAGAGTCCAACTGCTAATGGTGTCGTAAGAAAGGAAATATACTACATAATCACATCTCACTATATAATCTCATCCCCTAAATGCCTAACCTAAATTTTAATACATGTGATTCTTTTGTTTCATTTCAGAGTCTATTTTTATCTAGGTAGGTAGAGCAGACTAGAAGAAATGCAAACCTAGGGCCAAAATGAGAATACTACATTTCACTAAATCTGCTATACAATAAAATATGTATTTTCTATTCCAAAAATGTCCTGAGTATTTAGTTTCATTAGAAAAAAAAGGTGGTAACTGCAATGGCAACATATAAACCACATTATTATTATTATTTTAAACAAAATAGCTGAAAAAGTAGCCACTGGGAATGAAGAAACAGAATGCTGTTATGTTAATCAGGACTTCAGTGTATATACAAATACGGGGAGGTTGCTGTTTATAATGCTGCTCCTGTTCAGAACCGTTGAACTTGAGGGAGTTTCTGATGGTCCCTGAGAACAAAGTCTGGCAAGAGACCTAACATCTATAATGGATGCTTCCTGACTGTCTTTCCCTCCTCTAACCTTAGATGATCACATTATACTTAAGAGTTTTCTGGACACTCTTCAAGGTGTGTGCATACACTGCCCAGAATAAGGGTTTTAATGTTAGAAGATCTTTGGATTAACTGCCCATGTATAATGATTACATGAACATCCATGTATCTTGGTATTCTTTACTTCCTAAAAAACAAAACAAAACTTGGCTTTAAAATTTTTCTAAAAGACAAAATAGTTTTATGAACCTCAAGTCTGATAATCACTTGTCATTTTTTCCGTAAAGCATGAAAGCCTAAAGTTCAAGACATTTATGTGAAAACTATTCAGCTATTCAGAAACATGAACACAGATCTGTTAAATAGGATCATTCAGCAAATGACCTCAACCTGACAGAGGTCCTAAACAACTGCAAACTTCCACCTCAGCAAAGTCACCACCAGCTCAAGTAGAATGAAGTGTGTACCTAATCCAGTTTACAGAGTTCCTTCGGGAACAGCACCCCCTTCATCACCTCCCCCAAGTCTGCTATTACTATTTTAAGTCTCTGGTATTAAAAAGCTGGTCACAAAGGACTAAGAGAAAGAACAGCTATTAAAGGAGTCAAACAGCATATTAAAATCTTAGACTATTCATACAATTTCAGTACCAGCTTAAGCTAAAGAATTAAAAGGGAAGGGGGCGCTCATAAAGGCCAGGTAGGCCTTGAATTCCAAATCTTTCTCGCTCCACTTTCCCCAGTGCTGACATTACAGGTGTGGCCACCACACCCAACTTGAAGATGACTTTCAAATGTACACTAACTTGGCAGCTTTTGTTTTCTTAGTGATCTTTGGGACCTAATCCTGACAAACACGCAATGTGGGCTTTTATATGACTAACCCTGATTTTTATTTAGAGGAAGGGAGTAGCTGCAGCACACGTGATAAAACAAGCACTTTACAGATGAGCACGACAGCACTACTACTCTAAGTACCACAGCAATCAAACCCAGATTATAATGCTGAAACTAAAAAGTAAACACACACTAAATGAGAACTGAAAAGATCGTTTATGAGACAGAAACCTTGGCTCATGTCTTCCGGCTGTCGTCATCTTCCACTGAGCTGCACCTAAAACACAAAGAACAAGTAACAAGCAACTTTGTTTTTTTAAAGAGCAGGCAATAGCTTTGAAGGCATAAGATGAATTGTTTCTAGTGGAAATTAACTTTTTAAAATAACTATACAACGATGCCATGAAAAGCACCAGAAGCAAAGCATTAACTACTGAGTGAAAACAACTACAAAAGACTTGAATATGCAGCATACCAGCACCAAAATAAAGTCATGGTGGGAAAATCACTACTTAGATCATTAAGGTGGATGCTGCACTGTGACGCCTTATTTAAAAGGCCTCACTCTACCTGCAGATGAAAATCACCTTGTATGTATTTTAGTAAGGCTAACCATGAAGAGACGGTGTAGGTTCATAGGTGGCTTATTATCTCATCTACCACCTTCCTGGCTGTGTAGTTCATTTCATGTCTTTAAATGGAGCATAACCCACCAGGAGAATGCTGCTACTCTGATATTCCATTCTTGAATGCACCAAAATGTGCATGCTTGTTGTAATTAGGTGCCTGGGTGAATAAAAAAATCCCATTTACAATGTAAAAATATTATTTAAACCCCAAAATTTTATTGTTCTCCATAATCCTCAGGGAGACAAGCAGTAAGTTTACTCACTCCCAAACAAAAGATTACATAGGATTTTGAAAATTCTCTTCTACCATATTAAAATACAAATTCCTTTGTGTTGCAAAACCAAGCTGATTTACATGATTTTGTTTTAAATTGTTGCTAAATGTTTATCTACACATGCTGTCAGAAATAACCTTGTTAAGAAGGTGAAGCTGGTGTCTCAGCAAATCAGACCCCTTGGAGAAGGCGTCGAATGGCCTGTGCCCCGTTTTCCTTTTCTCTTTCCGCACCATCAAAAGGAAAAGTGAGAAAATAGCAGAAACATTAGTTAAATCCTGAGTTATACCCCATAACCTACAGGAATAACCTCACTACACTGAAAGCTGACAAAATTTGCAGGACTTTTTAACTGGATGAAGTAATTAAGACCCTAATTATTAAGAAAAATTTAAAAATCAGGCTAGACTGAGTTATATCTTTAGAGATAACACTTTCAGGAGAAAAACAAAGACTTTTTTTTTTTTTTAACTATTTACAGTTTACCTGACTTACCAGCACTGAAGACAAAATCTTTTAAAAATGGCTACAAATGCCTTGTTCACAAAAGACTTTATTATCTAGTGATGCATACTGAGAACATACAGAAATCTGCATGGTCCACTTCCCATGCAGTAGAACAATGTTCACTTTACAGTAAGTGAGTGTCAACTGTTTATGCAATAGACAACACTTTAAAGTCACATTTTAAAGAAAAGCTTCATTTACAAAAGAAATAAAAGGTAAAGAAGCAATTACCGCTTTTAAAAAGCAGCTGCTTTGTTCAAGAGTGGAAGGTTTATGCCTGTATTGAAAGACAACATGATCACAAATAATGCAAACAATGAACAAATGAAAAACACTTTTACCATAAAGCAGTACACTTTCAAAATGACATACAAATAGTTAAAAATCTCATTATGTTGTCTATCTTTTAAATATGAGGACTTTCAGAAGGAGGCCTCAACATTTTAATCAGTAAATGAAAACTATGCAGTTTCTATGTCACTAAGAACTGTATTTAACAAAATGTATATAAAGTCTATAGCAAGTTGATTAAAAAAAAAAAGTAAAGTTAATAAGAAACAGTACACTGAAGGCGCTCTACCCATCAAGCGCATACGCTTCCAATTTTAAATGTGATGAACAGAACAGAAACTGTAACTATGCCACAGTTGCGATGCCAAAAAATAAAACAAGATCAGTTATCACACATGCAGGAAATTCTGCCACAAAGCTATCCCTCATTTTCAATTATTCCAATAAAATAACATCTTAAAACACTGGTGATGTTGATGGTTTAGCTTACCTTCAGTGTACTGAATGTTGTACACAACCTGCTTTAAAAGAGGAGACATCCCTGCAGGCAGGCTCAAGAAGGAACAGACTCCCTTCGGCACTGACTACACCAAGGGCATGCTGCTGTGGCCTGCACACACACACCTAGGAAAACGTGAATATAAACAGCATTTATGCTGGCCATTGTATCTGAAGACCAAAATGAAGCCAAGTCTGCTAAAAACAAATCAACCACCCAGCATTGCTACTCATAACAGATGCTTTTGTCTTTTATGTGAACTGCAACCATATACATTAGCACTGTAATTTTGTGCAGTCTTGGCAATTAAAACATTTCTACAGTGAAATTTCACATAAGACACAAAACAGATTAACTAACATTTCTAAAAGAAATATCACCCTTGGTGTTAATTCAAATATATCATGCTTCCTCAAATTTGCTGCAGAAATATTTATAAGTTTATATACATTAATAATAAACTGCTGTGAAATTTCTTCAGTCTTTGTATTTAATTACTCAAACCCTTGGAGTTTCTTCATCTCATTTAAATTTTTTCCTGGATGAATGCATGCTGCAGGGCCTGGTTGATGCTAATTCGCTTAGCCGGGTCCAACATTAGGATCTGGTCCAACAAGTCCTTTAGCTGGTGTACTTTTTTACGTTGATCTTCAGGAAGTCGCTGGCACCCAATCAAGTCAGCCAACAGGTCCTTAGTTGGATTAATGGTGCTCATGACAGTAACTTTCTCCTAAAAATAATTTTTACAATGCATAGCTCTAAATAGGTTACATGTATGTAAATGTAAATCAGACTTTGTTTGTCTATCAAAATATTAATTATATTAATATATAAACAAAAATCAATCATGGTTTTTCTGTAGTTTTATCCTGCACAGCTTTTCAAGGAGCAATCAAGAAACTTTAATGGAAAAGACCCCCAATTAGCCATGAAAACGCAGTGAGTATCTGCTGCCTGAACTGTGCTCTTTCTGGTCTTACTTTCAATGGCAAGAGACAGTCTGAACCAGGTCAATACCAGGACATGTTAGTGCTCTGACAAAGCAAGAGCTCAGTATTACAGATCAAAAATCAGCTAACTATTACTTCACTCTATAGATTTTTAGAAAGGCTGATATGGAAAATCAATTTCAGCAATACTGGATACTAGTGTGTTTAGGAGAGGAAGTAACTCAGGATATGATTCAGCTCATGGAAGTCTGTGAGCAAAGGCACCACGGTCTGCCTAAGCCAGTGTGCTTCTGGCCAAGAGTGGACTCGCAGGGAGAAGAAAAATGCCGAAGGAGGCAGAGTTCATGGAGAACTCGGCTTGTAACTCTGTAATACTCAAAATATAGAGAGTGCCCTCCAACAGCAACATAGAAGACACATGGAAGCCAGATCAAGGGATCTAAGTGAGAGGTGGCAAGGGCCTAAATATGAACTATTATCACCTTAGAGAAATGTTTTAAGTCCCTTCACTGTTTCCATAGCCTGATGTGCTTTATTCAGGAATTATTAGCAAAAAGGAATGGCATATTTTGTTGTCATTTTAAAGATAATCACAACTCGACGCACCACACAGAACTCAATTCATGGATAATAAAGCACACAGCATCAGGGATTTAGTGCAGTGGTAGAGCACTTACCTAATCAATGTGAAACCCCATCTCGATCCCCACATTGAAAAGACAAAATAGCAATTACTACTATAGCACACTTAAGCCAGACTTACCCTCTCTGTTACTTTATCAACCTCTATGTACATGAAGTTCAGATTTTGGTCAAAATGTTGGTCTTTGAATACACCTTTCCGAATCATCTACAAAATAGGGGGAGAAAGACTTTAAAACTACTACAAAGCAGCCTGGCACACTACCAACTCTATGTAATAAATCACACCAACATATTATTTAAGACTCTCTTGCTGAGCCCTTGCACCCAGAACCAAGAGCGCTAGGAAGTCTGCCATGCTTAGCTACCTTCTCTTCTGCCCAGCACATTCTCTTCCATGCTAACTAACTCATGTGCCGCTCTTTCCACTCTGTCTCTTTCATTCACTGTCTCATGGTTGCAATTCTTTCTCATCAGTAAGGGTGTCCTCCTCCTGTTAGTAAAAAGGGAGTTCCCTTTGATAGCTCTCGGCTGATTAGAACCGTTAACTGGAAGCCCAAAACAAGAAAGGAGCTAAGGCGTCACAAAAGCCACCCACCCACGTAAATCTCTGAGAGCTTTGCTTTACAAGCTACAGTCTAGGTGACAAAGTGTTAGGAGTCTCTAAGTCTATAGGAAGGAACTTCACTTACTTTATTTGGCATCTTTCCTTTGAGGTCCATTGCGAGCTTCAACATATGGTTATTAGTTTTGCCAGGAAATAAGATTTTTCCAGTATAGAGTTCATATAAGGTGCAACCTACAGACCACATATCGATACCATAGTCATAGCTTTTACCTATAACTGAAAACAAAATGGAGGTTTTAGCACATGAGGATAAGAATGAATGACTCCTTAACTTTTATTTTCAGTAATGGGGCACTACACCTTAGCTTGGACTAACCACATCCATAATGTCTCAGTTTAGTTTCATGTTCTTTCCCACTAATTCTTAAGAGAGATACTTTAAAAAAACAAAACAAGAAACAAAAAGAGCAAAACAAAAAATGCCAACAGGTTTAAAAACAGGGGCAGGAGAGGAACTGGATGCCTTCCTTCTCTTTGACCTTTCACCTTTGCTGGAGGTGCTAGTCAACCTCAACCCAGGCAAGAGGAAGAGAAAACCAAAGGTCCCACACAATCCATAAACGTGATAATCAGACCTTGATCAATCAAGAGCAGTCTTCTAAAGTCGAGGTTTTCCACAACTGTTTTGCTACTCTTGCTCGACATGATCAAGACTCCTGTCACAACTACCTTCATTCCACCTGAGGAGGATGAACTTGCTATGGTTCCCTTCCTCATGAATGAACTCGTGCAGCTGCTGAAGTGCGATGGAAAACAGTGCTTAGACATGACACACGCTGCTTCCACCACAGAGGATGGCCCAGGTCCAAGAACACGCTGAGAAACTTACTGATCTCCGGAGCACGGTAAAATCTACTGACAAGGTAAGGTGTTATGTCGTTATCTGCAACGTGCGAAGCCGATCCAAAATCGCAAAGCTTTAAAATGGTTTTGGATTCATTAACCTGCAAGACAGTTTTCAAGGAAATTCAATTCATGCCAGGAATAATTAGGCAAATTAAAATTGTCTTTTTAAATTTATATTAATTTCAATACTGAGAACAAAAATCACTCATTTAAAAATTCCTTTTGTATTATGCAAGTTCCTAATTATGAAAAGGCGCTCTTAAAAGATTTTATTACAACTAGTAAGACTTTTTTTGTCCAGTAAGAAAACATGGGGGAACACCAGGTACATTTAACTTTACTTAATGATATTTAACATAGAGTTGGGTAATGAGATAAAAAAAAATTCATTTCAAGAGGCAAAGCATTTCTAAGCTTCCCTTGAATACCTAAAGTCAAGTTATTCTCTAAAAGAGCAGGAGAATGTTTATTAGTAGAAAAAAAAATTGATTACTAGTTGCCAGAAAATTACAATGGCAATGAAACTAAATACTAAAATGATTCCTCATCTGGTTACCTGGGTTACATCATCTTAAACTCTGTCATCACTTTATGTATGAAAAATACCAAATCCCTTAAGTATAAAGTATTAGTCAAGAAATGTTAAACGTATCTGACAAAACTGATAAACATGAACTGTATTGGACATCTGTTCTTGTTTCCTTGGTAAATACTTCCACATACACAGTAACAGTGACATCTGCTGAGACAGGCTGGAGCTGCTCCCATGATTGTTGCCACTCATGATCAGAAGCATGTTCAGGATTAACAAGTGAAGATAATTCATACTCCAGAGTCCCTTCCCCCCTTCAAAAGAGACACATACAAATTCCGAGTTGGGACTTGAACTTGGCCTACTATTCCCATCCCCATGACAATTAAGTTTAATGAACTCTAGTACTCTCTGGGGGAGGGGGAGTTATTATCACAAAGTGTAATTAGTGCAACAGACTGGACTGTCACTGGGACCCGCAGAAGTGAGCTATAATAAATAGCTTCTTCCCCACAGCCCAAGACAGTCTCTATGTAGCTCAGGATGGCCTAGAACTCACTTATATAGACCAGGCTGGCCTAGAACTCACAAAGTCTGCCTGCCTCTGCCTCCAAGTGCTGAGACTAAAGGTGTGAGCCACCAAGCTCAGCCAAACACAAATTATTTTGAACTACAACACAATAGGAACACCAATTTTCTTTACTCTGGAGACCAGCAGAAAGTTATCTTAAAATGGTAAACACTTTTTTATATAAAAAACAAAAAATAAAAAACAATCCAGCTACTGAAAAAGGTGTAACACCCAGAAAACACATGGAACCATGTACCAGGGGGAAACTTCTGAGCTGTCTACAATGCATTCAATGGTAGCAGGGCTGTCTACACTCACTCAGATGGTGGGGTTTTTAGCTGGAGTTGGGTATAATGCAGGGCCCTCATATATGCTAAACATACAGTACTGTACCACACCCTCAGCACAGGCCCCCCTTTAGTTTGCTATACAACTTCTAGTCCTTATAAGGAATGCTGTACATAATCAAACTATGGCTAAAAGCACTGGATTGTCAGGAATGAAATCAGTTCTAGGTGTTCTCTTGAGATTTTTTTTTTCCTTTTCAAGAAGGGATATTTAGTTCCCAAATTTCATGTGAAAATCTAAACTAACATTAAAAGGAAAAAAGAGGTGCTAAAAAACAAAAAGCTTGGGCACTGCCAAACATCTTTAACTGCCACAGTAATACAGAGGTATCTGCTATATAATTGTCTTCTAAATTTCAGGTGTTTGTTTGATATGTAATTTTTTTAAAAGACCAATCTGAAGTAAAAAAGTAAGTATAAAGTTGGCTACTGAATTTTATAATCCACTTACAATATATCAACCATTCACCAATTTCTCAGCAATCCCATCCCTAAGTTATATTAGACATACAATATATGATATATAAAACACAAACCAATTATCAAGGTGGAATATGCATTAGTAATGTAACAGATTGAAAGGAATGATTTTAAGACAGATGGTATGTGTGTGCCTTAGTGGGTAAAATGCTGGCTTTACAAGAGGACCAGAGTTCGGGTCCCAAGAACACACACAAGAAGATGAGAGTGGTGGTGGGCACCTGTACTGTCAGCACTAGGATGGTGGACACAGGACACTCCCAGAGACTCCCTGGCTCACTAACCTAGCTAATGCGTGAGCTCAAGATTCAATGAGAGACTGCCTTGAAAAAATAAGGTGGAGAACAATAAAGAAAAGACATTCTATGTTGACCTTTAGCCTCTACGTGCTTACACATGGGCACAGGCACCCTTATGCACAGGTGTACACATCTATCCACCACATGCATGTAATCACACAAAATTGTGACTAAAAAGAGCTCCAGGAGTCATTAAATTTTATGAGATCACAATTTTGAGGATGGTACTGGAGATTGAAGCCAAGGTCTCATGCATTGCTGGGCAAGCACTCTACTCTACTTCTGAGCTGCAATATCCCCTTGCCCAGTCACAATCTCTTTAAGAATTTAGTTCGTCAGCAGGGCAGTGCACGCCTTTAATCCTAGCACTCAGGAGGCAGAGGCAGGCAGATCTGTGTGAGTTCGAGGCCAGCCTGGTCTACAGAGTGAGTTCCAGGAAAGGCGCAAAGCTACACAGAGAAATCCTGTCTCAAAAAAAACAAACAAAATAAAAGAATTTAGTTTGTCACAGCTCAAACATGATCCCAGTAAAGAAAACCTTACATATGTGGCTTTTCCTCTGAGGCACTATTCTAGAAGTGATTTAAAAAAAAAAAAAAAAAAAAGCATGCAATAAAAAACAAACAGGAACAAAACAACAAATAACTGGAGGTGATAAAACTAGATAGATAGTCCAGTTGTTAAGAGCACTACCTTGCACTTCAAGGAGCCAGGGGTGGGGGTGGCATTTGATTCCTAGAACCCATATGGTGGCCCAAAACTGTCTATAATGTCAGTCCCAGGGAATCTGACACCTTCTTCTGCCCTCTGTGGGCACTGTACATACACACACACACACACACACACACACACACACACACACACACACACACCACCTACACATATAAAAGAACAAAAGAAGAAAAAATTAAAAAAGAAAACTTGTGCTGTAGAATACATCACTGGCAGATGATCAAGCAATTCATCAAGTTGTGAATATGCTTCAAACTATGACGACCACAGAAAGGTGAAGAAAGGGGCCAACAAAGGGAAGGTATGCTTGTGCATTAATGCTATCTCCATGATGATGTGTCTCCAAATTTCAAAACATCATAGACATGGTGAAATCTGATTGCACTACAGCAGAAATCACTAATAAACAGATGTCACAACTTCAAAGGAAGACCTTTCCATTAATACCTAGCCAGAGATTGGGTTCCCAGAAGCCAGCTTCAATGGCAATTAAAAAAAAAAAAAAAAAAAAAAACAGGAACCAAGGGTGGTAGGATTGCCTGTAATCTCAGCATGAGATTTGGGAAGCTAGGGAAGAAATAATAAGTTTGAGGCTGCTAAAGAATAAGATTGTATCTCAAAATATAAAACAAAACCAAACAGGCACCTTTAAAACTGAATTCTAAATAGCTGCTCAGTAGAGAGCAGTTCCTTTAGTGTTCACAAGATCCGAGCACACTTCAACACAGCAACACTGCACAGCCTTTTTTAGCTACCCAAAGAAATTATTACCATCATTCTTGGGATCACTGCATACTATAAATCCATCAATCAATTCTTTAAAAAGGGACAATTCATTTCCTCTTCCCTCACAGTTCTTATGAAACTCCTGACTCAATTTCAAAGGAAGACAAAATTTGGCAAAGTCCATCATAATGGGTTACTAATATAATTATACTTTTTAATATTATTTTGCAGCCTAACAATAATCCTATTATCAGTTAGTAGGAAGAGATGTGGACAAACACACAGGGTGGCCTAGTTGTTTACTTACCAGAATATTGTCTGGTTTGATATCTGCATGCAGGATATTGCATCTTTTAAGGAGTTTCAATGCCAGGAACAACTGCTGACTATAGGATCGTACAGCTTTAATATGAAGACCAACATCCTTACCATATTTTTTTAATACCTCTCGCAAATTCATACTTTGAGAGAAAACAAAAGAAAATGGGGTCAAAAATCAAATACAAAAGGTAAAAATTTTTAAGCATAAAGTAAAATCAAGTGCAAAATACAATTTATAAAATTTTAGAGAATCCTTATCCCCAATGCTTGATAAATTATTTGACACTGAGATGAGAGAATAACATATATCCATAATACAACTTTCCAATAAAGCTCGATTTTCAAAATAAACAAAGGAAGAGCTACTACACAGTAACTCCTACTTCACTTGAGAAAGGCCTCCCCTTGCAAACACAACTAGGAAGCCATACTGCTAAAGGTAAAACTGGTATCTCTGCCCACCACTCCTATTTCTGTCCATCAGACTGCTGACCTGCAGGGTACCTGAGGTTACTTACTGTCTGCCACACATACAAAGTCAGTTCATGTTTTATACATTGAATATTTTCAGGAAAGTAAAGTTAACAAAAAGAACCAGCAGAAAAACCTTAAGCAGTTCCCAAATCTCCCCTGCATGTACCCTGAATGAAGCTGGTAGGCAGATAAACTACACGCTCACTTGACTACTCAAGTTCTGACACTTTACCTGAGAGGCTCAAATACAAGACAGAGGTGCTGCTTGTGGTAAAAGTGTCTGAAGAGGCGCAGGCAATGAAACTTGTCATCAGGATCAGCATCATTAAGTTTTTTCAAGAACTCTAGTTCTTTTAAACCAGTCTTTTGCCTGAAATGAAAAAGAAAATTAGGACATAACAAGAATTTAGGAGTAACATCTGTTAGACACAACTGATTTGCCATTGGTAACACACGTAAGTACCTAAGTGTCATTTTTAACTTATTAAAATTTTTCAAATTTTGGGGCTGGAGAGATGGCTCAGTGGTTAAGAGCACTGGCTGTTCTTCCAGAGGACCTGGGTTCAATTTCCAGAACCCACACGCAGCTTACAACTGTCTGTAATCTAACTCAAAGTGATTTGACTTTCTCATAGAGACATAAATGCAGGCAAAACACCAGTGTACATAAAAAATTTTAATCTCAAAATACCTTGATATAATAATTATTTTGTGTCTTCTAAAAATGTAATTATTGGGTATGTCTTCCTAAGTATAACTTTGCTAACGAAAACCTGACTATAAACTGTCATAAGGTCCATCTTAAAAGTGCCTACAGTACAGAAGGTCAGACCTTCCCAACCAAACTTATCTTTATTTCTAAGCTTAGGACAACCAAAGACTTCAAGAAAAATCTCTAAGACTTCTACCATTTGAAGGCCAGTGAAAAGCTGGCTCTACTACCAGTTCAGTATGTGGTACAGATTTAAATATATGGCTATGGCAATTACTTATGCTTATGAAAGAAAAAAGTCAAGAGATGAAAGACACAAGTAACTCCTCTCAGCAGCTAATGAATCAGTTTTGATTTGCTGGCCGCCGTATGCTCAGTAACAATCAATATACTTTCATTTCTTCCTTCTAGATTAAGGTTGTCACAGCACATAATGGCATTAGGTGAGGCAGAAGGAGATGAGGACATACTGAAATGAGTTCAACATAATAATCTATGGTTCTAGAACTTCCCACATAAAACATAGCTGTAAATTTAAAATCTACAGTCAAAAATCTCTCCTAAAAAATTTATTTAACTAAGATTCATGTCTGGGTGTTTTGTTGTTGTTTTTGGTTCAGTTACTTACATGAGTTCATTGTTTCTGATGATCTTTACAGCCACTTCCTGATTGGCTCTAGCATTATCCCTGGCACGTACAACATTGCTGAACACACCCTGCCCGGTGTAGCCATACACATTATAACGCTTATCCAGGACTTCCCCGATGTTCACTCCTAAAACCAAATTTAAAAATTATAAGTCTGATTATAAAAACAAAATCAAAAAGTTGTTAACACATTGAAGTTGTTTAAAAAATAGATCAAATCTCCACTGTTTCTAACACACAATGGAAAACTAGTCACTGCCTCAATTGGTCATTTTTTTAGAATGTGAAAGAAGCTGCATGACCATTCAGACAACTAAGAGTTCTCGTGGGCCTATCAACTGCTGGCAACTTTATACACGTGCTCACTGAAGGGTCATCAGCTACAGTACTACACGACAAATACTGTGGGACTGCCACCTGAGTTCCTCTGTATGTTGCTCT
This sequence comes from Peromyscus eremicus, assembly GCF_949786415.1. NCBI lineage: Eukaryota > Metazoa > Chordata > Mammalia > Rodentia > Cricetidae > Peromyscus > Peromyscus eremicus. The sequence continues at coordinate 28,704,052 of NC_081420.1, forward strand.
CTTGACTTATAACGTAAAGATGGTCTAGCGATAGACCCTCTCCTCTAGAGGATTCACTCATGGCTGAAAATATCTACACACAGATTTAGCCTTGCTTTATTTAATTAATATGTAATGCTTCTGAGCTGCTGAGTGGAATATAACTAAAGTTCACGTGCTGTGACTGGTTGTGCCACACTTTTCTACTCAGTGTTCACAATGTGTGATTACATTGAGCAGTGGGCTTCTATGGAATTGCACAGTGAATTTTAAAGTTGATGAGAAACGCAAACTTACGGTAATAGCCTTCTGCATCTGTCCAATTATCTCTGAGGTTGGGATTCTCTTTGAAATCTTTCCCAATGCCAGCAGCCCGGAGACGAGCACTCTGAAATGAGGGAGGCAACATGAGTGGTTGCCGGGTGGCTGCAAACCTCCTTAATAACAAAAAATGGCAAGACTAGCATTTCATTAGATCCGTTGATGGTTACTATTGCTTATATAAATTCAAGGTACCATAATTACCAAAATGTCTTATAATCTTAATAACAGAAAAAACATTCAAGATTCCCAAAAGCTTTTGGGCATGATTAGGCATTAAAAATGAAAATAAAAATTAAAAAATCAGATCTGGTTTTCTGTAGCTGGTAAGACAGACTGGAAAAATCCCTACGCAATGAACTCTGTTAACTATCAGAGTGTCCAACATTACCTACCGATTTTCATCCTTTCTTTGTCTGCTTCCCTGTCTATGTCCACATTTGTACCCTTACCACATAGGCATGAAATGTAGTATAATATTCACGGGCTGTACTAGGTTGAGCTTGTGTGGAATATTAAAAATAACAATATCTATCTAGTATTTGTGAAGAACCCTATCCATATTACTCCCCATGATACCCAGAAGGTCCTGCAATAATGTTATTGTTTGGTTATTAAACACCCCCAACCCACATTCCCAAGTCTTTGGTTTCTCAGACTGACACTACTGGAAGACAGTGGAATCTTGAAAGAGCTGACACCTAGTAGAAGTTCAAAGATGACTCTGAGACCCAAAACTCCTTATTTTCTTCCCCTTCTTGACCATTAGATGAGCAATTTTACTGCCGCCTGCTCCTGCCACCAGGTGCTGCCTATTCATGGACCCAAAGCAGCAAGGCCAACTGATTATAGATTGGAACCCAAAGCAATTTTTTCTCCTCATTGATGGGTGCTGATACTTCAATGGGGAAAATATTCACTTCATCTTAACTCATCCTCTTCTAGTGTGTCTGTTGTGGTCCATGTGATGCATTACAGATTATTATTTAGGCCAATCATAGTGTCTTCAGGGTCCCATACACTGTTTATTCTACTTCATTTTTATTTTTCCTGTTACATTTATCCTCTATTTGTTCTTACTAACGCCTTGTATTTCTTATGACCCTTTAAATATAAACTGAAAATGGTTCCAGACTTTCAGGTGTATTTGTAGTACAGACTTTCAATAAAAGGCACTGCTAAACATTACAGCAAAACAAGAACAAAAATAAAATGAAAATCAAAACAACAACAACAACAACTAGTCACTAAGGCCATTTAAGCAACCCCTTACAGTATCTAACACACGCATATATTCCTGTTCATGTGTTGAGGTGAGGTATGTACATACATGCACATAAGTACTACACATTTAGGCTTCTGGGTAGGTGTATATAACTTCAGTAAAGTTCTTCTGTTGTACATCTTTTAAAAACTCTGATATAGTTTTGGCCTCTGGGAGGAACAAAGCTAGTACACTTCACTTTTGAGATGCTATGCACACAGGTTGTTCAGATGTCTTATATTAACACGGACCTCATTTCTCTCTCTAACTGCTCATATGCACTAGTTAAACAGTTAAGTCACTGATTTAAAATTACTCACATCAAAATAAGCAGCAAACATATCATCAGATTCCGTAAACATATCAGGTGCCAAAAGCTTCTTCTGAGATGACCCTTAAATGAAATATGTATTAATACTTGAGAAATAAAAACAGAAATTAAAATCGAAGTCAACAGAAAAATTAGTAGTATTATCAAGCTTTTTTTCCATCTTTCACATTGGCTTTCAATCAATAATTCAATTGAGAAGCAGCTCATTACACTTGATATAAAAATCCACTATAAGTACATGCCGAAAGACTAACATCAACTTTTGCCACTGCCAGTTTAAATAAATAAGTTAACAGCTCCTACATGATAATCCTGGATTAAAATGAAGTTATCCTTAAAATCTTATTTAAATACCTCAAAGGGTTAATCTCCTCCTTTGGACAGAAAAAGATCAGCATCCATCTGTTCATAATTTGCCCCTAAAATACCTAATACCCACTCAGAAGACTACAGAGGAAATAAGAAATACAATGGTTTTCAACAAGAGAACACACACCTAAGGGAAATGAAAATTAAAACTACCATTAAGTACAAGAGCTTATTAAGGACAGTGGCTAAAATTCCAAAAGAAAATAACACCTATACTAATAAGGCTTTGGCTAAATAAGTACCCAGGTGTGGTTTATGGGATGGCAAGATCACACAACTTGCAAGAAGAGAATCTGACAAGAGCACACATAACTAATCCACTCCTGATCCAAGAATCACACTTCTTAGATTAATACTTGAGAAATAAAAACAGAAACCAACACCTAAGTCAACAGAAAAATCAGTAGTAGTAATAAAACTTCTTTTACTTTCTGCACATTGGCTCTCTAGAAAACTATTCCAAAACTCCGTAGCTCAGCACTCAAAACAACCTGATGTACAGTATTGTTAAATTAGTATCCAATGGGTCGCCACAACTGGACATAATTCACATACATCTGTCAGATAACTGAATAAAAATACAGACATCCTTGACAAGAAATGAGAATCAGTAGAGTCCTTGCCTTGCCAGAACCTGTATAAAAAAGCAGGGCATCACAGCTGCACTCACTTGTGACTCCCACACTTGGGAGACAAAGTCATGTGGACTCCATGGCCAGTCAGCCTGGCCTAATTAGCAAGTTCAAAGACAAGAAAAGGTGAATAGGACCTGAGAAATAAAATCTGGGGTTGTCCCTTGGCCTGCACATGCAACCCCTACCATACACAGACACATATATACAGAAAATAAGCTAAAAAGCACATTGTAGAGCATTGTTTGAGCATAATATTCCTACTCCCTTTTATTTTCCCTCAAATCTTATCATTATAAAGTTACACAGCTAAAACTACAGAGAAAAGTATCATTAAGACACTCTAACTCACCATTATTCTGTTCAACCGTCATCAGGTTATGCTTGGCTTTTACTGAGGCCTCAAATGTGTCAACATTCTCCCGCTCATATTCTTTTACATCAGCAGCCACCCGCTCCAAGATGTCATCTGGAGAAGGTGATCGTGACCTCGTGCTGCTCTGGGGGCTGCTAGGCTCAGATGGCACAGATATATTGCTGTCTTCAGCAAGATATTTATATTTCTGTAATAACAATAGATATATCAGCTTCAGAAAACCATTTATCTAAATATATTAATTTCAAAGAGTTGCTGCATTAAGACACTGAGAGTCATGCAAATATAAAACAAAGGCATTCATGCCTGGCTTGCATCAGGTGCATAATCCTTACAAAATTCCAAACATCACAAACTCTGAAAAGTGGCCAGGTGGTGGTGGCACACACCTTTAATCCCAGCGCTCGGGAGGCAGAGCCAGGCAGATCTCTGTGAGTTCGAAGCTAGCCTGGGCTACAGAGCAAGATCCAGGACAGGAACCAAAACTACACAGAGAAACCTTGTCTTGAAACCACCCCCCCCAAAAAAAAACAAAAAACTCTGAAAAGTATTTCTGTGTTTGGCGTACAGTCATCAGGTGGTAAAACCTGACCATATGAAATTCTATTTATCATTGTTCTTTATCATCTAGTATGACCACTCATGTATCTCATTTTAGAAATATTAAAGAGCTAATTACAGGACCTGTTTTAGATCCCTCAGATGGCTCTAAGTGATGTGCACAGATACACACCATATTACTGTTTTAACATTCAAAGGTGTCTAAGTTTTGAAGCCCATCTGGCAAGGGTTGCAGATAAGGGGTCATGAACTTGGCCAAGAGTAAAACAGATTCAACCAAGTTTTCAGAGGTACGGCTTAAGACTTTACCAGAGTACCACTAAAAACCTTTCAGGTCTGTCCTGCTTCCTCTGCAGTTGATTCTCGCCTTGGTTTCCTGCCTTACCGTTTGCTATGTGTGGATAAGTGAACTGCCATGGCTGTTCTTGTCTTTGTCCTTTGAGAAGGCACTTTATGAGGACTATTGTCCCCAATGGCCCCAGTGACTGTACCAGGCTTTTGACTCAGGACAGCCAAGGACATGTGGTTTGTCTTTTAAAACAGCAAATTTTATTACTTCATTACTGTTGAGACCTATGTAGAACACCTTTCTCACACAATTTTCATTTAAACCCCAATTATGGGCTGGCAATTAAGGCTCGGTGGGCAAAAGTTAAATGCTACCAAGCCTGGCAATCCAAGTTCAATCTCCAGAACCCACACATGGGGGGAGAGGACCAACTCCTTCCCAATTATCCATATCACCATACTCATGCCATGATGCATGTGCACACACACACACACAAAAGCAAAATTGCAATTATAAACCTTGCCATCATCTTTCTAGATACTAAAGTGTTTTTTGTATAACATCACAGACTTTACTAAATGAACTTACAATTTATCCTACACTGTAAGAATTTTCATGTTTGTTAAAAAAAAATTTCAAATTCTCATGTTTTACACAAAAAGTTTACATTACAATGCAATGAAAACAAAGAGCAACATTATGTCAGCTTTAATAACCGAAGAAATGCAAGTGTCGCAAATGTATGAGCTCTTCCAGTGACCTAGTTACTGTCATTATTCCCCTTCTTGGTTCAACTTACAACCCTTTCTGCTTCCGAGTACCGCGCACGAGACGGATCATCACATACCTGCACAATCGCCTGCCTTTGTATCCTCCTCTGTTCTATTAGAGCCTCTTCATCTTCTTCCTCTACATCAAAATCTTCAAGGCTTTAAAAAAAAAAATGTTTTCACACATTTTTGCAGATTCCCAAACTGTTACCTTGCACATTTTAAAATTAAAGCTGGAGCCACTATCTAAACCAACCCTGCTGATCCGACTCTCAGCTGCCTGATGGAAGCCTAGCGACTTTACCCTCACCTTGTTCAGGGCACCAAAACCAGAAACAAGAGAGATCTCTACATAAACGTAGAGAAGAGTTCTTTTTCTGCTCTGCTCTGAGTTTTCTCATCTCTAAAGGAAAGCTACAGAAGTAAGCTATCATCACGGAAAGCTCATGGAGGTTTCTGGTCATTTCCTATCAAAAATGCAAGCGGGCTGTGGTCACCTGCAAACCAAACAAAAACTAACATGAAAAACAAAAATGCATACATCTGCCAGGTGATGGCAGTGCACACCTTTAATCCCTGAAGAGGCAGACAGATCTCTGAATTTGAGGACATCCTGGTCTACAAAGTGAGTTTCAGGATATCCAGGGCTACACAGAGAAATCCTGCCTTGAAAAACCAAAAAGTATCCACACAAACTCTTTCAGAAAGACAAGAAGGCTCAATGTCCACCCACATGTTCCTCAGTCTTTATGACCTCGTAAGTGCACTGTTGTCCTCTCAATGCTTAGTGTCTGCTGAGCAGTTCATGCCATTAGCAGTGCACTGTGGCTGTGTCAGGCTCTATCCACAACTCTTCTCTTCCCAGCTTCCTCTCATAGAACCAAACAGGGCAGGGCTTCTTAACTCAAGCACTACTGATTTGGGGGGTGGGTTGTCATGTGAGGTGGAATTAGACTGTGTATTGCAGGATCTAGTATCCCTGGCCTTCTAACACCAGGTGACAACCAAACGTCTTCAGACATGAACAAAATGTCTCTAAGGAGGCAAGAAGTGCTGCTGAGAAACACTCAACTCAAACAGCTTTGATTCATAGACCATGCTTTTAGAAACTTGCATTTTAAATCATTTCTAATACTTTGTCAAATTAGTCATTCCAGTGTTTCTCTCTCATTGTAACAGACACTCTGTCAACTAGCCTAACTGAAAAGCACGCATCATCTGACATAAACTGAAAAGTCTAAAATTTGTGTAGAAACATCTTCCCCTAAACTGGTCTGTTCTAATAAAAACAAAAGGAAGATTCAGTACAATGATGACCCAATATTCAACTCAATTTAGACAAAGCAGAACCCCTAAAATCAGAAAAGTGTTACCTATGCCATAAGCCTACCTAATAACCACAAAAGGTTATAACTTTTAAATTCTGCATGAAATTAGGGATTCACTCCTATCATTTATGTAGAAATTAAAAGATCTCCAGTCCATCAATTTTCCTCTACTAGAAACACGAAATGGGTATAGCTGCATTCTTACTTATCATCAGATGAAGACTCTTGTTCAACTTTCATTCCTTCAGAGAGACTTCCTTTAAATTTATCTTCTTTTACTTTGCTTCTGCTCCTTCTCCTATGACCACCCCGTGATCGAGACCTTCTTCTCAAGCGTGACCTGCTCCTTCGACTCCTATCTCTATTTGAAGGGAAAAAGGGGACAGGTAATTATTTGTTACAGTATCAATTAGAGTAAGCAAAGGACATGTATGTGCAGGGAAGAATAAAGGGAGACTTTGAACTCTATACTCAATTTTTCTGTGAACCCAAATGTCTCCAAAAACTAGTCTTTTAAGGAAAGGTGCACAGGCATGGTGGCACACCATAGAACCCCATCCCTGGGGAGGAGGCCGAAGGGACTAGCACTAGCAAGACCCCGGAGTCATTAAATGTTTGTGTTTGTGTGGGCCGAAATGAATGTATGTATTTATGCATGTACTGTACAACTGGCACCCGCCGAGGCCTGAAAAGGGCATCCAATCTCCTGGAACTGGAGTTACAAACAACAGTGAGCCACCGTATGGTTGTTGGAAACCAAACCCAGGTCCTCTGCTAGAGCACCAAGTGCTCCTGAGGAATCTATCTGGACCCTCACTAAAAGATTTAAACAACTAAAACATAGTTAATAATACTTGTCCGATTATTTTTTTTCTCATGAATATGGAGTTAAGCTCAACAGAAACAAATACTCGTGTTTCTTGTTTCTGGAGAGTGTGTGTGCTAGTCAAGCACTCTACCACTGAACTACACTACTAGTACCTCAACACTCTCACAGCACCAAAGTTGTGACTCACAGGCTACTGGTTTGTACTGGATATATGCATATATTATTTTACATATAGACATGCATGTGAGGGTGAGTACACACATCCGTGTGTAAGAATGCAGAGATCAGAGGAGCAGGATGTCTTTCTCTATTGTCCTCCATTTTACTGTCTTGAGACAGGGTCTCACAATGACTTGGAAACTTTTTAGCTACAGTGGCCAGCTCTCAGTTCAGGATCCACCTGTTTGGTCCTTAATTGCCAGAGTCATAGGCACATATAGCCATGCTTAGCTTTTTATCTGAGTGCTGGGGATGTGAACTTAGGTTTTTATGCTTGTAGAGTGTTCCTATCCAATTGAGCCACTTTCCAGCCATACATTTATTAATACAGTAAAAATGAAGGTGTTTTGTTTTGTTTTGTTTCTCGAGACAGGGTTTCTCTTTGTAGTTTTAGTGCCTGTCCTGGATCTTGCTCTGTAGACCAGGGTGGCCTTGAACTCACAGAGACCCGCCTGGCTCTGCTTCCCAGTGCTGGGATTAAAGGCATGTGCCACCGCCGCCCAGCTGTTTTTAAGTTTTAAAATATTAATTAATCTATTTATAGTGAAAGGGGGAAAGAAGGGAGAATTGTGATCCACCATGTGGGTCATGTGGGTGCTAGGAACCAAATCCAGGTCTTCTACAAAAGTAGCCAGGGCTCTTAACCACTAAACCACCTCTCCAGCCCAGCTTACTGCTCTTACAGAGGACCCAGGTTCAGTTCTCGGCATCCACATCAGGAAGATCAACTTGCTGTAACTCAACTGCCTGTAACTCCAGTTCCAAGAGATCCAGTGCCCTCTGGCCATCTAGGACACCTGTACACACGAGAAGATGACACTACGAACAGAAAATGGACCCATGACTGAGAAGACAGGAGAGCCACCAAGAGGATGGCAGCAGGAACCCCACTGCCCCAGTCTGCTCAGGAAGGAGATCACAACGATTATACATACTGGCAGCACAGAAACTTGGCAGAGTCAGAAACCTTACAGTGAGCAGAAGCACCTGACTATTTCCATTTCTAAGAAGATAGTTTTAAAAAGTAAATCATCAGAAACATGTAAAGGTGGTGTTAATGTAAGCCGTTAGTATGTTGTCTTCCTAAACCTTTGACAAAAGAATGTTCATTTACACATAAGTTCAGGTTTATGCAAACATGGATTTTAAATCTTTTTGATTGACCTTTAAATAATACAGTTTATGTAAAATGCTTCCTAATAGTGAGTTGAAATGTTTTAATCAGAAAATCCTAACCAAGTTATTTATATAACCTTGTTTTTTTTAAAGGTCTTGCTAGTTAAAAAAAATTCCAAGTATTATCAATTTTAAGGATTACTTTTATCATGTGTGCCTGTGTTCATGAATACCATGTGCATTCAAGTGTCCAAGAAAGCCAGAAGTGGACACTAGATCCCTTGGAGCTGGAGTTATAAGTGGTTGTGGTCACATGACAGGAATATTGGGACCCAAATTTGGATCTTCTGGAAAGGCAGCTGAACCATCTCCCTAGGCCCTTAACTAAGTACTTGAAGACCAACGGCTTGTATAAATTTCAAAGGAAACCACACTGAAGAACCGTGTGCAGTACCACATGTGGGCAAAAGGAGGGTATGTAATCACAAACTAAAATGTTTCAGAGAAAAATGGTCTGTGGGAAAACCTGCCAATGCAGCTAACTGAAGTTTCAAAAGGAGGCAAAGGTTAACGAATCAAGAAGATAACATCTATCCTTCATATTCACCTTCTCCGAGGAGACCTGCTTCTTCTTCTTGGAGACCTGCTGCGTCTCAATGGGGAACGGGATCTTCTTCTAATGGGAGACCTACTTCTTCTTCGGGTTGGAGACCATCTATTGATGGGGCTGGCATCTTTTGATCGTTCGCATCTACTGAGGATATCATCTCGAGGTCGTGTTCTTAAGGGGAACATATGCAAGTTAAGAGAACAAACTAAAAGAACCCTTTCGACATGTAAAGAGCTTAAGATTCACAAATTTAATGAGAGTAACTGATTAATTTATTTTGAATTACCATTTAAGGTCAGATGATTCCACTGGCATTATGGTGTTACAGAAGGCATACAATAAAAATTATTTCCCATGACCTCAGAATGTATAAATTTAAAGACTATTCATGTTAAAAAGAAACTCAAATTTTGGATGCACAACTCAAAGGAAATTTACCTAAATAGGTCATAATATTCTATTTCTTCTTTTTCAAGTGTCTATATATTGGTATTTCTATGGTTAAGAAATCTTATTTGTTTATTATACGTATGTGTGCATGCCTGTGCCTTGGTACATGTGTGAGGTCAGAGTTAACTTGAATTTTCTAAGATACAATTGTACATGTAAGGAGACTGGGAAAATTCACTTGTGGATTCTATGAAAAAGCTTCAAATATAACTAGCAGATATCTCTGTACATGATAGTGAAAAATAAACCCATCTAATGTTCATCAGCAAAATACAGAACACCTACACTATAACTTACTGCTGTTACAAAATTAAAAAAAAAAAACCTATATACTGTCACCAAAGTATTTTTCCCAAAATAGTATACCATCTGTACTTTGAGATAAATTGCAAGACTCCACTTATAAGAAAATGCTTATATTCAACAATAATGTGCATACTAGCTAAATTAAGTCAAGAATTTGAAAGAAATCGTCAAGCTATTCATAAAACAAACATAAATTACTATCAAAACACTTAAGTATTAATATAATTAATGTACTAAATTACACTACTGTTACGAAACTCATCACTATCTCATTTAAAATTATCTCCACACTCTTATTTTTCTTTTAAACTATAAACTAGTAAAAAGCTTGAATGTGGCTGGGTGGTGGTGGTGCACGCCTTTAATCCCAGCACTCAGGAGGCAGAGCCAGGCGGATCTCTGTGAGTTCGAGGCCAGCCTGGTCTACAGAGCGAGCTCCAAGACAGAAACCAAAACAAACTACACAGAGAAACCCTGTCTCAAAACACCAAAAAGAAAAAAATAAGCTTGAATGTTTCATGAACAGGTTACCTTGGAGAAGAAAGTCGTCTCCTCTCTGGCTCTCTTCGTTTTCTTTCTAAGGATCGGCTCTTGGCCCTTCTACCTGGAGACAGAGTTCGAGAAGGTGATTTGCTCTGCTTAGATCTTCTGTCATTGACAAGTGGGGATCTACTTCTTCTTGACTTGTCTCGCTGTTTTGGAGACAAACTTCTTCTTTTAGGACTCCGGCCAGGTCTTCTACTAGGTGACCTATTTTCCTTCCCAGAAGAGGCATCTTTTGAAGGAGATTTAATTGGCTTCTTTTCTTTGTCAATTTCAGACCGTTTTGACTTTCGCTCTTTGGACCTTGACCTTCTGTCTTTGGATTTATCTCTTAAGTCAACTGGGGACCTGGATTTTTTAGATCGATCTCGACTTCTTTCATTTACAATTGGTGATTTCTTCCTATCCTTTATTTTACCTTTATCTTCAATCTTAATCTTCTCATCAGTAGGAGATCTGGCCTTCCCAATTTTTTCTTGGGACCGCCGTCTAAGGGTAGGGGACTTTGATTTTCTTGCTTGGTCTTGAGACTTGCTTCTTTTGGACGGACTTGTGGATTTCCTCCTCTCCTTGGACTTGCTCCTGTTTGCTTTCTCTCTCGCCATGTCAACAGCTCCCTTGCTTTTCCTTTTGTCCGACCTGTGTCTAGTCCGTTCTTTGGATCTGCTCTTACTTCGTTTTTTTGCACTATTTTTGTTGTCTGTAATTTCAAGTTTCCCCCGTGTACTGGAAGACCTGGTACTGGACCTATTTCCATTTCTTGCCTTTTCATGAATCTCCCCTTCTTCTTCGGAGCCAGATTCATAGCCTTGCAAAATAAGCCCCATTCCAGACTGGACCTTTCCCTCCATTAACTCATTATCAAGCTCAGCTTTAATCAAGGCTCTCTGTTTTTCCAAGTCTTCCAGCAAAGCTAAATCATCAAGTTTAGTTCTTTTTGCAGGAGAGAGGCCTTCTTTGTCAGAGGCATCTATAACTTCTTTTCTTTTGTGTTTCTTATGCTTATGCTTATGTTTGTGTTTTTTATCCCTATCTTCTTCTGAGGAATGTTTATGTTTCTTATGTTTACTTCTGTGTTTATGCTTCTTTTTTTTGTGACGACTGTGTTTATTTTGAGATTGGTCTTCTGATACTTCTCCATTTTCTTCATTTACACTCTTTTCAGAATTATCAGCATCATCCATTCTATAAACATATGAAACACATTTTACAAATCACAATATTTACCCAGTGTTCAGTTATAACAATAGTAAATGATACAATGAATCTCACTGTAACACATTAGCCACTAAAATACTGTAAGTTTCAGATATTTTATTTCAAAGGCTGAGGTGGCAGAGACACAACAAACTGTTTTTAATAGTTGAATTAAAAATTAAAAGTAGTACTGGGTATGTTTTTAAGAAAAATCATTTAAATGAAACGAAATCCAAACCAGCCATAATAAAATCCCATTATTTTTAGTTACACAGAAACTCCAGTGATTTGATTTTAAACCAGCATCCCTCACAAATACTTAAACAAAAGGCCCACTTTCTCTTTTCATAAAGCACAGATACTGACATACTGGAAAGCTAACCTCTTCCACTTGATCAAACTCAGAACACTTGGTGTCTCTACAATAAGCCTAGCAGCTTACTTGTGAACACATCTCACCTAATCACCTCTTGAAAAAAAATCTCAGGGGCTAATATTGACTAGCTCCAAATAAGTGGTCAGTGTGTACTGGAAGTTTCTCAAGATGACAGTAACAATATAAACAAACCCCCATGAGCTAAGACTTCAGAGAACTGGCCAGGAGTGAGGACTCCTGGTTTGTAGCTGCCTGGCTACAACAACCACAGAGAAAGACATTCTGGAGGTCAACAGTAGTCTAACACCAGAAACCTTGCAGGATTTGACCAAGTATTTGTTCAGCAAATTATTCCCTCTCTGTGAATTTCCAATACAAACTGTTATCCCAGATTACGTTCATATTCATAGGTGGATGCAAAAAAAGAATGAACTAAGGGATGTTCTGTTTTAAACACGTGGGTTTTACTCAAAGAGTTTATGACTCTCCACTTATCAAGTGTTCAGTAATTCCAGATTAAATATAGCCTCAACAGCATTGTAGATGCTCCTGGACTTACATGGGGTTGTGTCCCAGCGCAGCCACTGTAAATTCAAAACATTCTAAATGAAATAACATATTGAATGTAGCAATCCTACCAAAGGTCAGAGCTCTGACAATCAGTAAGCACGTAACTTCTCCCTTTGAAGGCACTTCACTGCTTTCTACAAGATAGGCCCAAGAGCAAATTTAAGAGTCTTGGGTTCAGTCCACCACACTAATTTGGAAGAAGATACAGCTCATCTGCCTTCAAATGATATATTCCTGGTGCTTTTGAGTAAGTTTTTTGTTTGTTTCTTGCAAAGGAAGAATCATGAATCTATTCATCAGTCTCTGAACATTTTAAATGATCTACTACGATATGCAGATTTTCAGCAAGGTGACCAGAAAATAAAAATGTGCAAGGACATATTTGCCTCCCTCAAGGAAAGTACAGTCCAGTGGGAAAGAACACCACACAAACAACCACAAAACATTAGAGAAGTACCAATAGCAAAACAATAGCAGAAGACCCAAACAAGGGGCTGTTGGAACACAGAAGGATCGCCTAAACCCATTTTTTGAGAATAGACAAGAAGGGTGTTTTGTAGATCACATGAGGTAGGGGTGTGTGTGTGTGTGTGTGTGTGTGTGTGTGTGTGTGTGTGTGTATGGGGGGATCCAACTCATTTGTTAAGTGAGCACATTTAAAAAAAGGTGTTAATTGAGAAGGAATGTGAGCTAAAAACTAAAGGTGCAGTACAGTATTCTAGAGAGTGAGCAAAGAATGTGGAGAAACAGCACTTGGAATAGAGAAAGCAGGCAGCACAAGTCAGTCATGTAGAGAAAACCACACTCAGGTGGCTGTGGTCAGGGCACCAACTCTGTGAAGACTGTAGTCTAACCGAGGCTACGCTCTCAAGTGAAATGCCTGCAGATGACAAAGTGTGATTCTAGGCGTGACAGAACTAAAGGGCCGCTGAGAACCCAAAAGCACAAGAACTGCAAGGTTAAAGTGCTGGCTGGGTTATCTGGAAAAGCACTATCATTTCTGGAGATTGTAGCAGGAGCTGGGGTATACACTCTTGTTCTCTGGCAGGCCTCAGTTTTTAATAAGTTGGTAGGGGAGAGGAATACAGAGTATTTCTGAGAAGTTATCAGCTGACAACAATGAAGGCATGAAAAACACATAGCCATTACATGGTATTAAACAAAAGGAACCCTGAAATCTACCAACTTCAATTTCTGAAAAAGTACTGAAGAGACATGCAGAGGACACTGTTCTACGAGGAGTCGGGTTTTAGTGTGGGCCAATTTCTTGTTAGTAGATGTTTTAGTATGGTTCCCTGAATTGCAATTTTTTCCCTTGAATCTTAACTGATTGGGGGAAAAGTTCAAGAAAAATTACAGCAATCTTTTTTAAAGATAAAACATTCATTTTAAATATGCATAAAATGTAAGCATCCATAGTAAAGAATTTTAGTCATAAAAGTAACCCTAAGTTACACTACATAAAAACGCACTTAAAATGAAAGTAAGCAGTCCCCAAGGTAGGCTGTTGAAGTTTAAACTTGGTTCCACTACTGTACTAGTAGTAAGGATTTGGCAAGGACCCCTGTCCCCCAACCCTGAAATGGAGTTTCTTTGTGTAGCCCTGGCTGTCCTGGAACTTGCTTTGTAGATCAGGTTGGCCTCAAACTCAGAGATCAACCTGCCTCTGGTGTTGGCAAGTTTAATGTGTCTGTAAACTCAGGTGGGGAAAACAACCGCACCTACCCGAAGACATTAAATGCTTATTTAACAGTGTTTAGCATGAACTGCCCCCCCCAAGGTATTACTGTATACACATTAGACAAATATGCCTATTCAAACACACCCTGTGGAGATGACTGGGTGGTTATTAAGTTACTGAAGGAATACCATCAAAAGGGGATGGTTCTAGAACCAAACCGCCTGACTCAAAGTGTTGGCCAACATACCACAACTACTGTAACCCTGGGGAAGGTGCTCCTCTACTGCCATTTTCTGCAGCTACAAAAACTGGATAATCAGTAACACGGACAAATCATAGGTTTGTTGTGACAATTAGATTAAATTCCCATGGAATGTGCTCATAGTAATTACATTAAGAGCCCTGCTTTTGCTTCCTTAGCACAGAATGCTCCCCAGAAAACTTCTTTGCACACATAATATTCCTTGATATTATGCAATACCCTAAATGATTCAAATATACTCATTCCCCCCCTCCCCCGCAAAAAAATCTTTTTTTTAAATGGTGGAAATAGATGTTAAGTATAGCCTTTAACTTTAGGTATGAAATAAGTTCCATTAGAAATAGTGACATTATCTAGCTCTTAAAAAAATTACAATTTTACAAATTATAATTTCCTGATAAAAAATGTTATCGCCGGGCAGTGGTGGCGCACGCCTTTAATCCCAGCACTCGGGAGGCAGAGGCAGGCGGATCTCTGTGAGTTCGAGACCAGCCTGGGCTACCAAGTGAGTCCCAGGAAAGGCGCAAAGCTACACAGAGAAACCCTGTCTCGAAAAACCAAAAAAAAAAAAAAAAAAAAAAAAAAAAAGTTATCTTAGGACAAACGTTAACAAATCCTATACACCCATACAGCAGACTTCTATTTTCTTCAGTTCATCTTTCAAAATAAACTTCAGAAAACAAGCGTTAGTTTAGGGTTCCAAGGGCCACCTCAGTAGTACAGTGCCTAGCATGGGTCAAACCTTGGTACTACACAAGTCCCACAAGAAATGGGTATATAAATAAAGTGGCAAAAACAGGTTCATTATCAACAGCTTTCTCTTAAGGCTGCTGGTTAAGAAAACTGGTGGTTTCTTGGACAGTTTTACATGGACAACAGAGACTATATAAATCTATTCTTTACATTTGTACTTTACAATGTAACAAATGAATGTGCATAAACCTGTCATAAAACAAGTATTTACTGATAATCTATTACCAAGTATTGTTTAACATTTATTCACATTATCCAGGATCCAAGCTGAATATAAAGTAGAAACAACACAGGGGGTTCAGCAGTTTGCTCATTTGTTAGGTTTTACTCTGTAAGCAACCTAGGTCTTGGGAGGATCTGGCACAATAAATACAGACATGGAACAACTTCAAAATAACAGGAAGTCATTAATTACCAAGCATTAGTGTTATTTTAATTTTCTCTTTCACAAATTTCTCCCAGAAAACAGGGGTAGGGTAAGGTGGAGTATCACAATGCAATCCAGGCTGGTTTGGGACTTTCCCTCCTGCCTCAGCTTTCCAATTACTGGGATTAGAAGCATGCACCATCATAAGCAGCTCAAAATCAGACAGGGTCTCACTATATAGCCCTACCTGGCTTGGAATGTAGCGAAATCTGCTCCCCTAGTTGGAATTAAAGAAATATAACACCATGTCTAGTTATCAACCGATTTTTTTTTCTTGTTTAAAAATTTTTGGCTTTTCGCCGGGCGGTGGTGGCGCACGCCTTTAATCCCAGCACTCGGGAGGCAGAGCCAGGCGGATCTCTGTGAGTTCGAGGCCAGCCTGGACTACCAAGTGAGTAGTCCCAGGAAAGGCGCAAAGCTACACAGAGAAACCCTATCTCGAAAAACCAAAAAAAAAAAAAAAAAAAGAGACAAAAAAAAATTTTTGGCTTTTCAAGGCAGGGTTTCTGTGTAGCCCTGGCTGTCCTGAAACTCCCTCTGTAGACTAGGCTGGCCTCAATACCTTTGCTGATGGAGTACTGGGTTTAAATGCATGCATCACCACTGCCAGCTAGGACAGTCTTATTTTGGAAGGATTCAATGTATCCATTAGCAAGCTAGACAATTGTTTTTTAAAAAGACAATTCCTAAAAAATATATTAATGTTGAGCAAATAATGCAGAGGAAGTAGTTAAACGAATTTTCTTACAAACTGAAATACTTTTTTTCGAGACAGGGTTGGTTTCTCTATGTAGCCTTTCCTGGAACTTACTCTGTAGCCCAGGCTGTCCTTGAACTCACAGAGATCCACCTGCCTCTGCCTCCCAAGTGCTGGGATTAAAGGTATGCACCACCACCGCCACCCAGCCTGAAATACTTTTGAAAAAGAATTGATGTAGACCTAAGTTAGAATGGATCCCAAAGACCAATTAATCCTAGACCTAGCTTCTGCCCTTACCTTTTCCAATTAATGTTCTAGAAATTAAATTTTAATGAATCAGAAACATCACATCAAAAGCACATCTTTGGGAATGGTAGGTCATGCTTGGGAGGCTGGCCTGAAGGACATGGCCAACCCTCATGGGAGTGGGGTGCATCTCTGTGGTAGAGTGCTTACTTAGGCTAGTATTCATGAGGTTCTGAGTTCACTCCTAGTACCAGGCCCTTCTCAATAATCTCAGGCTGAGAATGTGGCTCAAGGGTGAAGTACTAGCTTGAGTCTTAATCCCTCTTCACCCCCTACATGGATCTTTCCGGGACACTAGCAAAAAATATTATTTCAAGCCTTAAGGGCACCTGAAAAGAGAGTCACAGTACAGCAGTCTGAAGAGGGTCTTTAAAACCAGACTGCACAAATTTAAATGTGCCTATCATAGTGTGACCTTGAGCAAACTACTCTATTTCTCTGGGTTAGTTTCATCACCCATAAAATACCAGCCATCTACCCCAACAGTATCTACCTCAACAGTATTGTTACAAGAATTAATGAGCTGCCATTTGAATGATTTGAATAGACCCGGTCACTAATGACTGCAAATATTTTTTTTTAAGATGAACTAAAGAAGGTGACAAATGTGCAGGCCATTACAACGAAAGCCCTTTGAGCCTTTGAGGAATTTTAAAACTATGTAATATATGTATTCTTTCTTAATTTTCTATTAGAATAGCTTCCCTGTAACTACAAGCTATTGAGTGTAACTACAAGCCATTAAGACACTGTTTGAGCACTATGGTCAAAATACACATAGTGCCTACTTTCATATCAAATTGTCACTTTCTTCATTAATTACTTTCAAGTTAGCGAAAATAGGACACAGAAAAATATTCCATTTACACAATTTCTTTGGGGAAAGGGAGGGTAAATTAAAGACTACCATCAGTGTTATGTGCAATTGTCAGAGCCTAAACAAATGCATGTTTACAACTATAGTATTATTCACAAATGCAAATGTAATAGGGCTGAATCATCCTCAAAATGAACTCTTCCCTCAAATAAATGGACATAATACTCAGAACAAATTACTAGAACACTCAGCTGTACAGCCGAAGACATCCATTGTACTGAACTGACATCCTGTAACTGCCACACCATGAACTGAGAAACAATAAGCTATGTCTAGTTAAAACCCTATCTGTTCTCTGCTAAGCCAAGTTGTCACAACAAAACACACTTAACAATAAACCCGCTGAATTCTCTGTCAAGTTGAGTAAAGCAAATGAAAGGGGAACTCAGGACTTCTTCAGCAAAGAAGTCAAGTTATCTGGTAGCAAAGCTGTCCTCTATCACAAGTTGCTGGAGACGGTATCAAACGCTTTCCTAAAGAGGCTGGGAACACTAGATAATGCAAGTGTGTGTGTGTGTGGGGGGGTGCACGGTCTTCAATGCCATTCTCTTTCAAGTTAAGCTTTCCTAGCATAAACATGAGAGAGGGAAAAAAACTGCTCTTATTTAAGCAACGGCTAGCCTTTGACTATTCACTTGGTCTCAACTACTTTTATACTAGCTTAATTATAAACAGATTAGTATGGTTTAGAAGTAGCAACAATTCCCAATACTTCTCCCATATGTCTTCCCAAAGGACTATAAACTGGGGCAAAAACTGTAAGGCATCAAAAACCAGAAAGGCTACCTTACTTTGCCTCAAGTTTGAAAGTTGGAAATAAGCTGCCAATGGACTGAGAAATACCGGGCTGTGGTTGGAGCAGAAGGCGAAAGACTTCGCTAGCACAATTTCCGGGACAGTCGAAAAGTGTGACCCTAGCACCTCCATCTCTGCTCTTACCATCAGCAGGACCGCAGGGATAATGTATGCGTTAGGAAAGCGGGGCTTGGCTTGCCTGCCGCCACTGCCCCTCGGGTCCCGCACGCGGAGGTTGAGACTAGAGACCTCCACCGTCCCCAGGGGAGGCGCAGGAAGGCGCGACCTCAGGGCAGCCGCAGCCGCCACGCGAACTGGACCTGTAGAGGCCGCTCGTGCCGCCGCCTCCCGGGGCAACGACGCGCAGCAGGCCGCGCTGCCGGCGCCCCAACAGCCGCGGCCCCACGGGCAGCAAAGCCGGGGCCGCTCCCACGCCTCCCATCGCACCACCCATGGCGCGCGGAAAGGCAAAGTTTGGCAGTCGCCGTTAGGCCTGAACTTTCCCGCCCGTCGCGCAGGTCACCGCCGCCTCCCGTCCGGCGGCCCGCGGGCCCAGCTCCGACCCCCCCGCACAGTCCACTTACTCCGGCTGCTCCCGCAACGACGGGGCCTCCGCGGCGGCCATCTTGCACTTCCCGACTTCTCCGCCGCTCTGGCGGCGGCTCCGTGAACCGTGGACGCCAGTGGAAGCGGAGGAAGAAGGGAAAAGCAGTCGCGCATGTGCAAAGCACGTAGAGAAGAGCGGCACTCCGAGTCCGCGCTAAGAATCCGGATAGAAAAGCCCTACGTCCGGGGGCGGGACGCCGAGTGCCTTGATGTAATTTCCGGAGCTAGGGGGCGGAGCAAGCGGAGATCAAGGCCTTTCTAACTTGAGTGACAGTCCCTATGGAAGCTAAGTGTTTACGTGTAGAAACTTGCTGGAGTAAGGAGCAAAGGGCTAAGATGCTGGTACTGGGAGTGCATTTCTGGGAGCTGACTCTCCGTGAGGCCCAGAAGTGGGTGAAAATATCTCTGTGTCTCTTATTGCTGCTGATTGATTTGCTGAAAGCTTTTAAACCGTCAGAATATCTCCCATGTCCCCTTTTGACCTTCTGTTCTTTGTGGTATGCTTTATATGGGAATTAAGCTTTGTTTTTGGAAGTGATAAGTAGGAGACAAATAATGGACGCTGCCTGATACCGAACTGTGACCAATTTCAGATTCATATAAACCATTCTTAAAAGAGCAAAATAAACCAATCTAAGGAATTTGGGGCAAAATTTTCTTTTGAAGATTTTTTTCCACCAAGTTCATTTCCATGCTATTATCAGTTTGAGAGCGAAATTGAGAAGTTTAAAACATCCCAAATTGTTACTGTTAACAGTTAGTGAAGGTGAACCAAACGTTAGCTTAATCATTCGGGAAACGTTTACAAAGTGACAGACAAGCCAAGCAATTCCTTCTTGTACTTTTTCCGCCTCGGGAGCCCGGGTACCGGAACGCCCTGATCCGTAGCCACAGTTTCTGAGGACCAGGGCGGAAGTGAACACTCCGAGGCGGAACCAGCTTTCCGGAAGTCTTTGGTCTGCTAGAAAGACGCATGCGTGCTTGCGTCCTGGGAAAAGCGTGGGCGTGTTCAAAGCGGGCGGCGGTGGCTGCTGCCATCCTACTGTGGCAAGCTGGTTTAGCGAGGCCTTGCCAGTTCCCGGCTCCTGGCCAGCGTGTCTCCGCCTCCCGGCCCCAGTCAGGACGTTTCCTCTGTCCGCAACGTCAGTGGAGACGCTGGCGGAGATTGCGTCTGCGCTCTGCGCTTCCCTGCGGACCCCAAGTTCCCTCCGGTAGAGGTCCGTCCTGTTCGGTGACACAGTGGAGACCACAGCGCTTGGCACGCCGCGGGCAGACAATGCAAAAAGTTGAGGCTTTGGAGGCAAGCGCGTCTTTATGAACGCTTCATCCTTTCCTACCATCTATGCTTGCTTCAAGTATTATTCTAAACGAGATACACATTCCTGAAATAATCAGAAAATACTTTTGAGTTAAGTTTATTTCCGTGGAAAGCTATTAAACTCGTACCTTCTAAAAGACACGGTAGTCATCAATCCCAGTAAGCTCTTAATAGGCTTATTGTGACAGACTACCAACAAATTACCGGCATCGTAAAATATTTTGACTCTTGTAGTTTCCAGGTGTCTGAAGAGTGTAGAACGCCATTTAGACAGCACTTGAGTTTAGACTTGGAATTTGGAGCTTTGAGGGAAGACGCCAAACTGATGTTAACACGCATGAGGCATCATGCCTGTCTTAATTTAGCTTTTTTGTTGTTGTTTTGAAGAGTTCTGGTGCATTTATGAAAACGGGGCAAACTCAAAGTAAAGAAAAAAATCACCCCACATTGAACCAACAAGAACATGTTGGTTTATTTTTAGCCTTTCCCTATGTGAAATATTAAATTCTCTGACTCTTGTGCACACAATGTCATAGTTTGCTCTCATGTAACAGTTCTCAATGCTTATGTCATTCTCGTTTGACCCATCTACTAACTACATTGTTGTCCTTGTTGCTAGTTGTCTAGATTGTATCAACTTTGCACTATTATAACTATAAAGAGAAACAGCTAGAACAGTGTTTAGAAAACGAGACCGCTGGCTGGTGAGGTGCATCAGATGCTTGCCAATAGGCCTGAGGAGCTAGGTTCAATACCCAGACTCGCTCGTAAATTGTCTTCTGCCCTCTATTCACGCAAAATAAGATGTAATAAAAATGTTTTTAAAAGAACATAGGATTTATGTCAGTAAAGGGCTTCATCATTTACCGTGCAACTAAGACTAACTCATTTTCTTATTTTTCTAGTTTTTACCAATCAATAATAGGGGGTAATAGTTCTCACTGTATAAAAATGAAAAATGAAATAATGACCAAAATGCCTGTGTGAATAAGTAGTAGTTACTAATAGAGAAAAGTATTTCTTGTGTGATTTATTTTGGTGACTTATGATTTATTTTTATGTTCTGTGTATAAGTGCTATCTTGCATGGTACCTCCACTAAAGAAAACATAGAAAGTCTGTATTGCCTGCTAGTAACTGCACAGGGAATTTACCCAGATCATGCTGCCCTGAGCTTTATTTATTTGTTTGTTTGTTTGTTTATTTATTTATTTATTTTGTCCTTTATGTACAAAAACCACATCCTTGTTGACACACTTTGGTTAGCAATAACAGTAAGGGAGGAAAACTACAGAAGCCAAAAAGCAAGGTAAGGACATTTAGAGACTTTCCTGGGTCCAGGGACCAGGTCTTGGATGGATAAGGTCGATGTTCCCATTTTGGCAGGTGTTGGGAGCTGTATGCTAGGTTCCAAGATTAGAATGGTGCTGCCAACATGACATCAATTGTACTAAGGTCTGGGGACCTGTTAACTCTATTGCCACACTAGATGTAAGGGGTTTGATGGCTTATCTCGTTTTGATGTAACAAATGTTGGAATTAGAAATTATTTTTTTTTTACATTAAGAAAAAATTAGGGCTGGGGATTTAGCTCAGTGGTAGAGTGCTTGCCTAGCAAGTGCAAGGCCCAGGGTTCGGTCCTCAGCTCTGGAAAAAAAAAAAAGAAAAGAAAAAATTAATTTTAATCTTTTTACCCATGATCATTCATGTTTGGGAATATCCTTTCTCAGATTTATGCATATGTGTATTATGTTTTTAAAATAGAATTATAAATTTGGTTTAATTGTTTGCTAAGGATAGTGAAGATGAAGTTTTGGCAGAAGCTAGGGCATGATGACACACGCCTTTAATCCCAGCACTCAGGCGGCAGAGGCAGGCAGGTATCTATGAGTTTGAGGCCACCCTGGTTTACATAATTTCAGGACTATGTAGAGAGACCATGTCTCAAAAAAGAGAGTGAGAGAGATGGAGGGTGTTAAAGGTGTGGGGATAAAGCTATAAAGAGAGCTGGTAGAATTTGGACTTCATTACAAATTTACTGTGTGAAGTAACACAGGGTGACATGATTCAATTTGCTTTTAGAAGATTACTTGGCTGCTTTGTGGAAGTAGATTGCAAGGGATCTGGGTCATCTCAGTGAAGAAGTAGTCTAATTCTAGTAATCTCAGTGAGATGGTGGTAGCTTAGATTGGAGGAAGAATGGTAATGTGGTTGGATGGAGATACAATTTGAAGAGACAGGTTACAGGATTTACTAATGTATTGGATGTAGGAAAAAGAAAGCCACTTCGAAGTGTTTTGCTTGAGGATTGCTACTTCAGTGGTAAAGCACATGGGTAGCTTGTACAAGGCCCTGGGTTCTAATCTCAGTACTACATTTAAAAAAATGTGTTAGCCTGTTGTGTGATATTTTTGTGATATTTTGTTTGTGTTCTGACAAATAAAGCTTGCCTGGAGATCAGAGGGCAGAGCTAGCTACTGGTTAACCAAAGAGGCCAGACAGTGGTGGCACACACCTTTAATCCCAGCACTTGGGAGGAGGAAGCAGGAAGATCGGGAGTTCAAGGCCACCCTGCTCTACTCGAGATTGAATCAGTCTAAAATAGAAACAGAGCCAGATGGTGGTGGTGCATGCCTTTGATCCCAGCACTAGAGAGGTGGAGACAGGATCTCATCCCCCATTCAGTCTAAGGATTCGTAGAGACAGAATGCCCCCATTCAGTATGAGGTTTCGTAGCGGTAAGAAGTAACTGTGGATGCTGCTCTGCTTCCCTGGTCTTTCAGTTTTCACCCTCGATATCTGACTCCAGGTTTTATTGTAAAGACTAATTAGGATAGTGCTGTGGATATCACTCTGTATAAATAAAATGCTGATTGGCCAGTAGCCAGGCAGGAAGTATAGGCGGGACGAGCAGAGACGAGAAGGCTGGGAAGTGGAAGGCTGAGACAGAGAGATGCTGCCAGCCACTGCCATGAGAAGATGTTAAGATACTGGTAAGCCACGAGGCACGTGGCAACTTATAGATTAATAGAAATGGGTTGATTTAAGATATAAGAACAGTTAGCAAGAAGCCTCCCATGGCCATACAGTTTATAAGTAACATAAGTCTCTGTGTGTTTACTTGGTTGGGTTTGAACAGTGGCAGGCCTGGTGGGTGAGAGATTTGTCCTGACTGTGGGCCAAGCAGGACTGGGGAAAACTCTAGTTACAGGATAGTGCTTCAGTTGCCCTTAGTAGCTAACAGCAATGTAAGAAAAGAAGAGCATGTTCTAGATGCATGGAGGGGGTGAAAATTTAGTAATAGTCTTTTTGTACCCTCAGAATAGAGCATATATACATTGTGATGGTTTGCTTTCTCATGTAACAGTAATTTTTACTTAATTTTAGTTTCAGTAAGCATTTTTGTCCTTGTTACAAGGTGTCTAGCTTATATCAGCTCTGTGCTGTCTATATAACTAATGAGGCAATAGCTAGAGCAGTGTTTAGAACATGACATCCAAGACAGACTTCAGCCTCATCATTTACTATGTAACTATGCGTGACTTTTAATTTTTTTTTAACTTTACTTGTCTTACAAATAAGTAACATAAGAAAAGTTCTCATTGCATAAAATTATAAGAAATGAAATAAGTAGATAATTATTTATGTTTAATGTCAAACCAAATGTCTAATTGACAATTATTATACTATAACTCAGTGGTAGAACATTTGCTTAGCATGTATGAGGACACACACACACACACACACACACACACACACACACACAAAGTAAAATAAAGTAAGGAAGACATGCAAGAAGGAACGACAATTGAATCTTAGAACCAGATAGAGTAGTTCACACCGATGATCCCAGTGCTTCAGCAATGGAGGCATGTGTCCAGGTCATCCCCTGCTACTTGGTGAGCTTGGGGTCAGCCTGAGCTACAGAAGACCTGGTCTCAAGCCAACAAAAAAGAAAGTCAGGTCTCAAAGATTTCAGCTGTTGTTGAGGTGCCTTTTCCTTTTCATTTGTTTTTACCGTAATGCAGTATTGGATTCTCTGTTTTTAATGTGGAGATACTTGCCAGCCTTATCTCTTCATAACAATTCAATCCTTTTATCATTGTAAAAATGTACCCGTGTGTCCTAGTTAGCTATAACTGTCAACTAGATATAGCCTAGAATTATCAGAGAAAGGAGTCTCAATCACAGCATTTCCCAGATTAGACTGACTTGTAGGCATACCGTGGTTGTTAATTCAGGTAGGAGGGCCAACCCACTGCTGGCAGCACCATTCCCTGGGCAGGCAGCCCTGGACTCCAGGAAAGCTAGCTAAGCATGAGCCAGTGATCTTGCCAGCAAGGAGTATTCCTCCATAGTTTCCTATTGGTGAAATTATTAAGGCCACTCCACGTAGTTAAAAGGAGATTTATTTAATGGCGTAACTTACAAATTAAGGGATAGGTAGGTCGCGGGGTCTGGGGAAGTTGTATCACAGTCCAGCGGTGTTCTCTGGAGCTCTGCTTTGTCCACCTCCACCATCCAGGGTCCTGGAACTGAGCGTGTGTCCCCCGATCCAGATCTCGAGTCCCCAGGCGCCTCCCTTGGCCCCGCCTTGTAGGCGTGACAGTTGCCGAAGTCTCAATGGGGGTTGGAACTTCCAGAACAAAGCTGGAATGGCTACCCACTACAGTTTCCGATGTACTTGGCTGGGAGTGAGTTTCCTGGTTAGAGGCAGGCCTGTCTTTGAGTTTATGCTTGAGTTCTTGCCCTGACTTCCCTTAATGATTGATTGTGACCTGGAAGTATCACCCAAGTAAATCCTTTCTTCCCCTAGATTACTTTTGTCCAGAGTATTTTAATGGTAGCCACAGAATGAAACTAGAACTCTGCATTTCACTAGTAATGATTTTACTTGGAAGTTTCTTTTGCCTGATGTTGGTACTGGTAGCCTTTATCCTGGTTGATGTTTCTATAAGCAGTGCCAGTGAGTCTAAGGAGTGTCTCCTCTAGAGACATTTTATTGGATCTTGTTTCTTTAAAAAGAAAGAAAATCTAGTGTGACAATCTGTGCATCTTGATTGGTTAATCCCATCATAGTAAACATTATGCAGTTAGAGTTGTCTGCCATGTTTTGTTTTCTAACTTTGTTTGTTCTTCTAGCCTGCTTTTATGACTTTCTTTTGCATCCAATGACCATGATGTAGCATCAAAATTTCTTTAGTGATACTTTTTCACTTTCTAAAAGTTCATTTCCTTCTTAGTCATTCTAGGGCTTACCATGCACATCTTCCCTCAGCAGAGTGGGAATTACTAATTTAGTTCCAGTGCTATGGAAATCCTACTCTAATATAGTTTATTGTTTCCTTATTTTGTGTGGTAGAAACACTAAACTCACCAATATATTTTTATAATTGCTGCTTTTTTGTCTTTTAAAGAAATGTAAGAAATGAAGAAGTCAAATGTGAATTTATGGCTTTTGTTACATTAACTTTATCCTCCCAGATTCTGTTTTTTGTTTTTGTTTTTCTTTTTGTTTTTTTCTTGTGGAATTCAATTTGCCATCTGAGGTAATTTCTAAAGCTTTGCTCTGCTCTGCTGTGTAGCAATTTTGTCCTGGTTGGAAGTTCCTTAAGACTAAGGAAGTCCCTGGTGTGGGGCATGACCCTTAATGTCAATATTCAGGAGACAGAGGCAGGAGGATCTTTATGAATTCCAGGTCAGCCAGGGGTGCGTAGTGAGACTTTTGTCTCAGAGATAGAGAGAGAGACTCAGAAAGTTCCAAATTGAATACTTGGAAGTCTTCTTAACACTCAGGAAGTAAACACCTCACAAGACTCTTAAGGTTCATGTCCACCCAAGGCATAACAAGCAGTATTAACTGCTAAGGAGATTCTCCAGCCTATTGGCCTGCCTGGAGGGTAGGTCAACTGATTAGTTTGCCAAGTTGGGTTTTGATGGAATTGTTTCTTTGCTCTGTCATTGGTTCCTTATCTGGGATGAGTAGACATTTGTTCACATCTCCTCAGGAAAAGTCACACAACGCAACTGGCCTCTTAACAAGGACTGACAGCCAACGGTGACTTGGGAAGGAGTGATTAAATGACCATGCAATAGGTGCTGAGACATGCTCAAATGAATGATCTGTGTGAGGGTGGAGTATCCATGGGAACTGTGGTGATATGTTGTGTACCCTAATAAACTTATCTGCAGATCAGAGGACAGAGCCAGCCACTAGATTAGACATAGAGGCCAGACAGTGGTGGCATACACCCTTAATCCTATCACTTGGGAGGCAGAGATCCATCTGGATCTCTGAGTTCAAGGCCACACTGGGAACAGAGTCAGGCAGTGGTAGCACACACCTTTAATCCCAGTACTTGAGATTTCATGCCTTTGCTTGGAAAGCACACACACCTTTAATCCCAGGAAGTGACATGGCTGGGTGGAGAAAGTATACAGCTGAGGAGATAGGAACTAAGCAGCAGTTCAACTGAGACCCTCAGGGTAAGGACTCAGAGACTTTCAGTCTCAGGATTCGTGGAAACAGAATTGGCTGAGGAGTTGGCAAGGTGAGGTTGAATGTGGCTTGTTCTGCTTCTCTGATCTTTCCAGCTTTTACGCCAAGCTCTGGCTCTGGGAAGACCTTTTAAGATTCGTGTTACAAGGAACAATCCCCATGCGGCTATCTTTTCCTTTGTGGCTTGGGATTGTATGCCTCCTTTGTTATAGTAGTGTTTGTGTGCACCTATAATGGGTGATAGGACATGCAACCATGGATGAGCTGAGAATGAGGTGTCCATAAAGAGAATCCAGGGCTGTCTTCTATGAGGTATGGAGTGGCACACCTGCTTGATGAATGGGATTAACCATGTGAGTATGGGGATGTCTTGGAAACGATTAAAGGATAAAAGAATGCATTGCAGTCTCAGGTATACATGGGTCTGGGTGGCCAGTAAGCCATGCTGGCTAAGTGGCCACAGCTATGTGCAATAAAACATGAAGCTGATGCAGAAATCACTGCCCAGAGAGAACTTGATTGTTTTTGGGATCATTACAAAAGGGAAGGCGTGTGCACCAAGCATGATGTGCTTTTGGCTTCCCTCTGACCTAGGCCTCAATGACTCTTCCTCTTGTATACACCACTTAAGTCACAAGCTTTTTACTCTGCACATTCTTTTAAAGAGTCTCATGCCTTTCCACCATTTTTGTCAATTATACACTGAGTTCTTTTTTGTTTGTTTGTTTGTTTTGTTTGTTTGTTTTTGTTTTTTTGAGACAGAGTTTCTCTGTGTAGCATTGGAGCCTGTCCTGGAACTCACTTTGTAGACCAGGCTGGCCTTAAACTCACAGAGATTCACCTGCCTCTGCCTCCTGAGTGCTGGGATCAAAGGTGTGCGCCACCACCAGCCAGCCTATGCTGAGTTCTTGATATATTTATTGACTGTCTTATAGAGATCTTACACTGAAACTTGGCATAGTGGTGCATACTATTCCCAGCACTTGGTAGGAGGAGGCAGGAAAATCAGAAGTTCAAGATAATCCCTGGCTACAAAGTGAATTAGGGGCCAACATGGGCTACATGAAACCCTATCTCAAAAATCAAATAAATGAAGGGGAAGGGAAGGGAAGATTGCACAGAACTTGGCTAAAACTTTATTCTTATTCCTTCTCTCTACTAAATTGCCTTCTGTTTTCCTTACCTCAGTACATTCCAGCTTCATTTGTCAGCTGTTTAAATAAGTCATCAAGTTCATCAGGATTATCATTAAGTATCAGCAAGCACTATTAATTTCACCACTAAAACAGTGAACTCATCTGCCTCCCCAAATTCTAGTAGCACAGTCTCAATCTAAGCCTTGGTCTTGTAACTCTTGCTGTGTTACTTTTCCTGAGACATGAATGTGTCTGTTTTCCCCCATGAAGAACACCAACAACCAACCAAAGAAATGATTCCACCCAAGTCTAGCTCGTAAACCAATGAAGTTTATTGGGTTTACTTATTGGCGCATAGGTGAGGGTGTGTGAATGACCCCAAAAGTGCTGCACCACTGAAAAGCCCCACGTGGGCGTGGCTGACAGTCTCCTGAAAGCTGCAGAGTTGGAGTCCTTTCCTCATTATTTACCTTCTACCCTCTATGTCCTCTAGCACTTCCAAGAACATGGAATTCTGGATTGAATTTTGTGCAGAACTGGGGAAATTAGGGAAGGAGTGGCTGGGATCTCAGTAGAAGGTCCAATGATTCTCCCTGTGAGAGAAAGTTAACAGGCCCAAGTTTGTTGAGAACCTCATACAGGTAGTCACAGCTCTGTTAAGATGGTACCGGCTGCGCTATGACTGTAGGACGTGTTTGTGATGTTGTGATGGCAGTTCTTGGTTGTCGACTACATTTGGAATGAACTAAAACCCAAGTGGCTGGGTACACCTGTGAGATTTTTCTCAATTAAATAATTTGAAGTGAGAAGACCTACCCTAAATCCCGGATCTTTTTGAGGTGGGAAGATCCACCTTCTGGTGACAACCTATGATGGATGTGGAAGAAGGAAGGTGTTAGCATTGAGACATTACCTGGCCAGCTCCTTGAAAGAAGGAAGCACTTGCTCTTTGCCTGCTTGCTTTTGCTCTTGCTGGCA
This sequence comes from Peromyscus eremicus, assembly GCF_949786415.1. Lineage (NCBI taxonomy): Eukaryota > Metazoa > Chordata > Mammalia > Rodentia > Cricetidae > Peromyscus > Peromyscus eremicus. The sequence goes on from NC_081420.1 coordinate 28,732,825, forward strand.
AGTCCATTCCTTCACTGACAGTAGAGCCTACTACTTCAGTATTCTGGCATATACTGAAGACCTGCAGGGACATCCAGCCTCATGGACTGAAAAACTACTGAGTTCTTGGACTTTCCTTTGATAGTCAGCCATTGTTAGACTAGCTGGACAATAACCTCTAAGCCACTCTAGTAAATCCCCGTTACATGTATATATACATATATATTCATATTATCTGTTCTGCTCCTCTAGAGAGCCCTCATACAGTGTTCAAATGCATTCCTGCAGTTATCTCTTCTGTGAGTTTTCTACTTCTGTCTTTGCTTTGCTCCAAACTATTTTCCACCTAGGAATCAGAGTATACTGTCTGTAGACGAATTTCTAAATGGTCTTATTAAATAAAAAATACAAGCCAGATATAGGGGTTAAGCCTGAGAGAGATCAGAGGAATAGGAACAGCCACATCTAACCTCACCTCACCAACTCTGCAGCTTCCAAATGCGAACAACTTCCTGTCTACCCACGTCTATATTCCTTGCTGTTCTGCCATCTGATTTGCTCTCTCTGTCCAGCTACATCACTTCCTCTTCCTGCCCAGCTCTGTCACTTCCTGTCTGTCCTTCTCCAGACCTCCATGGTTAACTAGTGTTGGAATTTAAGGCATGTGCCACCACACCTGGCTTTGTTTCCAGTGTGGCCTTGAACTCACAGAGATCTGGACAGATCCCTGCCTGTCAAGTGATAGGATTAAAGGCATGTGCTACATTGCATGACTTTTGTGTTTACTTATAATGGCTTGGTTTTTCCTTTGATGTTGAGGCAAGCTTTATTCATTAAAGCACAAATAAAATATCACCACATTTCAGCACAAATAAAATATCACCACAACTGTCAAAGCACAATGTGACCATGTCATCCTCTAGTCAAACAATGTGCCCAGAGCAATAACACTTCAAATAAAGTCAAACTTTTTCACATACCTTGTCAGGGCCTTGATGGTTTTAGCCCTGCTGACGTTCCTGTCTCAGCTTTCAGCACAGAATTCAGTGAAGCACAAGCATGTGCTCGTGGTAATTCTAAAACATGCTCTGCTTTTTCTTCCCTGGAGCCCTCAGTTTTTCTTCTCTTGCACAAATTTCTCTTCATTGTGACTACTACAACTCATTCTTCAGACATTGTCTTAAACATGAGTTCCATGAGAACTCTTATACAAATGGTAGCCTTCCTCTGGTCCTAATTTATATGTGGGCCTATCCTATACTTTCCTTAAAACAATCTATTATTTTCCTAACAAAACACTGGGCTATAGCCAGGGTAGTCAGTTAAAGGAAGTGTGTATTTTGATTGGCAAATGGACAACATTTACAATCACTATAGAAACAGGTCTCAAGACATGCCTATAAGAAATTGTATAGACTAGGTTAATTAAGGTGGGAAAACCCACCCTAAATGTGAGTGACACAGGTCCATGAGCTGGGGTCCTGGGCTGACTACAAATGAAGAAACAAACTGAGCACAGACATTTCTCTCTCTCTGGTTCCTGGCTGCCTCAGACTCCTGATGCCATCCCTTCCCCACAATTAACCCTGCCTTCCTTCCTAAGTTGCTTTTGTTAGATATTTTGTCACAGAAACAAATAAATTGATTCAGTAGGAAAGATTTATTTTGACTCAGTCTCAAGGATTTCAGGACAAGGTCTTTGGCTCATTGTTCCTGGGTGTGTGGTGAGGCAGGACATTAAGGTGGAGGAAGTGTGCTAGATCAACGCTGCTTATCCCTCTGTGGTCAGAAGCAGGAGAGAAAGGGAGTGGGGGGAGACAGACAAGGGATGGGCAAGAACAAGATGTAGTTCCCAAGTCCCCTTCTGTCACCTGGGCCCCGCCTCATAAGTTTCTCTTGCCTCCAACCAGCCCATCTAATTGTGAACCCATCAATAGGTTAATCATTTGATGGAATTGAGAGCCCTCAGGATCCAGTCACTTCCCCAAATTCTCAGCTAGCAACCAAGCCTTTTGCACATGGTTCGGGGTGACGTTTTAGCATCATTATATTCACTTGTATGTTTGTTTCTGTTTTATTAGACTACAGATGATTTTGCGATTAGACCATATATCTGCCATCATTCTGTACCTAGGTCCTGACAATATTGAACACAGTAATGGGTATCCATAAAGTACATTTGGTGAGAAATGTAAGAAGACAAGAACCTTGGTTATATGATGTCATTTAAAACATGGAGGACTAAATTTCATTATATATACATATGAAACTTCAAAAGGATAAAAAAAATTAAAAGAAAAGAAAGTAGGAAGGAGAGATATAAGTAGTAAGCAAAGCCCTTGAAGAAGCTGGCACAAACATCAGCATGGGTTGTGGCAACAGAGGCAGGATCCAAGAAATAGTTTTGATGATTATCCCAGCAAGTTTTTGCTTTCTTATTTATTTATTTATTTTCATTTGTGGTAACTGCCTGCTATGTAGATTCTTCATAGATTTTTTTAAACTGGTTAGGCTTGCTTAATTCAAAGTTCAGGTTACTCGGTCTTCCCTAAGAGAGATTACAGGCACAGGCAACAGACTAACCAAACAGAAGACAATTGGAAAACCCTCAACCATTCATTTTCACTATTTGTTAGATTTCAGCTTTTAAAAAGGCCATGGTGCTCAAAACAAAAGATTAAATTGAAGTTTTAGATAATATCATCAATTTCTACCTTCCTGTGTATAAACTGTCTGCATGATGTAGTTTAATATATCAAGTAAATGTGGTATGTATGAATTTATATGCTACAAAGATTTTTAAGGATTTATTTATTTCTACTTTATGTGTATGAGTGTTTGCTTGCTTGTATGTCTGTGTTATGCTCATGGAATGCTGGTTGAGACCATAGGAGGGTGTTAGATCCCCTGGAAATGGAGCTATAGATGGTTGTGGGCTGCCACATGGATGCTAGGAACCCAACCTGGGTCCTCTGCAAGAGCAGGAAGTGCTCTTAACTGCTGACCCATTTTACCAGCCCTGCAAAGATTGTTTTAGAGAGTGGTTACTCATTTAAGTAAATATCAAATGTCAGTAAAGTTTGCAGCTCAGTTCTACAAACACTCATGGTAACCCTCATATGTCTTAAGTGCATTATTCTAAAGCATCATCTACACGTAAAGCTAAGAACAGCTAGACTATGTCAGCTACGGCAAATGAGCCTACAGTTACTGGTTGAAACTTCTGTGTATCTATGTGCATCTTCCATCAGAGGGCAGTAAAGAACCAGTGTGATTTTGTTCTTATCATGTAGTCTCAGCAGCCATTGGCCTATCTTGTAAAAATGGAAATATTCAAAGAGAAGGGGGAAACATGGTACATAATTACCCTTTTTCTTCATCCCTGGGTTGTCTTATATGGTCTAATGTAAGTTTTATTATTTGCTGAGGACTGATATATCAGAGATAATCTGTTGATTAAATGTTTGGTTCTGAGTCAGTAGTCAGTGTTTGAATTCTGGAAGAATGATTTAAGGACTTTGTAATGTGGAGAGATGATGTGTGTCTTCTGAGCCTGTCAATCTTGGATAGATGCTTTTTACCTTAGGAAGTCTCTGCTAGGAATTTGGTAAAGAAAAGAATAGGCCATTACTCTGTGGCAACTTGTATTTTTTACTAAGTCACATACATTTATGTATTGACCAGTTTGTTCATATACCTCCTAAAGCTCATAAAATAAACACATGTGAGTACTATATTAATGTTATTATCTCAAATGGCATGTCTTAATTTGGGTACATTTTAAAACTTTTTAAATGAATAAGTAAAAAATACTAATATTGAAGGTTTGTTTCACTATCTTTTGTTTTGTTTTTTTGTTTGTTTTTTTAAAGACAGGATCTCACTATGTAGCTCTGGCTGGCCTTGAACTCATAGAGATCTTCCTGCCTCTCCCTCCCAAATGCTGGCATTAAAAGCATCCACCACTATGTCCAGCTTTGTTTCACCTTCTTTTAATTCTCACATATTGATTGTGGTAATTGTATTCCTCCTGACAGTTGCTACAATGACTTTGTTAAGCTTTCTTATTGTTTCCTTTGCCTGTACAGTTGTATTGACTAGATTCTTTTTTTCAGTCTGTTATGCTTATATTTTTACTAGCCATTTACTTTTTTTAATCAATAATGGGAATTAATCGGTATCTCATCTTCTCCAACTTGCAAAGAAGATGCTTAATGTAGCCAGATTTATTTTTCTATCTTTTCCTTATAATAAGCCTATATTTTAAGGAAGCTTTAATCTGAAATTGTTATTAGTTTTGGTTTACACCTTTAAAAATCATATCTTAAGTTGTACACAGAAGTAGATATTCATAATCTCAGGTTCAGGACAGATTCCTGTTAAGGATCCACATAGGCCTTCGTTGACACACTCACATTAACAGTCCACACAGGTCTTTGTTGACACACTCACATTAACAATCCACACAGGCCTTTGTCACACACTCACATTAACAGTCCACACAGGTCTTTGTCACACACTCACATTAACAATCCACACAGGCTTTTATCACACACTAACATTAACAGCCCACACAGGTCTTTGTCACACACTAACATTAACAGTCCACACAGATCTTTGTCACACACTCACATTAACAGCCCACACAGGTCTTTGTTGACACACTCACAGTAACAATCCATGCAGGTCTTTGTTGACACACTCACAGTAACAATCCATGCAGGCCTTTGCTTATCTTCCCCTATAATACTGGTTGATTATCTGTGAAACTGCTGTGCCATTCAACAATGCCAACCACTCTTCAGTCTTCTGAGCTTACCACATCCTTTGCCTTTGCCTCTGGAGTACTGGGATTATAGGTGTGCACCACTATGCCCAGCTGTGATGGCTATCTTCATATTCTTTTTTATTAGAAGCTTATTATTTTTATGTGTATGTGTGTGTGCCTGCATGAGTTTATGTGCACCATATGTGAGCAGGAGCCCATGGAGGCCAGATGAGGCATCAAATTCCCCGGAGCTAGAGTTATAGGTGGTTGTGAGTGCCTGATTTGGGTGCTTCAACTGAACCCAGGTCCTCTACAAGAACAGTAAACACTGTTAACCCCTGAGCAATCGCTCCAACCCTATTTATTTCTATTCTAAAACATCTGCTTTAAAAGTGTAAGTTTGTAGCTTAAGTTTTCCTGCCTGGCCCACAGTCAGGATATATCTCTTTCACCTGCCAGTCCCACAGCCTCTCGGACCCGACCAAGTAAACACAGAGACTTATGTTGCTTTCAAACTGTATGGCCGTGGCAGGCTTCTTGCTAACTGTTCTTATAGCTTAAATTAATCCATTTCCTTTAATCTATACCTTGCCACATGGCTCGTGGCTTACCGGCATCTTCACAAGCTGTTTCTCTCTGACTCAGCCTTCCACTTCCCAGCTTTATTCTACTCCTTGCCCCGCCTATACTTCCTGCCTAGCCAATGGCCAATCAGTGTTTTATTGATTAATTAGCAACACATTTGCCATACATCCCACAGCATAAGTTAGAAAATTAGTTGGTTCAACCATCTCTATCATAGATGGGAAATCATAAAATGCTAATGAAAGTGAATGTTTTCTTCTTTTGTGTCCCTCATAGCTTATAGAACTGTTTCCTTCTTTTGGGTCTGCTTTGGGCGCCATCTTTCCCAGAAATTCATGGAGCTTATTCCTATTCCCAAACATATTATGTTTTCTGTTCTTCTGCCCAGAGCCCTCTGTTTCAACATGGTTCACTCCTTAGCTCAAGGACCCATTTTCAGGGACCATCCAGTGTGGTGATATTTTATTTGTGTACCCCAATAAAACTTATCTGGGGATCAGAGGACAGAGCCAGCCACTAAATTAGACAAGAAGGGCAGGCAGTGGTGGCACACACCTTTAATCCTATCACTGGGGAGGCAGAGATCCATGTGGATCTCTGTGAGTTCAAGGCCACACTGGGAACAGAGCCAGGCATGGTGGAACACACCTTTAATCTCAATACTTGAGATCTCAAGTTTGCTTGGGAAGGACACATGCCTTTAATCCCAGGAAGTGCTGGCAGGAAGCAGAAAGGTATATGAGGCGTGAGAACCAGGAACTAGAGGCTTTTAAGCAGTTCAGCTGAGATCCCTCCTGGGTGAGGACTCAGAGGCTTTCAGTCTGAGGAAACAAGATCGGCTGAGGAGTTGGTAAGGTGAGGTTGGCTGTGACTTGTTCTGTTTCTCTGATCTTTCAGCTTTTACCCCAATATCTGGCTCCAGGTTTTTTTTTAATATTAATAAGGCTGTTTAGCAATTTGTGTTACAATCCAGTCTGAAGTCACTCCCCACTCGTAACTTACAAACATCCCATTGTCCTGTTTCATTTCCCTTTCACCCCTTAAGACTACACAGTATATCACTGCTTCATTAAGTTTTTACAGGTTTGTACAAAAGAATGGGTTTTATGATTACAGTTTCATACTTCTATCATTATGCACTTTTCCTGTATGATTCTTTCTTTTACTTTAATCAATGGCCACTACATTAGATGTAAGTGCTAAAACATTAGAAACAGTAGAAGGGGAGAATCAACTCCTGAGAGTTAACCTCTGACCTCTGCACATGTACCATGGCATGAGTACACCCCCACCCCAATAATAATGATAATGATAATAATTTTAAAAGAAAAATGTAGGCATTTGGTTCATTTCCACAGTTGTTAACAAACATTTAATTTAATAGAAGAAAAGCATCTTGCCCACACTGAAAGCAAAAGACTGTGCTTAAAGAAACGTTTCTTTCTGTTTTGGAAAGGAATCCCTGCCAGCTACTGTCTGTCACGGTGATGCTGAGTTCTCTGTCTGAAGGCAGGAGCTCCTGGTTTCCTGTGTTTTCTAGGCTTTGGAGATTTGTTTAAGATTTGTGTTTTTGGAGGGAACATTTCCATGGTTACGCTCGTCTCTTCTTTCACCCTTGAAAAAACAAAAGCAAGTGGAATGCCCCAGTTACCGGATCACTGCTACACAGATGTCTTTCTATCTGCCCACACATGAAATTTTGGGGCAAGTTCCATTTCCACGAGTTTATTCCCTCCAATGCTTCTTTTAAATGAAGCAAGGCTTAGATTGGCAAATTAAACAGGGAATGGTCTATGTTATATAAATAGCCCGAACTCATGTAGGATAGATTTAGAGGTATGATATATGAAGGGAGAGATTGTTTGGGGACCTGAAATAAATTATAGCTCCAAGCAACAAACACAAATGTGTGGGGAATTAATTGTGTGTTCAGAAAAACTAAATGGGTTCAGTATTTTAAATATAAAGTTTCATGTTAGACTGTTAAAGTAAGCATGTGCATTTTTTCTCCGATAGAGCAGTAAAACCCACCGTTTCTTGTATCTGAATGCTGTTTACTGCTTGTCTACCAAGTCTTGTTGAATACTGTACACAGTCAAATTCATACATTTCTTCCATGAGCATTGCAGAGCATTTATATAGATATTCTTGAGTTTATACTCATGAATTAATTTGAAGATAGATTAGGGGTAAGAGATAAATACTTGCATGGAAAGGAGTGACCAAGAAAATAATTTTAAAATTAAATTTCAGGAAAAAATAAATCTTCTATATTATAAACATATTAAACTGTAGGGAGATATATGTTATATGTAATATGTTTACATATAAACAGATATATAGATTTATATATATATGTCTTATGTACATATTTAGTCCATATATATGGAATATACATACACACATATTTCTTAAAGCAAAGATAAATGGGAAAAATTGCATCCTTGTAACTCTGGTTACCTGCAATGCACTGTGTAGAACAGGCTTAATTTAAACTCACAGAGATCTAGCTACCTGCCTCAGCCTCCTGAATACTGGGATTAGAGGCCTGCGTCTTCACACCCAGCCTTGGCTCATATTTTGAGGAATATGGTCCATCGTATGGGAAGGCATGAGAGCAATCATTTCCATGTCTGTGAGAGGGTGTGGCTATGATACCCCACCTCCTCATGTCTTTGCAGATCAGAAAATAGAGACCATACAGAAAGCAGGACCAAGCTGTAAACCTCCAGGCCCATCCCCACTGGCCTGCTTTCTCCTGTAAAGCTCCTTTTCCTACAAAGAGTCCCAACAGCTGGGGACCAAGTATTCAAACATATGAATCTGTGGGGACATTTCACATTCAAACCATGAAGACTCAAGTATGAACACTGTCAACAATTTTAATACTGTAATTTTAATTTAAGGTCTCCAATGAAATTTAAAATTGTGTGTCTGTGAGGGGATGATTTCTTGTCTTTGCATGGTAGTTAAAGCTAGCTTATCACAATGGCCACAAGAAAAAAAAATCCATGTGGATTTTCTGCTCTGTATATGCTCTATTATTCTCTTAGAAAATGTGATATTGTGTCCTTGGGCTATTAAAAAGGACAGATATTGAGAAGGAAAGTTACGTGTAGATGTATTGGCTGTATTGATATTGAGAAGGAAAGTTACGTGTAGATAAATTGGCTGTATTTATAATTCTACAATGTTGACAAAGCAGCATCGTTAGTCATCTGTCACGTTTATACTTCCAGGAACAGAAGATCTTTAATTAGGTTCCTTTCAAAGGTATAATAGCATCATTTTAATTGGGCATGAATTTCACTTCAACAAACTCAGTAAGAAAAAAAATTTTTTAATGAAGAGACCAGTGAGCATTTTATAGGCTAATGAACAGGATGAATCTTTCAATTTCATAGATACAGGCAGTCTCAACCTTAAACTCTTGATACATTAGGGAAAACTACTGCTCTACAACATGACCTAGTTCTTATTAATGTTTAATAACCCTCCCTCCTCTGCTTTTGTTTCTTTTTTCCTTTAATTTTTCTTTTTTCTTTTTCTTTTTTCTTTCTTTCTTTCTTTCTTTCTCTCTTTCTTTCTTTCTTTCTTTCTTTCTTTCTTTCTTTCTTTCTTTTTTTTTTTTTGAGACAAAGTCTTGCTATGTACCTTGGCTGGCCTGGAACCCCCTGGATATACTATACTGGCCTGGAACTCATAGAAATCAGCCTGCTTCTGTCTCCCATTGATGGGATTAAAGGCATACACCATATCCACTGGAGTTTGATAATCTCTTGACAGAGCCCATAAATAATGTAGGCTTTCTAAGGTGTTATGCAACTAAAATGTGTCTCATGACCAACATCTCTATCCCTTGATGTGGTCCACTGAATAAAATATAGGGCAGTTGCCTCTAAAGCCCTTCTCTTTATTGTATTCCTAGTTCTTCTTCTCATCTTTCTTGTTTTTTGTTCTCTTATAGCATCCCCCTCCACAGGAAAGACCATTTATTTGGGGCTTAACCCAACAAAACATACAGAGTACAGAAAAACAAGGAAATGCTTAGAGGGGAGGCTGCTGGGGTGCGTCGATGTCAGTGATTGGTTCACAGAGAGGCTCCTGCACTACTCAGAGTGGGCTGTGATGCTGACATCATGCATCATCCCCAGGCAAGCTCCAGACTCTGTAAGCTCACCTGGGCTGCTGTCCTCATTGCTTAACTTCAGGACCAAAGGATGAGGAATGGTCAATCTGAAGAGTTGAAGAAGTCTAACTTAACATTAATGCAGCCATGACAGACTACAAACTACCAATGCTAGACTAGGCTTCACCATTACAATAACCAGGAAAAGCTACAAACTGTACCCTGTGGGAGACCAATCAGAATTGAGACAAACAAGTACTAGGTGCTCCGAGACACAAAGGATAGCTTACATCACTTGTTTATAGGTTGTCAATTTCCTTGCAGCAGCGCCAGTACCAATCCCTGTTTGACAAGACTTCTGTTACCTCACTCCTGCACAATCAGGAGTTCAATCCCATCTGAATCCAGAATTCCCCTACCCCCATCCTTTATTCCTTATAAATCCTGCCATAACTGAGCTCAATGCTCTCTCTGATCCAACCCCTGTTTCAGAAGGGATGGGAAGCCCAAGCTCAAGCTTGCAGTAAAGACTCTTTGCTTTTGCATATGAACTCGGACTCCTGATGGTCTGGAGGGGGGGGGTGACTTTAAGTTGTGGGAGTAACAGAGTCAATCTTTTATTTTATAAAACTGTGAGTGAAATTTTTAAATGAGCATATACACATATACATGAGATAAGCTGTGTGCCTTTGGAGGGTGGAGCCAACACTTGAAGATTAACTTTTTAGACAACTTTTGAGCCTCTCAAAATATTGAGTACTTAATTTTAGAAGTGCCCCCCTGCAAACTCTTTACCACCGAGCTATATCTCCTGTCCTCTCTGTTTTTAAATTTTTATTCTATTTATGTATTTACTTATGGCTTGCCTTAATCTTAGTCATTCTGCCTCTGCCCCTTGAGAGCTGGGGTTACTGGTGTGTGCCACCATGCTTAACTGATAATTCCATTTTTTAAAAGGTCATATAGCTAGCATGGTAACTCATGATTTTAATCCCATCACTGGGGATACAGAGGCAGGCAGATATCTGGTTGGATCTACATAGTAAGTTCCAGGCCAGCCAAGGTTACATAAAAAAAAAAAAAAGCTGTATATTAATCTCAGTGTTAAGAATACATACTGCTCTTGCAAAAGTTCAGTTCCCTCTCTCATTTTAGGCAGCTCACAACCGCCTGTGACACCAGCTCCAGGAAGATTCAAAACCTTTGGCCTCCACTGGCAACTGCATTTATGTGTGCATACACATTATTAAAAATTAGAAATTGAATTATTGAATAAGTTTCTTTTCTGTTCAAAGGAAATAGACACTTTTGTTTCTTTTGAGTGAAAATTGATTCAATAGCTGCAACCAGCCCAGTAGAGTTTTCATGCAAATTTGACAAAGGTTATTAGTTGTAGTATTAAGCCAACTCCATGTAGTTAAAAGGGAGGTTTATTTTGTGGGGTAACTTACAAGTAAAGGGATAGGTTACAGGGTCCAGGAAAGGTGTAGCGCAGTCCAGTGATGTTCTCTGGAAAACTCGGCTCAATCTTCCTCCAGCATCCAGGATCCAAGAATTAAGAGAGCCAGCACATCCGGATCTCAGGTCTCAAGGGCTCCTGTCTCAGCCCCACATTGTAGGCATGACAGTTACCAAAGCCTCAATGGGGGTAGTACTTCCAGGTCAAAGCTGGAACAGCTGCCCACTACAAAAAGTATCCATTCTCTTTCTGATGTATAAAGAGCTCAGCTAGATTCAGATGAAGCCTTCCTGGAACGAGCATGTTCACATGTACCACTATGAAATATGGTATCTCACTAGCAAGGTAAGTCTTGTTTTTCCAAAAGAAATTTTCTGTATGTGTATGTATAAACATATGTATATGGCTGCAGGTGCATATGTGTGGGCATGCATATGGAGGCCTGAAGTTGATATTGGATGTGTCTTAATTAGGGTTCCTATTGCTGTGAAGAGACACCATGTCCACAGCAACTCTTATAAAGAAAACATTTAATTGGGGTGGCTCGCTTATAGTTTTAGAAGTTTAGTCCATTATCATCATGACAGGAAGCATGGCAGTATTATGCAGGCAGATGATGTGCTGGCTACATCTTTATCAGAAGGCAGCAGGAAGTCAACTGAGACATTGGGTGGTATCCTGAGCATAGGACACCTCAAAGCCCACCCTCAGAGTGACACACTTCCTCCAAGAAGGCCATACTCACTCCAACAAAGCCATACCTCCTAATAGTGCCGCTCCCTATGAGATTATGGGCGCCAATTACATTCAAACTACTACAGGACATCTTCTTTGATTGCTCTCCACTTTATTCATTGAGACAGGTATCAGGGACTAGGGGGGTCCAGCCCCTCGATAATCCCCTCCCAGGGTCCGGGAAGAATCTACAACCAGCTGATAATTAATCTTTGATAAAAAGAAATGAATCTATGTACACGAAACTCCTTAGTTCATATACTTTATTATTCTGTGATAGTTCTCTCTCTACACAGCTTCTATTCTGCTTTCATGTCTAGCTCCTTCCTTGCCTGATTTCTCTATATTTATCTACTGTCCCCTCTAGGTTCTATCTTAATTCCTTCATCTAGTTCTGTCCCTTCTAGGTTCTCATCTATCTAGTTCTTTCCCCTATCAGCTCCTCTCCCATCTCCTTCTCTCTCATCTGGCTCTTCCTCATCTTGTTCTTCCCCATCTGGCTCTTCTTCATCTTCCATCTCATTCCTTTAGTACTCTCTTTTAGCCCTTCAACCTAGTTCTTCCCCATCTCAGTTTATTCCTCTCAAGTTCTTACCCATCTAGTTCTTCCATTCTCTTTTCTCCCCCTGTGCCCTGGAAGTCCCGGTATATAAAGGGAGGGTCCGAGCTGAATTGTGTAAAGCTATTACTTAATGTCCACCTCTCCTAGGCGGTGTCTCCTTGTGGAATTTACCGTAAGTCAGGAGACTTGCATGTGGGCTGTTATCATTGTTAGTCCTCAGAAGTTGGGGCCCACCTGGGCAGTGTCTCCTTGTGGAATTTAAGTCAGGAGACTTGCAGGTGGGCTGTTATCACTGTTAGTCCTTGGAAGTTGGGCGCCCACCTGGGTGGTGTTTCCTGTAGTCCTTGAAAGTGGCTAAGGGAGATAATGTGTATGTCCAGAGGGTGATCAGTCCACACTGTTAGTCCTTCTTAGGGAAAAGTCAATTGGGAAAACTATGAAGGCACATATGATTTTCATAACAGAATACAGCTGATATATAACAAGCCAAGTAACACCAAAAACTCCTTGGGATTTAGCTTCCTCTGGAGGAATTCCCTGATTCCTCCAGGTAGTGACTTTGCCATAACCAGCTGAGTTCTTATGATATATTCCTGCGGCCTGCAGCAGACAGGATCTCTCAATTGAACTTAGAACTTGTGGTAGACATGGCTAGTTTATCTAACCAGTTTGTCCTGGTTATCCCATGTCTCTGCCTTCTGAGCACTACAGATGGGCTCCCTCAACCACCCAGCGTATGTGGCTTCTGTGTATCGGAACTTCAGCCTTCAAGCTTGCAAGGCAAGTACCTTATCTGAGCCATCTCCTCACCCCCAAACAATTTTTTCTAAAGTAATTTTTTACTTGTTGGGACCTTAGTATTTTCCTTGTGTGTACGATACTATTTCTGGTTTTATAAGCATATTTTCTACAGCCTTGCTACTCCACATGGAATCATTAGAGGCAGTGTTGAGCCCTTTATGCCTATTTATCAGAATCAGACAAAACTCCTAATGCCTTAATCACAGTACATGTGACACACACTGTTTTGTGTCACTTGTAGGCATATAGCATAGTGGAAAATGTATAGAAATCAATATAAGTTCAAAATCTGAACAGGATGGGGATTCTTAAACAATTAGTTTTTTGTTTGTTTGTTTTTGAGAGAAGGTCTCACTCTGTAATTCTGGCTGGCCTGGAACTCAATATGTAGACTAGGTTGGCCTTTAACTCACAGAATTCCTCCTGCCTGAATCTTGTTAGCTAGGATCATCTGAGAACCCTAAGCCCAACACCTCCAAAAGAGTACTTGGTATATTACAGCAATTTGCAGACATGTACAGAATGGAAAAATCTTTGAGCTGCCCAGTGCAAAGTTCTAGGTGAGCTGAATTAGGGCGACATGGTTGTTGCTTGTTCCAGCTCTAACTGTGAACATCTGTCCTTTCTGCATCCTCTTATGTACCATGTTTTCCATTTTTGTTCTTGTAGTATTTCACTATTTCTAATGGGCCTCCAGCATCATGCTGAGGTGCTGGCTGCTGTTTCCTAGTACAAGAAGGCTGCAGCATGGCTGACAGATGTTCTAGCCTCTTCAGGCAAAAGTTTAGAGCTATGGCAACAAGCTTAATGTCAATGAATCAACAACATGCAAACTCACGGGACAGAAAAAGGAAACTGGCTTCATTCACCCATTCAGCAGGTGCTAATGTGACATCAACATAATACGATGAAACTAGGGGAAGGACAGAAAAGCAGCTTCATTCATTGGATGATTTCTGATTTTATCAAAAGAGCGCTGGGGATGTAGCTCAGTGGTAAAGTGCTTGCTTTACAAGTATAACACATAAGTATATCTGCATATGCATATGTTAACGTATATGGATGTATGTATGATGGTTAATATTATCAACTTGGCAGGATCTAGGATAACCTAGGAGACAAGCCCCTTGGCATGACTGTGAGGGATCGTGTAGATTAGATTAGTTGAACCAGGAAAACCCACCTTAATGGTGAGTAGCACTGGTCAGTGGGATGGGATCCTGGATTAAATAAAAGAAAAAAGTAAGTTGATTACCTTCTCTGCTTCGGGAATCTGATGCACACATGTGGCCAGCTGCCTCAAACATCTGCTACCATGGCTTCCCAAACATAATGGATTAATGAATTAGATGTTTAACCTGTGTACCCAAAACTAACTCTTCCTCCTTAAGTTTTTTTTTCCAAGAAAGGGTTTCTCTGTGTAGCCTTGGTTATCCTAGAACTCACTCTGTAGACCAGTCTGGCCTCGAACTCACAGAGATCCTCCTGCCTCTGCCTCCCGAGTGCTGGGATTAAAGGTGCGCACCACTGCAGCCCAGCCTTAAGTTGTTTTGTCACGTATTTTGTTGAAGCAATGAGACATTGCTAAGTAACCAACTAGCAAACTAACCAATCAACCAAGTAACTAACCAACCAACCAAGCAAGCAACAAGCAACCAACCAACTAACCAACCAACCAAGTAGCTAACTAACTAAACTAACTAACTAACTTCACAGACCTAGATACAGTGAGTAATTGTACGTGAGTGTGTGTGTGTGTGTGTGTGTGTGTGTGTGTGTGTGTGTGTGTGTGTATGGAGCAGAAAGAAGCCAAAGAAGTTTATGGTCACAAAAATGTTAAACCCTTCTTGCTAGTCCTGGCTCCCACATTTCAAAAGGTGGTAAGACACTGAGTTTTCAGGCAAGGCATGGCCTCATATTAGAAGCTGAGGAAGAACTTGAAGAACTTATTTATTAATAAGTGCTATAAAGGATGTTTGTGTGGAAGGGCAGGTTTTCAATGCTGAGGAGACCAGCTTGTTGTACTAGGATGTAGAAAAATGACACTAGGTAGCATGGTGGTGTTTGGTTGGCTTAGATATTGTGACCAGAGGCTTGGAGGAATCTAATTCTATATTTTCTCTAGAAGGAATGGTTTTGTAGTCACTAGTTAGCATAAAAAAAGTTCAGAGAACCTCCCTACTGTGACTAATAAGAATGAATGGTGCTTTAAACTGCTCTCATGTGGGCTCCACTGCCCCCAGAGCGCTCTCTACCTGTCCTAAGATGCTTTTCCTGGGCTGTCTCTGCCCCTTCTCCATCTACTCACCTAGATTCATCCCTTAAACCTCAGACACTCATGCTCTGGGCATCTCCTGGACACATCCCTAAGGCAACTGATCTTAAGTGAGAAATTCATGTCATAACCTACTGTAGTGAGCATCATAGCTTAGCAACACAGAACAGTAGAGTGTCATTTGTTTCTCCTGATGTTCATGGGCTGACTGGGAGCTTGATGAACTGCCCAGTACCATCTAAGAAGATTGCCTCTGCCTCCCAAGTGCTGGGATTAAAGGTATACGCCACCACCACCCGGCTATCTTACTATTGCTATTATTAAACTGACAGTCCAATTCTAGACTTTATGTGAGATGCAAAGGGCCAAACAATTCTTATCAATGAAGATCTGAATTAAAGAGCTGAGTCTATGTTATGGATGCATACACTTAATATAAAGCCACGGGATTTATAGTAAATATGAAACAAGAAGAGACAAGAGGCCACAATCCCGCAGGCTTCTATGTTTGTGAACTTCTATGATAAAGAAAGTGCTGTCAATTAGTGATAAGAACACAGGAAGATAGAGATAGGTGCTAGTTAGAGTAAGAGGAGCCTGGCTCTGCCAACCCCTAGTAAGCCAGACTTGGCCATCTATTCTCATCCTCAATAAGTAGTAGTGAGGAGTGGAAAGAAGAGATTTAGTGACTGTGGTCATGTTGAGCAGAGGAACAAAGAGGTCCAGAACCACCACTCCTTTCCAAGACCATTCTGGGGGGCCTTGACACAGGGGATGTAGGTTCAATTAGAGGATAAGAGGTATGCATAGCTATGCAATCTCAGTCAAGGTGTGGGCCCATCTATCATAGTCTCAGATCCAGTCTTTCCTGCTGAGGTGCTCTGACAACTTGTCAGGCATGTGAAATCTCTTTCTGGGAGACAAGTTTTGCCCCCTACTCCCAGCTGATATCAGGTTTCAGTCTTTACGTTCTCTCGACAGCATGACATGCCTGGGGAAATCTCAGTTCCCTAGGGTCTATTGCTTTAATAGGCAGATAGCTTCAGCCCTTGTCTTTCCCTAAGCTGTGCATGTGAGGGTGGGGGTGAGGAGCTCCTGAAGGTCATGCTAGCGGGGCACAGGTTCTACCAGAGACTAAGACTTAAATACTCATCTGTAGGACACTCTTCACTCCTCGCCTGGCCTCCATGTCAGGACTCTATAGGAGCAGAGCACAGCTAGAAGAAAGGCATGGAAATCTGCTCAATAAAATCTCTGGAACCACAAAGAGACCAGGAGAGAAAAACAGTGACATCAGAAGGTATTTTAGCCTCTGACACCTACACGAGGGACAAAGAGCAAAACACGTTTAACTTCTAGACAGATGAACACAATTTCACTTCCATACAAACCTGTTTCTATTACCCAGTTGACCATATGTAGCCTTCACAAAATAAATCACAAGCCATACAAGGCAGAACGTAGCTGGAAAAGACAGAGCAAGTTCCAGGACTAGGTTCAAATAGGACAGAAAGTTTGGGATTATCAGATCTATGGTTTAAAATAACCAAGAATAGCATGCTAAGAGTGCTACTGGGAAAAGTGGACAAAACACAGGATCAGGTGGGGGATGGGGTGGCTAAAGAGAAGACACTGCAGAAGAACCAAAAGGAAGCAGTTCAAATCCCAAACACTCTAACAATAGGAAAACGTGGGTTTTGGTGGTGGTTTTTAGAGAAGAAGTGTCTCGCTGAAATCCCATGTACTGGCCCCTAATGCTACAGTGGTCAAAGGCTACAGGCCAGGAGCACGTACTGATGTTTTACAAGCTCTTGTGTCCTAGGGTAAAGAACTGTACTCAGGACACATGGTAGAAATAGAAATAGAGACAGTTTATTAAGAAAGGTAACAGTACTTCTGAGAATGGAGTACACCAGTGAGCTGAGGGAAAAGCCCACATTCGAAGGCACTGGGCTGTGAACTACATGACCCTTTATACATGACCATTTACACAGCACAGGCCTCTCCCACATTTGCATATTGGAGTGGGGTGGGGGTGACGATGGGGAGGTGCTTTTATTCAGGTTCATCTGTTCCAAGTAGGGAAGGGTTTCTGGTCTTTCTCTGCCAACTACTTCTTTCCTGTGCTAATCCTGTGTATTTTTCCTGTCTCTACTCTCCTATCACAGTGGACCTTTTAGCAATTGACTGGATCCTCATGTCTCTGCCTTTAGCAATGGATTATTCCATTGATGGATTGAAAACTGTCAACAGACTCTGGAGGGTTGGTGGAACTATAGAAAGCAGAGCCTGAGTGGTAGAAGTTACTGGAGGCATGCCCTGGGAAGAATATATTACCATCCTTGGCTGCCTCCTCTCGCTCGCTCTGATTCCTTGCCTCCAAGACTTGACCAGCCTCCTCCTCCTCCTCCTCCTCCTCCTCCTCCTCCTCCTCCACCTCCTCTTCCTCCTCTTCCTCCTCCTCTTCTTCTTCCTCCTCCTCCTCCTCTTCCTCCTCCTCCTCTCCCCCCTCCTACTCTTCTTAAGTTCTTACCACCATGATGTTCTACCTCACCATGGGCCAAGAAGCAACAGAGAGAAATGAACATAGACTTGAACATAGTGAGCTAAAAAAGTATTTCCTATTTAAATTCTTTCCTTCAACTCTTTATCTGTTCATTTTTTTGACAGTGTTAAGGTGGTAAGCTTGGCTTGGATCTGTATCAAGATTAAAATTTGGCCCAAAGCTGCCTCTGTGTGTAACAAACTGTAGCCTTGGTATGTAAATAAACTGTAAGCTAATTTAGAAGTATTTTCTTGCAACAGCTCATTCTCTGTCAATCATAGTAGTCTAGCTCCAGCCAATCACAGGCTGCCAATTGACACACCATGTCCACATAGGGTAAGTACTGATTGTAGCCAAACAGGTTATTTCCCTAAGTCATTTCCTTTCATCATACTGTAAATATAACCACCACATATGGGAGGAATTTGGGACCAGTTATGCTCCAGAATGCTGCCCCAGAAACTTTCTTGCTCAAATAAACTTCCTAAAATTGAATTCATCTCAGATTTGTCTGTAACAACGAGCATATCAGTGGGAAAGGCGGTAAGCTCAAAGATATGTCATTGTAAACATTGCCAACTGGAAAGAAGGGGAGAAGGAATAGAGGGCATAGAGCCAATACTTTAAAACCAGAGTACAAGGAAAAGAACGTGTAACATATACATCACAGGACTAACAAAAGGTAAGAAATTGACAGAAGTGATGAGCTGTGAGAGTGTGAATATGATTAGAAATGATAACATGATATGATATGATAGAAATGATAAGCCAAGGACTTTCTACAGTTAATGGTAAGAACCAGACCACAGAGCCTACAAAACCAAAAGCAGAAAGAGACGAAAAGCATAGACATTTAGGCTTGTCCTGAAGAAGCAGAAGAAATCAAAGAGAAAGGGAAAACCTCAAAAGAAGCCAGAGGTAAAAAGACACATTATCTACAGGGGTCGAGGATGAAAATTACATCAGAATTCTCTTCAGAAACCATTCAAGCAAGGACAAAACCTATTGTTTTAGCCATCTTTCCATTACTAAAACAAAGGCCTATAACTGTGAATTTACAAAAAAGAAGAGGTTAACTGCGGCTCAGTTGTGGAGGTCCAGCCCTATCAGGGCAGGAATGTGTAACAGAGCAAAACCCTTCACTTTATGGTGGAAAGGTGAGTAAGAGAGGAAGGGAGCAGGACTCCACAGTCTCCTGAGGCTACACCGCCAAGAACCATGATAAATAATCATGCTCACTGTACTATCATCATGCCAGTTATGTTCAGGCATCATTGTGAGACCAATTACTCAATGAGGAAAGGAACTGAATTATGTTGGGGTATATGCAAACTAAACTACTTAAAAAGTTAAAAAAGTTACAAGCTAGAAATGCAAAAGAACTAAGGCATTGTGAGGGCTATATTTCTAACACAGGGAATATTGAATGCCACAGTCCTCACAGATAAATGCCCTTTGAGTTCCTATGTCCTTTCCTTCTAGGAAACAGAGGATTCTTGAGACTAAGAAGTGAGAAAGCCACTGTGAATTATCTCTAGCTCCTAGCCATAACTGACTCTATTCTTTTTTTAAATTACATTGTGTGTGTGTGTGTGTGTGTGTGTGTGTGTGTGTGTGTGTGTGTGTGTGTAAATGACAGCATGTGTGTGGAGCTCAGAGAACAACTTACGTCATATAGGGACTCAAACTCAGGTCATCAGGCTTGGCAGTGAGTACGTTTACTCCCTAATCCATCCCACCAGGTTTAGGCTTCTTTTCTGTCTTTGGTCCCTAGCTGGGCTATGGTTTTGGTACCTTGAACCTGGAAGCTCATTTTTGGTGACCCAGAGACTTGGTGCTTTCAACTATTTTTTTTTAGACCCACCCCAACCCCATCCTGTACATACACATCTATTTTGCTTTTCTTTCCTCTGTTCTTCCTTTTTCTTATTTTGTTAAAAATCAGACAAACAAACAAAACAGCAACAACAAAACCAAAGAAACAAAAAATCCTATCCTTTACTCTTATATTTTTCCCTTTTTATTTTTTTAAAATTTATTTACTTCTGTTTTTCTGATATTTGTCTTGCTTTTATTTAATAATGCATTTTGCCTTTAAATTTTTTATTATAGTTTGTCTTTCATTTTGTTAGTATTATTATTATAAAGCAGCTACAGCCCCAATAATTAACTAAGGGAAATACGATATACCAATGATTAAATTGTGACATCAAGAACACAGACTGGAGGGAGCTGTTGGAAAGTGCAGAGTTTTGGTATGAGATTAAAGTTAAAAAAACTATAAAATAAGTTCTACGAAGCCTTGTAGTAACCACAAAGCAAACACATATCAGAGATACATAAAGGTAAAGAGAAAGGAGTAAGAGCATTCTGCTGTTGTTTGAGTGTGAAATGACCCTCACAGACTTACGCTTGTTTGTTTGTTTGTGAACTTTAACTTACTGTGAGGTTCCTTCATTGAACACTTGAGCCCCAGCTTGTGGCGTGATTTTTGAAAGTAGTGAATACAAAATTTGTTTTGGTGGCAGCCTACTGGAGGCAATGGGTCACTGGGAGCCTGCAAGACTGGTGCTGGGGGAGACAAAATGTCCTCCAGGCTCACAAAAGTCATAGAAGTCTGCCTGTGTGTTGGGCTTCAAAGAGCACCCTAGCCCTGGCAGGCTAGAGACTGGATCAGTCAGGAAACTTCAAGGGTTTTTGTTTTTGTTTTCCCTTACCATGATGGCACGAGACCATAACTCAGTATCAGGAAGAAACTTAGAAAATTCACAAAAAATATGGCAACAATATTGGCCTGAATGACATAAGGATTTAAAAATCAAATGGGAAATTAATATTGTGGGGCAAACATGAAGGACAGAGACCATACCAGATTTAGGAGAAGCAGTTCTAAGAAGGATGTTCATCCTAACAAGCAGATAGTGAAGAAGCAGATTGCAGATAATGAATGTTAAACGCCAAAAGGCCGAGGGTACAGCTCAGTGCCAGAACGTTCGAGGCTGCAGTCCTGGTCCCTGCATTGCCAGAATCAAGTCAAAGAAACAAGCCAAAAACTCCAAGGAGCAAGAAAGAATGAGTAAAGTCCAAATGTGTAGGAAATAAGGAATATCAGCATAGGAATGAATGAAATAGAGACTTAGAAAATAATATAACAGATCTTTTCAAAGCTTGAGTGGTTTTGAATGATGAAGACATGAACAAATTCTGAACCTGAGAATAAAAAAGAGAAGACCAATAAATGAAATCAGAAATGGAAGTCAACAGAAGAACATGAAAAACTATGAACAGTAACATGCCAACAAACTGAGTAACCCAGAATGGATACATTCTTGGAAATATACAATTTACCAATACTGAATTATGAAGAAATACAAATTCTAAACAGACTAAAAATGAGTAAAGAGATTGGATCTGATATACTTTTCCCCCAAAGGAAATCTTCACTATTGAATCAATTTTCTCTCAAACCCTTCTAAAATATTAAAGAGGAGGAAATATTTCCCAAGTCATTTCACAAGGCCAGTACTACTCTGGTACCAAACACAAACAAGGACTCTATGAAAAAAGGACAATTACTGATCAATATTTTTGGTGAATATAGATGCAAAAATTTTCAGCAAAATGCCGCACACGAATTCAACAGCACTGGAAAAAAGGTTATCACGATGGTCAAGTCCATTGTGCTCACAATACAAGGATGACTCAAGTACACAAACTGATAAATGTGGCTTGCCACATCAATCAAGTGAAGGATGAAATCCCACATAATCATATCAATAGATGTAGAAAAATCACTTCGCAAGTTTAACGACGTTTTAGGGTGATATATCTTGAATGTGGGCTGAAGAGGTGGCTCCGTGGTTAAGAGCAGTTTCTACTTGCAATAGACCCACATTTGGTTCCCAGCACCCACATGGCAGATCACCAACCACATCTATAACTCCAGTCCCAGGGGGTCCAATTCTGGGAATTTCAGACATTAGGCATACATGTGATACAATACATATATATAGGCAAACACTTACACAAATAAAATACATCTTTAAAAAAAATTGAAAATTGAGCCAGTCATGATGGCATATGCCTTTAATCTCAGTATCTGGGAGCCAGAGGCAGGCAGATCTATGTGAGTTCAAGGCCATCCTGGTTTACAAATCGAGTTCTAGGACAGCCAAGACTTTTACACATAGAAACCCTGTATCAAAACAAAAACAAAAACAATTTAAAATTGAATAATGAGGTATAGAAATAATGTATCACAACACAATTAAGGCCATATGTAAGTCCATGTTACTATTTATCTAAATAATATCCTAATTATTTAGCTAACATGTAGTGCTATAGTCAGTAGTGAAAAGGGGAAAGCTTTGATTATCCGGTCAGGGGTACAATGATACCCCCAACTTGCCAATTCTGTTCTACATTACCCTGGGGTCCTAGTCAGAAGGTTAGGTAAGAAAATAAATAAAACATGCTCACATTAGAAAGGACTGGATTAAGTCATCTCTAGTTGTACATGATATGCATTATAACCTATAGGCTCCACCAAAATCTGCTAGAACTAATACACAAATTGGGTAAGGTTGCAGAATATAAAATCAATGTACAAAAATATATCAATAAATAGGGTTTCCATATACTAACTATGAACTATGCAAAACATTCTTCACTTCAAATAACATTAAATTAATATACTTAGGAATGAATTTATCCAAAGATGCTTTATACAAAAACTATACCAAATGAAATAAATTTTAAAAAATACCCTAATAAATGAAAAAAGACATTCCATGTTAACAGATTAGAAAAATAACTTGTTAAAATATCCTAGATGACCTATAGATGTAATACAATCTCCATCAAAATGTCAATAATATGCTTCACAGAAATAGAAAATGAAATCCTAAACTTCACATGACCCACAAAAAACCTTGAATAGACTAACCAATATTGAACAAAAAGAACAAAGTTGGAGATGCCGTGCATCCTGGTCCCCAAATCTACTACAAAGCCGTCACAATAAAAACAGTATGGTACTGGAATAAAACCAGACACACAACACTAATTGATCATCCATCCAGAATCAATTGATATTTAACAAGATACCAAAAGGAAACAGTACAGAAAGAAGAGTCTCTTTAGTAAATGACATTAAGAAAACTGGATATCCACTTGATAAGGAGTGAAACTGGATCCCTATCTTATGCCATATACAAAAATCAACTCAAAGTGGATTAATTATATAAATGTAAGATTTGAAAGTCTAAAACTCCTGAATGGAAAAGTGTGGTGATATTTTTATATATGCTCTAACAAATAAAGCTTGTCCGACAATCAGAGGGCAGAGCCAGCCACAGAGTTAGCCACAGAGGCCAGGCAGTGGTGGCACACACCTTTAATCCTAACACTCAGGAGGCAGAGGCAGACGGATCTCTGTGAGTTCAAGGTCACCCTGGACTACACCAGATTAACCCAGTCCAAAAGAGAAACAAAGCCAGATGCTGATGACTCACACCTTTAATCTCAGGACTTGGGGAGTCACATGTCTTTAATCCCAGCACTAGGAAGGTTGAGACAGGAAGTGATATGTCTGGGGAGAGAAAGGAATATAAGGCGGGAGGAGACAGGAGCTCCATGTCCTTCAGGCTGAGGAGTTGGTGAGGTGAGAGGTGGCTGTGGGTTGTTCCTTTGTCTTCTGATCTTTCAGCATTTACCCTAGTGTCTGGCTCTGGGTTTTTATTAAGATCAGTTAGGATTCATGCGACAGAAAAGTTTTTTGACGTCAGTCTTTGTGATAATTTTTTAGTTAGGACAACAAATATCCAGATGACAAAAGCAAAAATAGGCAAATGTTACTATATTTAAAAAAAAAGTTTTTACACAGTGTCTTAGATAGGGTTTCTACTACTGTGAAGAGATACCACGGCCATGGCAACTCTTATAAAGTAAAATAATTAACTGGGGATGACAGCTTATAGTTTCGGAGGTTCAGTCCATTATTATCATGGTGGGGAGCATGGCAGCGTGCAGGCAGTAGTAGCTGAGTAGGCAACAGGAAGTAGACTGAGACACTGGGTGGTATTCTTAGCCTAGGAAACCTCAAAGCCCACCCCACAGTGACACACTTCTTCCAACAAGGCCATTTCTACTCCAACAAAGCCACACCTCCCAATAGTGCCACTCCCTATGAGATTATGGGGGCCAATTCCATTCAAACTACCACACACAGCAAAGGAAGCTGTCAGTCCAATGAAAGGCACACTCCAGGCTGGGAGAAAATACTTGATAGGGAATTGATGTCCGAAATATGTAAGGATCACACACAACTCAAAAGTCAGAAAAACAAAATAACCAGTTGAAAAAAAAAAAAAACAGGCAAAAGGCACAAATGTACATTTTCCCAAATTAAACA
The DNA here is from genome assembly GCF_949786415.1 of Peromyscus eremicus. Classification (NCBI taxonomy): domain Eukaryota; kingdom Metazoa; phylum Chordata; class Mammalia; order Rodentia; family Cricetidae; genus Peromyscus; species Peromyscus eremicus. The sequence continues at coordinate 28,757,075 of NC_081420.1, forward strand.
CAAAAATGACCAAGAAAAATATAAAAGAAGTTGGACATCACCAAAATTAAGGAAAATGCAAACAAGTCACTATTATAATGAGGTTTTTTTTACCTCACACTTGTTAGCATGATGCAATGATTAAATTATTCTATTATTAATAAAAACTTGGGAGTCAGATATGGGGCAAAAACCTGATTTATCAGAGAAGTGGCAGAGCATCGATTAGTGACCTCCTCTCTCTCTCTCTCTCTCTCTCTCTCTCTCTCTCTCTCTCTCTCTCTCTCTCTACTTCCCTGACCCAAAAGGCCCTGTGATCCTGTGATCTTCCTAAGCCCCTCTCTATATGTTCTGGATCCTCCAAACCTCTCTGGCTATTTTGGTCAGCTAGTAGCTAGCTCCACCCTCTGGTTCAAGGTAAACTTTATTGCTAGTCTTGGGAGTGTTAGTGTATAATCAAAATACCCCAAAACTTTTCCTCCTTTTTGTCTAAATGAAAAAGGAAGGTTTTAACTCTAACATAGTAAAACTATATACAATTATCAATTAAGAAGTGCATTCACAATGTCCAGTCCATTAGTATTTGACAAATTCAGAGAAAATATTCCATTATCTATCCTATCTTGGTGAGTCCAAAGTTTTTTTTATCTAATTTACTTTCTATCATAACTAAGGAAAACTGTTTAACTATAACTATCTAGTCTTCAACCCCATCAGAGACCTGAGAAGGATATAATATTACCTGAGTAAACAGGAAATGCAGAGCAATCAACTTTCAAAACTATAGAAATGAAAGAGAGATCTAGCTGCCTAGACAGTCACCCCAAGGTTCCTCTGCAACATTGGGGCATTCATCTTTGGCCTATAGGCCTAGAATATTTGACAGACTTTTTGTGAAGCAAAATTTAGAAGAATTGTATCTTACCTTGTCTTGGCAAAGTTTGGCAGTTGCCTTTTTTTCTGTCCTGCTTGTCCACTTTGGGCAGCAGTCAAGGCAAGGACAGTTTTTTGCCCAGTGGCTAACTTTGCCACAAAGAAAGCAAACTCCATATGGAGGTTATTCAATGTCCATCATCCTCTTTTGAAGTAAATTAGTGCTGCCAAGAACACACATGTCTCACTGTTATAAAAGGCCTTATGTTACGAAAATGTTTTAAGTGGCATATTCTGTAGGTCTCCAAAGTGTTTGAAGACCATCTATCTATTTTAAAATATATCTTTGTTTGACTTTGAAAACATACCTAACATGACTCTAACTTTGATTGTTATAGATGACTAATTACTAATCTGTATTTACTATCCTAAATAGCTTTCAAGGATTAGAACTTTACATTAACTTTTCAAATGAGCTGCATAGGTATAATATCTTAAAGAAGAATAGAAACATATATACAGTATAACAAAAACAACCTTAAATTTGTATCAATATACAAAAATCCATACCAATGTGAAATATTTGAGATTAGTAGTTGCCTTTTTAGTTTAAGAATTGATTTAGCTGGGCAGTGGTGGCACACGCCTTTAATCCCAGCACTCGGGAGGCAGAGGCAGGTGGATCTCTGTGAGTTCAAGGCCAACCTGATCTACAGAGTGAGATACAGGACAGGCACCAAAACTACAAAAAGAACCCTGCCTTGAATAACCAAAAAAAAAAAAAAAAAAAAAAAAAAAAAGAGTAGATTCAATAATCTACGCTTTAATCCTATCATTCCTATATCCCTCCTTTTTATTTTCAGAACAAGATCCCTGAATCAAACCCCCTTTCCTTAGTTTCCTCCCTATGACCAATAACAACTTGCAACTAATCACCTAAATTATGATAAACATTGATAATTCACCAAATGACCAAAAACCACCCACCCCACCTCTGGAGAATGTGGGTGTCTTGTTCTTTTTTTGTTGGGTTTTTTGTTTGTTTGTTTTTTGTTTTGTTTTTTCGAGACAGAGTTTCTCTATGTAGTTTTGGTGCCTGTCCTGGATCTTGCTCTGTAGACCAGGCTGGCCTTAAACTCACAGAGACCCGCCTGGCTCTGCCTCCCGAGTGCTGGGATTAAAGGCGTGCACCACTACCACCTGGCCTGGGTGTCTTGTTCTTGAAATTACTTCCTGTTGTCTGGGGGCACCAACATCTTTAAGAGACCTTGAGAAAATTGAGATAATGATCAAGTCCTGAGAGGGCTAGCTGTTGTCCAGTCCCTGTGATGGGAAAGTGAAGAGCTTATCTTAAGTCCTGACTGGAGTAGTGTACGAGGCTGGATCATCTTCACTAACCACTTTGAAGTTGTCCTGAGCAGTTTGTAGTCCTAAGCTGATCTTTGGGTGATATTTGTCAGCTTAGTGGTATTACCACAGTCCAGGTGGATTTGTTGTTGTGGGGCCCCATCATCTTTATGGAAACTTCAAAGGTCGATGTTAGGAATGGTCATGGTTCACTGCAGAAAATTAAACACTTTAAATGTCATATGCAGCAAATCTCCAAGAGGTTAAAAGACCACAATTTGTTAAAGACATCTGGGGTACACAAACTTAATTCCCAGTTACCTATTTCAGACTCAAGACCAAAATCACATACAGGAAGCTAAATGAACCTATTTCTAGAATTGGTTAGTGCTCTATATAACAGAAAGCATGTGTGTGTATGTGTGTGTGTATGTGTATGTGTGTGTAATATATGTGTCTATACATACATAATCTTATAAATTTTGAGATAATATTTATACCTTAAGAAAAGTTTTAAAGAGTCAAAATACAACCAAAGAATTATGAGGTTGGTGACAATAGAATAGTCTCTTAATTTTGGTTTGTCTTCTGTTCCACACTAGGTGGCTTTTCTGACATGAGACAGAGATTTTGGATTTTCTTTGAACAAGCATGCTTGGTTTTAGAGAAGGATAGAACCACACTCCAACTCCAAAGCCAGCTTTGATTTTTAATTGAATTGGGACTACAAAAAGGCAATTTGCTTTATATTTCTATAGAGAGCAGTAGAAACAAACATTTGGGAAGATTTATGAGATTTTATCCTTTTGGAAGTGTGCTGTACTATATGGCCAATTTACTCTTTTTCTTGACATTTTTCTTCATGATTCGTCCTTCTTTTTCTAGTGTCTCATTTGTCCAGTGGTCCTTAGATTCCTTTGTTGGATGCTTTTATTATCCTGGAAACACAAAAACAAAGCCCTGCCCCAATCCTAACTTGGAGGAATTTTCTCTTTTTTTTTTTTTTTTGTAGGTTATATCTGATCAAATAAAAAGTAATTGTTAGTCTTACAAGTTAGTTTAGATTGAATGACCACTCTATTTGATGAGCTATTGTCTCTCCTAATTAAGGGGTCTCTCCTATTCGAATCTAATCTTGTCAATCTTGATGGTATCTGTAGCTTTTCTTCTTTTGTGGAAACAAAAGCAAAACCTCTTCCCCAGCATTACCCACATCCTGGTTTCCATTCTGAGGTCAACACATCTTTAAAGCATATAGGCTGATTTAATTCAGCAGGTTTGTTTTTGTTTTTGTTTTGTTTTCCTACTACCAAATGTCTTTCTGCTGCTGTCGTTCCTTTCTCATTAGCATTTAAAAATTTAAAGTTAATAGAGCATTGTGCAATCTAACTCTGGGGGTCTTTATTACCCCTTTCTGTTTATTAAGCATATCTTTTAAAATGCAATTAGATCTTTCTATAACTGCTTGTCCTATAGGATTGTGTGGTATATCTATAATATGTTTTATATTATAATATGAAAAAAATGGTTTCATTTTACTAGAGACATATCTGGAAAAACGTTGGTCTTAATTTGTATGGGAATCCCCATGATGGCCATAACTTCTAATAAATGTGTGAATACAGAGCCTGCCTTTTCAGAACAATTGCCCATGGAAATCCTGACTAAGTATCTATGGTATGGTGCACATACTTTAATATTCCAAACTCTGCAAAATGAAACACATCAGTCTTCACATAGAGATACTGCCATTTGAGGCAATGCAGACAAACCCAGGGGGACATTGTGTTCAGAGAAATAAGCCACATACAGAAAGGAAAACATTGCATAATTTCGCTTGCATGTGAACATTTTAAACAAAACAAAGAGTCAAATTGGGCATGGAGGTGCATGTCTGTGCTTCCATCATTTCCATAGAAAATGACTGCTTTGTTTGAAAGCTTTTGGCTTAGAACCCACTGATATCTTACTACTTTTTTTCAACTTGAAAAGCAATGGAAATGGACTTTAAAAACAATGAAAAGACAGCTCAGTTCTTAAGAGCATTTGGGCTAGGCAAAGGACCCAGTTTCAGTTCTCAACACCCACATGGTGGTTTACAACTGTCAGTAACTCTAGTTCTAAGGGATCTGATGCCCTCTTATAGCTTCAGTGGGTACCAGGTATATATGTACACATGGTGCACGTACATACATGCCAACAACATGCTCATCTACATAAAATAAAAATAAATAAATCTTAAGGGAAAAAAATGCCAGCAATGGGGATAGGAGATTAACCAGTGGGTAATGTGGGCTGCAGTTTGGAGCTGAGGTAAAAGCCTGACAGGTATGGTAGCCCACCCATAATCACCCAGCTTGCCTTGAGGATCTGCTGGCTGTGAGATTATGGGTGAAGAGATACCATGACCATGGCAACTCTTATAAAGGAAAACATTTAATTGGGGGTGGCAGCTTACAGTTTCAGAGGTTCAATCCATTATCATCATGGAAGGGAGCATAGGATCTGTGCCCTCCAAGAACAATGCTACTTCCTCCATGCCAACAACTCCCAACTGGTTTGAAATGGAGCCTACATACACAGGGACCAGACAGAAATTCCTTCTGGTTCCCTGCCACCTATGGCTCTGCCCCTTGATCACTCCATTCCTCCTTATTTGGATTTGATTTTTTTAAAGTCAGTTGGAAAATTACAAGCTTAAAATTGAAAGTATTTATTATGGATGATGATATACCCAGAAGGATAGGGTAAAGTACATAATTTATTTGTTATAAGATGTGGAAACTCTAGCTTTTCTTTTGATATATGTGTTTTTGCACTCAAGAAAGCCTATTTCTTTATGGCATATAATCTATCCATATTAAAGACCCTCTGGGACTTACAGGGAGGCATATTTGTTGAACTGGGGATATTACATGTGAGCCTACATTATGCCTCTTTGGATTCATCTGACTGTGAAACAGATAGTGGAGTAGCTGGAATTATCTTTAGGATTATGGGCTTTTTTAAAATTAACATTGATTCATTTATTTATACACATGTGCCACAGTATAGATGCAGAAGCCAGAAGACTTCTTCTAACATTAGGGGTTCATAGTTAAAACTCAGGTCATCAGACTTGACAGCAAGCACTTTTAACCACTGAGCAATCTTACTGACACATGACAATCTATTTCTGTGCTATGATTTATGTGGTTCTGAAGACTTCTTCCTGTTTTCCTTATACACAGTAGTTCTCAAAATGACATCTCTCAAAAGAGATTTGATTGTCATAGTTTTGTTACTGTGTGTCTGAGACAGATTCTATATAGCTCGGTTGATAAACCAGCCTGCCTCCATCTTAGGCTTAAAAGCCACATTATAGTAAAGACAAACTAGGTTCATTCCTGTTTATGATCAAACCTCTGTTTCTCAAGGACTGGGCTATGCCCCGCCTGTAAGCTTAACTGCAAATGGTTCTGTATTGCCTGTTTCAGAAAAACTGCAAACATGTCTTTATTTCATAAAGTTATTATAATCATTTTGCAACCCTACTGTTGTTTTTACATTCAATACCTTGTTATGACTACCTGTTGTTATGACTACCTTGGTATCACCACCTTGCAATCATGACTTTGTTTCAGCAGATCATTATGACCAACTTGTTATGCTTATGTTCTACTTCTGTAATCCCTCCTATTTTGCCTGCCAAACCCTCCATTTAGAAAGCCCCTACCCCGAGATATAAAAACCTTGTCTTCCTCACATCCAATGCTGAGCTCTTGAACCCCACTTTTATAGAGAGACAGCCTGTGTATATGAATTTTTTTTAAAAAGCTTGCTTTGATTAATTTGGTCATGATTATTTGGGTCAGTGGTCTTCCTCTTTGAATCTTTGGGATTAACACAGGCTAGCATGGAACTCACTGGGTAGCCCAGGCTGACCTCAAACTTGAGTGTTGTGATTATCAGCCTATGCCACCATGTGCCACCTGAATCAGGACTTCCAGTCTTTCAGACTTCTATTGTGAGTTTCTGTTGCAGTGAAAAACTAGGGGTTAGGCAGACTCCCTGGTGGGCAAGCAGATGGGGAGAGGGGCCATAGACAGGTAATAAAGATAGTGGATTTCTAAGGTGGCCAGCTTCTTCTTCCTCCTCACTCGAGACAAAAAGCCTGGAAGCTTTTTTTTTCTCCTACCAGCAAACCCCTGTTGATGGGCTGGTTCAACAAGTTCAAGACTGGATCATGACATGCCATTCAACAGTTCAGGCCAATCAACCATCCTATCTTTCTTCAAATTGATCAACCCTAAATTAGGTGAAGAAAACTTTTCAGAGGCTTAAAACCCTCAGCCCTTGACAGGAAAATTGACGTTTAGCTTCCTGAGTCTGCCCTCTGCTTTGCAGAGGATCTTTTCTCTGTATGTCTGCTGTGTGCGTTTATTTCCCCACCCCCAGTAAACACTGTCTTTCAACTGCTGATCCTGTCTGCGGTGCTTGGGAGTTCTCTTCCGCTACCTGTTGCACTTCAGATTTTTCCTGCCTTTTAATTCTTTAACTGGCAGAGAAAACACACCCAATCAAGACCCCTAGACTGGATCATTTCGAGACCCCTAGAATATGTCAGCAGCTGTTACCCTGAATCTTTATCAAGTTTCTTACGGGCCAAAAGAGAGGACAGGTGACCAAGAGGACAGTGCAGGAGGCAGAGAGGGAAGGCAGTTAAGTAGCTCGCTCAGGACCTGCACAGCCCTCTCTGGTTCTGCAATAGCTGCTCCAGTCAGTGCTCCCATGTACCTTCCACTGCTCACAGCAGCAACTTGCTTCTGGGATTTTTCCCCTCTTCATCTGGTCATTTATAATCAATTCCTCCTCCTCCCTTAGCTGCCAGTCACTGCTCCTTTTAGAGATAAGTGGCTTCAGGGAAGAGGTTATGATGTTTCTACTACAGTGTGTGTTTCACTTCCTTCTGTTAGTGTATGAACTTTCCAGTCCTCTCCTCCACTGATCCCTGCCTTTTCTCAGCTTTTGATCTGCTTCTTGAAAGGGCATACTCTTCGAATGTGTCAGTATAGGGGCAGTTGCTTTGTGAAATAGCATTCATTTACCAGTATGGGTTGAGTGTGTACACACTCACACACTGTGCAAGAAAAGTGTGTTCACACCCACAATTCGGTGCATCAGACTGAATTCTTTGGCTTTTCCAGCTTGGCTAAAGGACCCTGAAACAAGAATTGGTCAGTTCTCCACCAGGAGCAGGTCATACGCTCCCTGAGTCACATATGCTCTCTCCTGAGATGCTACCCATTTGCAGCAAAGAGCTTGTTAAGGAGTACCACCAGCAAAACATGTGTTTCCTTATGTTTCTGTCAAAACAGACCTTAGGGTTCAAAGGAATGGTAATATTAAAACAACAAGGTTGGGAACTATATTGGTAAGAAATAAAAGGATAGATGCTGGGAGAATCTGGTGAGCTGGCCCGCTTTGATAGGTAAAGTAGGCACCTCAGCCATTTGTCTCAGGTTTGAAACTCCACAGTGTGTTACTGGGGAAAAGGGAGGTGGGATCTGAAGCTGATTAGGAGGGAGGTGATCCTCAGTGGCCTCCTGGGTGGCATGCGTCAGACTGCCTACTGGCATCAAGTAGAGCATGGCCTACCAGTGGCTCTAGAGACTCCAGAATTGAGACAAGAGGGTGGCTTGAGCCCATGAGTTCAAAAGGGAGGTGGGGGTGGGGAGTGTGGGATAGGGGTTAGCTCTGCCACTAGAAAATGGATTTACATAGACTTTACATTAATTTACATATCAACCTCTCTTAATCAACTCCAAATATTCTTCTATGAATTCAACCAATTAGAGCAGCTAACCAGTGTTGCAGCCCAACCCAGCACAGAGAGCTTTGCACACACAAAAGTCTGAATAGATCTGCAAAGTCGTAACCATGGAATTGCAAATCAGCTTAGGTCATTCACAAATGCAGCTGACAGCAGCTGCTTCTCAGCCCTAATGCGAGATCTCTCTCTCTCTTTCTCTGTCTCTCTCTCTCTGTCTCTCTCTGTCTCTCTCTTTCTGTCTCTCTCTCTCTGTCTCTCTCTCTCTGTCTCTGTCTCTCTCTCTGTCTCTGTCTCTCTGTCTCTCTGTCTCTCTGTCTCTCTGTCTCTCTCTCTCTCTCTCTGTCTCTCTCTCTCTGTCTCTCTCTCTCTCTCTCTCTCTCTCTCTCTGTCTCTGTCTCTCTCTCATGCTAGTCAAGCAGTCCCCGAACTGAATTACATCCTCAGCCCTGCTGCAGTGATATCTCAACTAGCAAATTCCAGGAAAAGTTGTTCCTTTGTAACAGCTGAGTGATTCCCCCACTTCAATCCCAAAGAAGGAAAAGGGAGGCCAGCAAGAGAGCTCAGTAGGTAAAAGGGCTTGCTGTGCAAGCATGAGGACCTGATTCTACCCCTGGGACCAATGGGGGAAGGAGAAAACGGACAAAAATTAGACTCCGAGTTCCAAGGCTGTGGTGTACACGAGTGCGTGCATGCTCACACACACAAATAAATCCTTAAGAAGGAAAAGAAGTCATTGATTTACTGTCTTTCATTGTATAGCTGTTGTGCCCACCTTTACTCAATCATTTAATGGGAATGCTGTCTGGTTGCTGGTTACCGAGAACACGCGGAGAAGTGTGCATTGCAGGTGGCGTGAAGGTTTCTCTTGGGTCTGCAGGCATGACTGTGCTCCCAGCTCTGAGGTGCTCTTTTTCTCCTCTCTCCTGGCTTACCATTTTCCTGGATTAAGAACAGAAAGTCTGTCCTAGTTTGCTTTCTGTTGCTGTGACTAAGCCACTTGGGGAGGAAAGGGTTTATGTCAGGTTATAGTCCATTGTGACTGGAAGTCAGGGCATGACGTCAAGGCAGAACCTGGAGGTAGGAACTGAAGCACAGTCCTAGGAGTACTGCTGCGCACTGTGGTGCTCCCCTTGGCTTGCTCAACTGCTTTCCTTATACAACTCATTCATATGACATTTGAGAAAAGGCAAAATCAAATGGGATGGAAAGGGATCAGTGATGTTAAGGATGCTCCAAAGGGAGCACCAGAGAATGCTGGGAGCGAAGAAACTGTGGTGGTGGATGCATGACTGTAAACTTGTCAAAACCCAGAGCACCGTATTCCCAAAAAGTGAATTTTACTCTATTCAAATAAAAAAATAATCAGAATTTCATCTCCCATAGAAACCCCAATAAAAGTCCTTGCCCACAGAATTAGGGATATAGCTCGGCCTGTAAAATGTTTGATGTGAAGGCTGAGGATCTGAGTGGATCCTCAGCATCTACATAAAAGCTAGTGTGGCAGCATGTGCCTGTAACCCCAATGTTGTGGGGGCAGAGATAAGTAGATCTCAGGGCCTCTGGTCACCAACTCTACCAATAATGAGTCCCAGGTTCAGTTAGAGATCTGTCCCCACTAAGGTATGTAATGATGGGAGAGACACCTGATAGTGACCTCTGACCTGTACACATGTGTGCACACATACATATGCACACTACACAAGGCCTTGCCCATTTTCCCCTGTGTTGCTCTGTTCACATCTCAATGCATCCTTTGTGATGACTTCTCTCTCCTAGGAACTGTAACAAACTATAGTTTCTGGGTAATTTGCCTTTTGCCTCCTGACTTACTGACCTCATTACATCTCAAATTTTCAGGAAAAAAAAGAAAGAATAAAACTGTTTTAGGATAGTTGACCAATTGACATGGTAAGCAGGATATATTGACCTCAAATTGACATGATAAGTCATCATGTAGCTCTTGGCTTGATGACTGGTGCCACCAGTGGCAACAAGATGCCATGGGACAAATTCTTCCTATTGAATGGTGTTGTTTAATCTAAGTCTCTATCATTCTATCTTACCAATAAAGACTTGGGAGCCAAATGCTGGGGTGAAATCCTCCTAGCTCAGAGAGGCAGAGAAAGATCCCTGCTGCCTTCTCCTCCGTCATCATCCCAGAAAGAGAGCTTTCTCCTACACTGTCTCAAACAAACAAATACAAAAACAAAAAAACCCTCCTCCAACTGGATGAACTTCCCTTCTACTTCCTGTGTGAGTGTGTGTCTCTCTCTCCATCCTCCTGACTTCCTCCCACTCTCTATGGCTTTTTCGTGTCAACTGGATGAAATTCTCTTCTGTAACATGAATCTTAAAGAGTCTTATTAATAAAACAAACCCGGAGCCAAGTATTGGGGTGAACACTGGAAGATCAGAGAGACAGAACAGGCCACAGCTAACCTCACCTGGCCAACTTCTCAGCTGATCCTGTTTCCTCAGACTGGAAGCCTCTGGGTCCTCATTCAGAATGAATCTCAACTGAACTGCTTCTTGAAAGTCTAAAAGCTTAACCAGCTCTAGCTCCTGGTCCTCACGCCTTATATACCTTTCTGCTTTCTGCCATCACTTCCTGGGATTAAAGGCCTGAGTCACCATGCCTGGCTGTTTCCAGTGTGGCTTTGAACTCACAGAGATCTGGATGGATCTCTGCCTCCAGAAGGCTAGGATTAAAGGTGTGTGTGCCACCATTTTCTGGCCTCTATGTCTGTCTAGTGGCTGTTCTGTTCTCTGACCCCAGATAAATTTATTAGGGTGCATAATATATTGGGGAACACGATATCACCACACCCTTCTACATCCTGTGTGTGTCTTTCTCTCCATCCTCCTGACTTCCTCCCACTCTCTATGGCTTTTTTCTGTCAACTAGATGAACTTCCCTTCTACTTCCTGTGTGTCTGTCTCTCCATCCTCCTGACTTCTTCCCACCCTCTATGGCTTTTTCCTGTCAACTGGATGAACTTCCCTTCTACTTCCTGTGTGTGTCTCTCTCTCCATCCTCCTGACTTCCTCCCACCCTCTATGGCTTTTTCCTGTCAACTGGTTGCTTAATCCACCTCTTGATCTATGGTTGATTTTATTTAATCCTGTTCACAATAGTCCAGCAGGATGCTCTTGGATTAAAGGTGTGTGCTTAGGGCTAAGCCACACCACAGCTAGAAGCAGGTTCCTCCAGGAAATAATGCAGTGTTGGTGTTCACAGTGTGATCAAATAGCCTGCAACAGAATGGGAGGGACTTAAGTCCAATTAGATAGCTGTTGGTTGCCCCCAAGATAGCAATGTCACTATGGCACCATTGGAGGTCTCTTTATGTGCTGGTCATTGTTGTGATTCATAGACTTTATAGCTGGGTAGGACTACTAATTGCTCCTCTCCCACAGCAGCAGGAGTAGTGCCTTTAGATACTACAAGAGCTAGTTCTCAGGAAGGAGGCTTCAAGCTCAGTTCCTCCAAGTCCTCTGTTTATCAGTACAGTCTTCTCTTCAAGTTCTGGGAGGCAAACAAAGGAAATGGCAATACCTTATATTGTTTTGGAAGTCTCTTAGACTCCCTGACTAACAACTTGAGGGAAGATTTTTTGTGTCTGGGGTATGGCAAATAGTTTATGGCTCTTATGGGGAGCATTATCACTCTGTATGGCATAACTCTAGACTCTCCCTCCCTTTCTCTCTCTCTCTCTCTCTCTCTCTCTCTCTCTCTTGATATATAGAATGAATGTATATCAATGAATATATGTATATATGTATATATATGTATATATATTCATTGATATATAGAATGAATGTATATCAATGAATATATGTATATATATATTCATTGCTTGCTTTTGATTTTGAGCATAGGGTTTCACACTGTGTAGCTGTGTCTGGTCTAGAACTCAGCTATTTAGACCATATTGGCCTTGAACTCACAACTATCTGCCTGCTTCTGCCTTCTGAATGCTGTTATTGAAGGCATGTGCCACCATACCTGGCTATATAGGTATTTTTAAGTTAGCTTGTAAAATAATGTTTCCTTGTGGCTGTTAGTTATTATGCAGAACAATGTTATTCATTTAGTTACCCTGTTCACCATGTTAGAAAAGCCACCAAGCGCAACAAAACCCACTATAAGAGTTTATTAAGAGAAGGAACAGAGGGGAATGTGCTTAGGTCTGTGGAAGATTGTGCAGGGGGCGGGGGACGGGCCTGTGACCCATTTTTTATGGATTCTCCCCACACATGCGCATTTGGGCTTGCATAGCTATGCCATGCATGTGCATAGATTATGTGACCATGCAGCGCATGGATTACGCAGGATGTAAGGCCCCAGGATGACTAAGCCTCTTGCTTGGCTGCTGGACAGCACATGTACAGCCACATAGCTGGGAGAGTGGCCAGGAATTCCAACAGTGGCTGTTTCAGACATCTGCAGTGTTATCTCTCCTTCCTTCCTCTTTCCCTATATTACCCTTCCTCACCTCTTCCAAACTCCGTGTCGCTAAAGAGGTCACAGGCTCTAGAGGAGAACCCACTACTGACGTGTCCCTGAACCAATATAATTTCTAACTACATTCTAACTACTAATCCTCATACCCACAGGTGAGTGAAGTTCTCACCCTTCATCAAAGAAGCTTCTCTTTGCAGCAGCCAGATGCTACTACAGAAATCCACAACTTACCAAAATACAGAGAATAAGTGACCACGAGGTGCCAGCCAGCCCCAATGGCGGTGACATCTACAATGCAAACCCTACATCTAAGGCTCAGGGAAAATACCATAAGAGGGGCCAAAAAGACTGTAAAAGCCAGAGGACTGGGGCCCCTGCTGCCAGACTGTGTCTTATGGCCATAACAGGGATGCTGCCCCTCCCTCCCTCCCATCTCCCCGTGCCCCGCCCACCTGCTGTGAAACCCTAACACTATGGTCACCTGAACAATGATTATTAATTAGCAAGATGTGACTTCTCTCCAAGTACATGAGACAGGCCTGGACAGTACTTTCTAGGGTTTGTCTCTTTTAAAACTCAATCTGCAACTCAGGTCCTCAATTCACATGCTAATGTATTTGGAGCTGAAGCCTTTGAGAATCAGGATTAGATGAAGTTTCAGGAAGGGGCCCCCAGGACAGAATTTAGTGTTTTTTAAGGTTGTTCTCACTCACATGATGCTGCAGTACTTGGATATTCTCTAAGTGTGTCCTCCAAAGTTTCATGTGTTGAAATCTTGGTCCTCAGCCTGCCAGAATTAAGAGGTGATGGGGCTTTTAAAAGAAGCCAAACAAATGGTCATTAGGAAAACTGTCCTTGGGACATAAATCTCCCAAAACTCCAATGACTCCTTGGATTCCTGTCTCACTATGTGATCTGTTCCATTCAAACAAGCTCCCACCATGATGCAATTTACCACAAGGTCTTCACAGATCCCAGCTCTAGCATCATGCTACAGAGCCTCAGGATCTGTGGGATAATAAGTTATCTGGATTTACATGGCCTAATACAGGTTCTCTGCCATGCTATAACCCAGAAAGAAACCCTATAATTTGAGCCACAGTCTTGATTAAGATGATGAAATTTTGTTAGTTGGCTGATTTTTAACCACATCTATTGTTAATTTGGTGCAAAAGTCAACCAACAACTCTTTTTGTTGCTATGAATTATTTTAAAGCATGCCAATGCCATGCATTTCAACTTCCTGGCAAATATACTTGTATTCTTTATAAATTACCCAGGGTCAGGTATTTTGCTATAGCAACAAAAAAAATGAACTACAACAATCGGCCAGACAGTACTGACCAGTGGTCGATAAGCCTGATTGGCCTGTCCCAGTGAGGAGCAGGAAAACGAGCTTCAGAATGGCTCCTATGGTGGCGTCAGTGTGGATACAGGGATCCTAGGCTTGGAACCCAATGACACAGTGCTTAATACAAGAGGAAAAAGAGGAGGGACTTCATTGACAAAATGTCATAGACTTAATATTGGGACTCATATTAGTTACACCTGAAAATATTAGTAAGAGTAAACATTGAGGCCCCCTGTGTTATGATATATTATGCGGGGACCCCGAGGGTATCCTGAGTGTGCAGGGAAACATGCTGACATGCTGGACAAATGCAGCGTTGGGCTGGCAGGCGGCTTACTCCATGTGGGCCTGGCGGCGGGGCAGCGGGTGGACATTCGCAACCCAGACGCTACAATCCGTGGAGAAATGGTTTATTATAATAGAGAGATGGGGAGAAGATAGGAAAGAGGGGGAGAAAGGAAAGAGAAGGAGTTTTTCCTTCAGAAGAGGCTTCTATGTCAGGATGCAGGGTGGCCCCAAGCGGTGGGATTTCAAGGGGGCAGGTCAGAATATTAACACCCTGTAGTCTTAAAAAAAAATTGATATGAAAGAGGGGAAATAGGTATGATAAATTTAATTACAATTTTCGTATAGTCCTATATAGTATCCAGAGTCCTAAAATAGTCTATATTGAGCACAGAAACTTTAAGACAATGAGTGATAAATTCAAATTAAATTAAGTCATTGGCAATTGCAAATTAATTTGATAACTAGGCCCCACAGACTCTCAGTTAAAATAGTTAATATTGCCCAATGTTAATTAAAATGACCTTTAATAATTAAAGCTTATTACCTAATATCTAATTAAAAGGAAATGACTTTCCCACTGCTTATCTGTTTAGTAGCCCCAATTTTTGCTTTGCTAGTTCTTGAACCTGGACAAAGATAAATGAGAACTCCTGGGGGCTCACAGCATACTTAATCCTGTGGTTCCTTCTACTACGGCCTCCAGTACCCAGAACTATTAAAATTACCCATCTTATCTCATCCGCTGCCACACGTGGTTATTTATAGTCTTGGCCAGTATGTTCTGTACACAGCTTCCTGCAACAGCCATCCAGGCACAATCTGTCTTCTCTGGAGGGACACAGCATACCACGGGGACCTGAACAGCTTTGCTGCTATGCAATATCTCATGCCCAGGACATAGGGGTGGCATTAGACTAATGACACATTCTGCCAAAGTAACCTGTACAACACACTCATTAAGGGAAAGCAAGTCCACAGTGAGTCCTCTCCAGATTCCAGTGGCAACATATTCATCATTCACAAATTCTACACGCAGCTAAGTGTTGTGGCTACTTACAAAACAGCCTGCCTCAAATGGGGGCATCTCCCACAAAAGGCTCTGACATCTATTCAAACTTTTAAAATAGAGCCTGGGGACTGTTAAGTTTCAAACCTGGGACAAATGGCTAAGGTGCCTATTTAACATATCAAAGCAGATCTGGCATGTTCTCCCAGTATACCTCAGTTCCTACCTGTTACAGGGTATGGATCTCAGTATACCCCGCTTCCCACCCTGAACTCTAACCTGAGGTGCCTGTTTAACAGGGACATGGCACAGTTGGAGCTGTTTGCCAGAACCAGTTTGGAGAGGAAAAGGTTTATTTCATCTTACAGTTGTAGTCCATCATCAAGGGAAGCCAAAGCAGGAACCTGGAGGCAGGAACTGAAGCAGAGACCATAGAGGAATGAATGCTGCTTACTGGCTTCCTTTTCATGGTTTGCTCAGCTTGCTTTCTGATACAGCCCAGGACTACCTGCCCAGGGGTGGCAATATCCACAATAGGCTGGACCCTCCCACTACAATCATCAATCAAGAAAATGCCCCCAAGGATTTGCCTACATGCCAATCTGACGGAGGCTACTTTTCAACTGAGGTCACTTCTTTCAGGTGACTTTAGTTTGTGTTAAGTCAACAGAAACTAGCTAGCATACCTAGTATGCAGGAAGCCCTGGAATCCAGCACCATACAACCTTAACATGGTGGTGCATGCCTTTAGTTCCAGCTCTCAGGAGGTGGAATAAGAAGCATCGGAAGTTCAAGGTTATCCTCAGCTAGATCTCTAGTTCAACTCAGCGCTGAGGCTACATGAAATTGACTCAAAAATAATTAAATTTAATTTAATAATTAAAAAATGAAGAGGCACTTCTATTAGCCTCCCTGAGGAGGCCCTAACTCCCTCTTCTTGTGTCTCCCAAAGTGCCTCCCAGATCACTTTCTATGGCAATAAGTCATTCATGGGCTTCTAATGTAAGATACAGCCCCTGTCAACCCTGTGTTCTACGCTACTTAAGTGAATGTGGCTGGGTACACACAACGCTGTCTTAGAAATCCTCTCCCTGCCCCTGAGCCTGTGCCCATCCACATCTGTCTGTTTATGGCACTTTGGAACATAGAAATAACCCTAAAGCTCACCAGCCTACCATATCCTCCTTAAGACAGGATGCAAGTCACTGGGGTCCTCTTGCATATTCCACCCTCAGGAGGTGGCCTTACCTGTCTTCAGTTCCTTACCAGATGCTACAGTGCCAGAGGACATCCCCTTCCCTAGACTGCTTAGCCACCTGAGGACTCCCTTGTGGCTAACTGAGAGAACTACTTTGGAGCTCAGAAAATATAGAAACAGACTTGCCTCCACCAAAAAAAAAAGAGTGGTATTCCCTGGCCAGGACATTCCTGATGAAAGATGGGGCAGCTTCAAGCAGCTGACACTTGAGACTTTGGTCAACAAATGCTCCACTTTCATGTTTATTACCAATTGTTGGGCCATTGCCCAAAAGTTTCCCATCAACCCCAGCCCCACTCCCAGCCGCAGGCAGAAAGCCTCTGAAAATCTCTTGCTCCATACATCCCTACATGTGAAATCAAAACCGCACTTATCTCTGCATAAATTAAGGCCACAGCACAAGCTTGCCAAGACACTCCTGTTCCCCTTTCAAGTTATAGCTGTCATTCATAAAAACTGCGACACATACATCACTCTCAAAGTGCACAATGCTGCTTCTTCATGAAGGTCTCTGTAGAAATTTCATATCCATGATGAGTCTCCCATGGCATTTTTAACTGGGAGGGATTATAGCCTCCAGCAGGTGTCTTTCAAATCCTAGCTTGGGAGTGGGTGTCATTCTTATCCAGATCTTAACTCATCTTTATTCAGATCCCCTTGGCCAACTTATACAACTTACACTAAGTTTTAAAAAAGTCCTCATCTCTCTTATATTTGAAGGATGTTACAACTCACCTTTTTGTAGTTAATAACTCGTTACAGAGAAGACCCTTCGGATGTGTGGTCTGCATCTTCATTAAGTTTCAGTGGTCCTGCAAAGGCTAGAAGTACTGTACACCTAGGATATCCAGGATGGACTCAGAGAGCAGCTTTCTGTAAGGCACAGGTCTACCAATGAAAAACAGAAGAACAGGAGGAATTAAGAAACTTGACCTAAACCCCAAATAAATACATATCTAATGTAAGAGGCTAAGTCAGGAAGATGCTGCAAGTTCAAGGCCTGCCTAGAATGCTTGGTGAATTTTAGGTTAGCCTGGGCTACAGAATGTGATGCTGTTTCCTGAAACCCAGCAGCAACACTGGTGTCAAGGAACTGAAAATGTTTGTAACATTAATATCACACCTCTGATTATAACTCCAAGTTGTCTTTGCTTTTGTTTGATATGAAATGCTATAAAAACTCTCCTCCCTTCAATCTGTATTACTTTTCTCACTCATGTGACAGAACCCCTAAGAGAAGGAGCCTGAGGCAGGACAGTTTAATGGTTGCAGTACAGTCCATCATGGCAGCCCGGGGAGCTTGGCTTATGTTAATAGGAGCTTTCAGCACCATCTTGGCCCATCAATAAGCAGAGAGCTCAGTGGGAAGACCAGACTATAACACTTAGAGGCTCACCCCAAGGACCCACCTCCTCCAGCCATGCCATCTATCTCAAAGGTTCTACAATCTCCCCAAATTAGTGGGGACCAAATTGCTGCAGGCCACAGGAATATATCATAAGAACTCAGCTGGTTATGGCAAAGTCACTACCTGGAGGAATCAGGGAATTCCTCCAGAGGAAACCAAATCCCAAGGAGTTTTTGGTGTTACTTGGCTTGTTATATATCAGCTGTATTCTGTTATGAAAATCATGTGTGCCTTCATATTTTTCCCAATTAACTTTTCCCTAAGAAGGGCTAACAGTGTGGACTGATCACTCTCTGGACATACACATTCCAGGTATTTGGAGAATTGCCTCAGGAAAGGCTTTCTCTGGAATCAGATATCTCCCTTGGCCACTTTCAAGGACTAGCAGTAGTAACAGTCCACATGCAAGTCTCCTAATTTAAGACAAATTCCACAAGGAGACACCGCCTAGGTCAGGTGGATGTTCAGTAATAGCTTTACACAATTTAGCTCAGACCCTCCTTTCTTACAGCCTTACTAACTTTATAGACCTCTAACTCCTTATCTAACCACTTCTAGGAATATTTGGATAACCTTCTGCGCTGACAGCTATGCTCAGCCAGAACCCCAGTTCAAGCCTCCCTGTAGTTATCATCATTAGCAGCATCCGGCCAGGTCCATCCCCAGACGGAGGAAAGTACTTTATCAGAGATACCTCTGTACTCTCAAAGAACAGACTTAACCATCCAGGCTACCTGTTTGAGAAGGCCTGGCGGACGTGCCAATTAAGCCTTACTTCCTCCTTTCCCAAACCTTACCTCCATTTCCAGATCTCCCTTTAACTATCACCAGAGGCATCTAGCTGTACACAGGTTGCCTAGCGACTGAGCACACTTTCCCCCACCCTGCAGAAAAAACGACAGATAGCTTCGACAGATAGGAGCCACAGGAAAAAAGAAGACAGTTTTATTTTCTCCCATTGACCTAGCAACTTATAGATTCTTAACATTTTCTACCAATCACGTTTAAGATTATAGTTGAGCACATAAGAGCCCTCTTCTTAGATATTACCTGAATTTAGCCTTTAGTTAATTCATTTCCCCATTGGTCACTTCCCTTTGGGGTTGCAAATGATAATTAATGGTTATTGCCTCCCTACGTGATTCTTATCACCCCTCCGTTTGACCCTGGAAGCCTGGTTTTGCACTGCTAAGGGAATACTGTTTGTAAGTGTATATATACCAGGACTCCCAGGGCACGAGAGGACAGAGAAGAGAAAAGAGAATGGAAGAACTAGATGGGTAAGAACTTGAGAGGAACAAACTGAGATGGGGAAGAACTAGATTGAAGGGCTAAAAGAGAGGACTAGAGGAACAAGATGGAAGATGAGGAAGAGCCAGATGGGGAAGAACAAGATGAGGAAGAGCCAGATGAGAGAGAAGGAGATGGGAGAGGAGCTGATAGGAGAAAGAACTAGATAGATGAGAACCTAGAAGGGACAGAACTAGATGAGGGAATTAAGATAGAACCTAGAGGGGACAGTAGATAAATATAGAGAAATCAGGCAAGAAAGGAGCTAGACATGAGAGCAGAATAGAAACTGTGTAGAGAGAGAACTATCAGAATAATAAAGTGTATGGACTAAGGAGTTTCGTGTACATAGATTCATTTCTTCTCATCAAAGATTAATTATCAGCTGGTTGTAGATTCTTCCCGGACCCTGGGAGGGGACTATTGAGGGGCTGGACCCCCGTAGTCCCCGATACCAAATGTCCAAACACATAAACCTGTGGGAGAAATTTCAGACCTAAACCATGACAATGGAGTCTTACCATCCACGCATTTAACATGTCCCTGTTTTCAGTATCTGGCTCTGTCCTGGTTCAGAAATGTAATCAAATGACACTGGCTTCATTGTTTTAAAAGGGCATTTCCACTTAACTACACATGTTTAAAAAGAAAATGGATGCAGAATTCCTTCTTTCTTTGAAAAAAAAAAATTGTCTCCAGCGCTGGGACACAGCTTATCGGTAGAGCGTTTGCCGATCGTGGTCCCCAGTACCACAGAACGAAGAGAAGTGGGGAGGTTTGCATTCACAGGGTAGTCAAATAATTTTCTGGGTTGTCACAAGAAAGAAGACTGAGGACAACAAATACGACCTCACATCAGATGTTCTTCAGTGCTGTACCCCGTTTCTAAATCACAGGCTGGAGTCTCAGAGTTTCTAGTTTCTTTGTTTTTTATTAAGGAATCATCTTCAGTTTCTAGATCCGGAGCTTTACTGTTTCCCTTCCCTTCCCTTCCCTTCCCCACCCTTCCTTTCCCTTCCTTTCTCTCTTTCTTCCTTCCTGTTCTGTTTTGTTTTGGTGTGTGTGTGTGTGTGTGTGTGTGTGTGTGTGTGTGAGAGAGAGAGAGAGAGAGAGAGAGAGAGAGAGAGAGAGAGAGAGAGAGAGAGAGAGAGAGAGAACACCTATGGAAGTCACAGGACAGAGGTTTTTCTCCCTGTGGGTTCTGGGGATCAAATTAAGGCTGTCAGCTACTTTACCCATTAAATTATCTTCCCAATGACCCCCTTTCTTCCCTCCCTTCCTTCTTTCTTTTATTCCTCCATCTCCCCCTCCTCTTGAAGATTTATCCCTACTGGTAGCTTGTTGTGGCTTCAGCTCCTCCTTTTCAGGGACGGGATTGGTTGAGCACTATGTCTGTCTTCTCTTGGGTTCACCTTCCACTGTCCCTCCAGCCTTAGTGCTTTTCTTTGTGTCTTGAGGGTAGTTTTACTAGTCTACCTGGATGCAGAGGGGGAATCTTCATGGAACAGGGCATCCTGTCCCCATACATGTACATCTCATCCCCCACATCAGATCCCACACTGTGCAGTCTGATGAGCTATAACTGATGAGCCACACTGAGTGTCTTCATAACCCAGACTCTCCAAGTTACCTTTTTTTTTTTTTTTTTTTCTTCAAGACAGGGTTTCTCTGTGTAGCTTTGTGCCTTTCCTGGAACTCACTTGGTAGCCCAGGCTGGCCTCGAACTCACAGAGAGCCGCCTGGCTCTGCCTCCCGAGTGCTGGGATTAAAGGCCCAAGTTACCTTTTGATTCATGGTGTGCATTGACCTTTTTCTTTTGACTCTCAAGGAGCCACCAAGTGTTGTATGACAAGAGCATTGCAGATAAGGGTAACACGTAAACTGGCTATTGTGAAAGATCATTAAGATAACCCATTAACCAGCTAATGCATTTTCCATGAGTGACAGAGTACTTATGGTCTAATCCCTTACGTAAAATTGTCCTTTACATTTCATACATATATACATTTCCACTCTCCAATGCTGATCTCTTCTTAAGCTACCCCCATTCTCATGTTTGCTTAGTGCCTTATAATGGGAATTAAATTGCATATTGGTGGGGACATTCAAACCACAACAGGAGTTGAACAAATTCTGAAGTTCTAGAGCCAGTCAGCGACAAATCTAGGATTCAAGATGAGCCTGACTTTTTCTCCCCCACACTCCTCTTGGGTCTCCCACCCCATGTACTGACTCACTCCTGTGAGGTAGTGTGGTGGTTTGAATGAGAATGGCCCCCATAGGCTCATATATTTGAATGCTTAATCAGCAGGGAGTGGCACTGTTTGAGAAGGATTAGGAGCTGTGGCCTTGTTGGAGGAAGTGTGCCACTGTGGATGATATTTGAGGCCTCAAAAGCCCAGGTTAGGCCTACTCTCTCTTTTTCTCAGCCAAAGGGTTGTGGTGATATTTTTGTTTGTACCCTAACAAATAAAATTTGCCTGAAGGTAAGAGGACAGAGCCAGCCACTAGATTAAACATAGAGGCCAGACAGTGGTAGCACACACCTTTGATCCCAGCACTTGAGGTCTCACGCCTTTGCTCCCAGTATTTGAGAAGCATGCACACCATTAATTGGACAGGAAGTGATATGGCTGGGCAGAGAAAGGAATATAAGGTGGGAGGAGACAGGAACTCAGGGGCATTCAGTCTGGGGACTTGTGGAGACAAGATCTTCCCCTTTAGGCTGAGGAGTTGGAGAAAGAGCCAGCCATCTGCATGGGGAACATGTGCTAAAGCAGCTAACTCCTGTGGCTTTTGGGGCCCAAAAGCCTGTGGAGTCTGCTGCAAAGAGGCTGTACAAAAATTTAGCCAGCGGGGTAGGGACTCTGGCCCAGGTAGCATAGAGACTCTGGCTGCATGTAGCTCTGGCCTGTTCCAGTGGCCACAAAGTCACAGGCAAGTGGCTTTTTCATGCATTCATGCCCCATGTTAGGCGCCAGATTTTTCAGCTGAGGAGTTGGAGAGGTGAGAAGTGGCTGTAGCTGGTTTCCTTTGATCTTTCAGCATTTACCCCAATATCTGGCTCTGGGTTTTATTATAAGACCATTTAGAATTTGTGCAATAAAGGGTCAAAATGTAGCTCTTAGCTGCTGCTCCAATACCTCCCTGTATACCACCATGCTCCCTGCCCACCACCATGCTCCCTGCCATGATGATAATGGATTAAAACTCTGCAACTGTAAGCAAGCTCCCAATTAAATGCTTTCTTTCATAAAAATTGCCTTGGTCATGGTGTCTCTTCACAGAAATAGAACAGCAACTAAGACAGGTTCTATCTGTTGGCATCCAAACCAGGCTGAAGCAAAGCATGGGACAGACACTTAGAAAGTCACAAAGAAAGGTTTGTCCACTCCATTTGTCTACTTAAGGCAAATTTTATGTACAATATAAACTTTTAATCTACAGTGGAAGCTCTATAATTATCAGAAGCCCTATCACAGTTGGGGGAGTAGCAGGCTTTTCATTGAATACCAGTTTTAAATCTAGGTGGTTTGGGCCGCTCTGAGTTGCACTTGTCTCTCTCTAAACTGGTCCCTGTCTTTCAGGGTCACATGCTTCCAAGCTGGGCTCTTTGGGTCTGAAGTTTAATTTGCCCTGGCAGGTGTCAACAGTAAGCAGTCATGCTTGGCATACTCAAATGGTGGGTGAAAAAACGGCAAGCTATCCCCTTCATCTGGAGCCTGGGACACAGTTGCTCTGTAGATGTGAGGTATCACTGTAAGGATGATGACCTTGATGTATCAGCTTCAAAATTTAGCTGCTGTATAACTGTTATAGAGCTTTCACACAACCGAGGAGATGGTTGCTCAGTGCTCTGGCTCCTTCCATTCATATACTGTCACTCTTGACTTGCTGTTTCAAGTCACATCGAAGAAAGCATTTATTTAGCTGACAGCCTATCACAGGGCATCTTTCTGCATAAAATGAACCAATTTATAGTCACTGCTGACAGCTGGTTTGAAGGGCAGGCCATTTGCCTCCGCTGATTACAAGGAACGGGGATTGATTTAGCTCATCAGCCTGTAGCAGCAGATGTTAGAAAGGACCCCATTGTGTTAAGCTCCCAGGTCTCTGGAGACCAACACATCTCAGCATCAGAACTTCCTGAGCTTGGCATGGCCCTGCGGAGGTCACTTAACCTTCCCCTGACCCTTCTGCTATTTTTAAGATATTTCAGAGAAAAAAACAAGTTACCATTTCTCCTTGGCAATGAGCTGTCAGGGGAGGGGAAGGGGATTCAGTAGCATCTCTGTCTTAGAACTCTACGGACATCAGAAAAAGCTCCTGCTGCCAGAAGTGCCCAAAAGGGACAATGTCTGATGCTACAGTCACAGAAAACATTTAAGGTATATGGTGAGGCTGGCTTTCTCTTCCCCTTCTTTGCTCTAGTGGTGAGGGGGCTTGGTATAGGAACTGGTGACATAGTGTCTAGAAACTTACTTCTAGAAGCTTCCACACAGCAGGAAAACTTCCTTAACTCCTGCTCCTGATGCTCTTCCCTGAGGACAAAAATACATAGTTGGTATGACCTCTAGAACCTTGCTATGGAGCCAAGATTCCCCCAGGGAATTAGAGGGGTAGAAGAGACCTAGAGCATTGTGGAGGAAGGAAGAAGAGAGATTGGAAGCAGAGAGGAAGGCTCTTCCAAACACTGGCCTGAGCAGAGTGATGCCAGATTAATGAGAGACGATGGATATGCACACTATTCTCTTCTCTGTGACATTGTCTGAGGGTGAGTCCCCTTCAGGGGCACATACCCGCTATGTCCACCTAATGCTGTGAATGTTGCCAGGTTTTGGCATCATGGATTTGCTGGCCATGCCTCTTTCTTTCCCAGGTTAAACCACACTGCAACATCTGAGCCATTTTGGGTGAGTAGGGTCCCTGGGAGGGGAACCTTGGAGGTGGCTGAGTGCTATGAGACACTGTTTCTGGGGACTACCTGAATGGATATCTACTCACCCCACCCAGGGAACTGATGACAGACCAGAGCAACAGTATCACCAAGTCCAACAATGACAGACCAGAGCAACAGTATCACCAAGTCCAATGATGACAGACCAGAGTAACAGTATCACCAAGTCCAATGATCACAGACCAGAGCAACAGTATCACCAAGTTCAACTTGGTGAACCAGTGAGTTTCCAGGGGTTACTTACAGGGACAGAGAGGACACAAAGTCAGCTGCCTGGTGCCATCACAATCAACTTCATGCTGTTTAGAAATACTTTCATATCTGTTGTCTCTCTGAATCATGCATTTTAGGACCCTCACATTACAGATCTGGAGACAATCGCTTAGAGAACTCAGTTTGTTCACAGTGGGGTGAGAGCTGGGCTTCCAAGACTCCTGGCCCCACAGCTCCTGCTGTGGTGATTACATACCACTTGAAGGAAGGGAGAGCCTCTGTGGATGAGGACTGAATTTTTGTGCATCATTGTGGAAGTTCCACTGTGGATTTTGTGCCTCCTCCCCAAAAAAATATGGCTGAGATATTGACTTTTGAACTTGTCAGACACCTGTGGTGGGGAAAGGAGCGTTAAAAAGTGATTGTTTCCCTACTCCAGAAAGTACACTGACTCCTATGTGCTCCAGGCCCAACATTTTCACGGCCCAAGGGCCTTACAGGGATCAAGATTCAATGACTGTTGCTAGGGCTGTGCCTCACATTTCCCAGAAAAAGCATACTGCCCTGAGGAACAGCTGATTTGCCTCTACCTGCACAGCCTGGAAGGTTCAAGAAGCCACATCTCCACGGCAGGGTCGGCAGCAGCCTCTGAGGCCTCCCTCACACAAAGAGAAACACCCAGCTCATATGTTGTACCCTGGTCCCCTGAGTCAAGACACCCCCCCCCCACACACACACACACACAAGCCACTTTGAATGAAAGACAGTATGGCCAGGATGCAGAGGCCTGTTCATTTGGCCCTTGGGGGACACATTTTGCCATGTGCTCCAAAGCAACCGCTTCCCAACAGTGGGATGTATGCTGGTAATGAGGAGCTTCACACCTTGGCCTCAGCCTGCTTAAAACGAGAAAGACCCCTAGTGACTGGAAGTCACCAAAAGGGGAGGGGGAACACAACAGACAGGGTAGCTGTCAGTTACTTGCTATTATGGGATATGAGCGTTATTTATGGGATTGTTTGTCCCCGATAGGGCAGTGCCAATTAATGAGTCGTTCAAAGTGGCTCAGGAGCCAAGCCCAAGGCTGCTTCTAAACCACCAGCCTGGGAGTGTTTAGCCAGTGTGTGGAAGCTGAACCTTTAATGGATTTGTTCCCCTTCCCCTGGAAACAGGAAGAAGAATGTCAGCTTTCTCCCAGAGCCTTTGGCTACAGGGCTCAGGCAAGTCATTTTCCCAGCCTTGCCCAGCAAACAAAGATGCTTACATGCTCCCTAGCACTGCAAACAGCCTTCCAGTGGCAGCTGGTCTTGGGATTAGGTTCCCCTCCCCCTGTCCTGGTCCCAGCATAAATCCTTAGAGCTCCGGGGTGGGGGTGGGGGTGGTGTGGGGGGTGGTGTGGGGGATGAGGGGTGTTCATTTCTTCCCTGCACACAGGCTCTTTGTAAATGGAAAGAAGAATCCACAAAATGTTACCCTACATCCCTGGGGAACCAGGAGGGGAGGTGTGTGTTTGCACCCAGCCTTGCACACTCTGCAAGGCAATTCAGAGAGCCAGCGACCTTGGCCAGCCATGTGGATTCTTTCCCGAAATTGCTGTCAGCTCTTTTCAGAAACTTAGCTTCTCAGACAGTCTGAGGTATCTCCTGTTGTCTGGAGCGAGCTGGTGAAGTAACCCCTGATAACATTGCCAATGTCTTCAGGCAGCTGCACTCCTGACTGGAAAAGTCGGCCCATAAAATGTTTGGGTGAGTCCAAGAATGACTCTTTGTATCTAGGTTGGCTGCCCAGAACCCCTCTTGACTGTTCAGCTGAGATGCACAGAGATATCCATAGTCAGTGGAGACCAGATATCTAGGGCACCCCCAAGCCACGCAGCGTTTTTGATGTTGTTGTCTCATAATGAGAGTCTCATCCTGCATCTAGGCAGAACCCAGAGGCCAGGAGAAAAGCCACCAGCTGTCTCTGGATATAATCAGGCTGTTTTGTAGCATTACCTGTGAAGTTCCCAGAAGAAAGAAACACACACACACACACACACACACACACACACACACACACACACACACACACGGTGGGGTGGAGGGGAAGGAGGGAGGGAAGGAGGGGGAGAGAGAGAGAGAGAGAGAGAGAGAGAGAGAGAGAGAGAGAGAGAGAGAGAGAGAGCGAGCCTAACAAGGCCAAATAACTAAACTTTAAGATTATGGAGACCTAAAATGTTTCACACCAGAGCCAAATTATCTAGGGCTATTTTTAGTTCTTTCGAAGGCCATTCACTGCCCACACTTCTGTCTGACCCAACATCCTAGTGACTACCAAAATCTTACAATGTATTCTCAGCTGGCCATTAGCGTCTTCGAATGCCGGCACTACAGCTATGATAAGCAGCACCTGCAGACATTCCCCTGCTTTGCTGTGACACAGCTGTGGCCCCCACCAATGCATTCTGTAAACACTCTGATTTATGACCTTCTTTGTTCTGTAAGCAATAAAACATCATCATGTATCCACTTCTAAGGTGGAGGCGGTACTTGGGGGAAGCTTGAATCCATGTTCCTGGGCCTGGCCACACATATCTGGCTACAGAGTGAACTACTAAACAGGAGTAAGAGCTAAGTTTTTGTGTTAACACCTGTGGGTCTTTGCGGAAGTAGCATTTCATCGATGTCTTAAGCACTCGGCTGTCAAGCTGGGGTTAAGGGGAGCCTGAATACTGTTCGAAAAGGAGAAAGCTGCAGTTGGACTGTGTGTGGAGAAGAGTCCACGTTAGCAGCATCTCCCACAAGTCTGTGTTTATGTCACCTCATCTCTTGTCTGTTTCCTGTTCACTTCCTGTCCTGATGGGTCCTTTCCTCTCTGGGAATTACTGTGGTGTAGATAAACGTTGCCCAGAGGCCCTTGTGTTAAAGGTTTCTTTCTCATCCTGGCACTGGCAGGAGATGGTGGCACCTTTAAGAGGGAGGGCCTAGTCTTTAGGTCATTGAGGGTACACCCTTGAAGGGAATTATGAGACTCCAGCTGTTTCCTCTTTCGATCTCTTTTCACAGCTAGACATGATTGCTTCACCGGGGCCTGAAGCAATAGGACCAACTGACCATGACCAGAATAGTGAGCCAAAGGACCTTTCCTCTCTTAGAGTGACTAACTCAGGGGTTTTGTTACAGTGATACAAAGCTCACTAATGCAGGAGCAGTGTTTAACATTTCAGTTACGTGTTCAAAGCACTTTCAGTTCACGTTTTCTTTTCTGAAATCACATTGCCAATCAATCTCAAGTTTCATACAAAAAAAAATTAGGCAGGTACTTTTGTATTAGTTTTTTTTTTTTTCTGTTGCTGTAATAATTAAAAAAAAACATGACCAAGACAACTTCTAAAAGGAAGAGTGCATTTGGCTTACAGTTCAAGAGGGACAAGAGTCCTCACCATCACCATCACAGCAAGAAGGCATGGCAGAAGGTAGACTTGGAGGCTGGACAGGGAAGCGAAGAGCTCACATCTTGAACAAAAGCATGAAGCAGAGAGAGTGACCTGGAAGCGGAACAGATACTTTCTCGAAGCCAGCCTCCAGGGACATGTTTCTCCCAACATGGTTGTGCCTGTTGTGGAATAATCTTTTTGTACACTGTGAAGATGTGTCTTTGCCAAGGTGCCTTCTGATTGGCTTAGTCAAGAGCCAAATGGCCAATAGCTAGCCAGGAGGTATAGGCAGGACTTCCAGGCACAGAGAGGACTCTGGGAAGAAGAGAGCCAGAGAAGCCAGCCAGAGGCAGAGAAGCCAGCCAGACGCAGAACAAGTCAGACACACAGAATGGGATAGAGGTAAAAGCCACATGGCAGAATGTAGATGAATAAAAATATGGGTTAATTTAAGTTATAGGAGCTAGTTAGGAACAAGTCTAAGTTGTAGGCCAAGCTTTCATAATAAGAAATCTCCTTGTCATTATTTGTGAGCTGACTGGGGGGACAGAAAGGACTCATTTCATGTGCCTCCTAAACCTTCCCAAATAATGCAACTAACTGGAGAGGAAGTGTTCAGATATCTAAGGCTATTAACTTATAAAGAGAAAAGGGTTATCTGGTTTACAAGTTACAGATATAAATCAGACTGAACGGCTTATTAATTTGGCTTCTGGTGGAGGGTACCAGATGGCAAGGGTATGCCAAAGCAACCAGCTAATAGTGAAAGCCAGGAAGTGGAAAGAGACTGAGAGACAAAAACCCCACAATCCCCTTTGAGGGTATATCCTCAGTAGCCTGAGGTCCTCCCAATAGGCACTACCTCTTAAAAAGCCACAGCACCTCTGAACAAACCACCCCGGGGACCAAACCATTGGTGTGTGGATGCTTAGTGAACAACATTTACATTCAAACCACAGCTCATGGTGGTCAGTAGGATGGTAGAACAGGAACTTGAGCGACTCGAGGAAATCTCATAAATACAGCATGGAGGGACACATGGCTCAGTAGTGGCTATAAATAATTGAAGTCATTATGTGCTAGGCATGCTTTCCACTTCAACATCTACCACCAGTCATCTATAAAGAATCAACATCTGAGGGCCAGATGTGGTGGCACATCCCTTTAATCCTAGCACTTGAAAGGCAGAGGTCAGCCTAGTCTATATAGCAAGTTCCAGGACAGTCAGAGCTACATAGAGAGACCACATCTTGATGACCGACTGACTGACTGACTGAATGAATGATTGAGAATCAGCATTTGAATCTTCTATAAGCCCTTGGCACAACCAACCACTGTGGTGATATTTTATTTGTGCTGAAGTGTGGTGATATTTTATTTGTGCTTTAATAAATACAGCTTGCCTGGAGATCAGAGGAAAAAGGCCAGCCATTATAAGTAAACAAAGAAGTCAGGCAGCTGTAGCATACGCCTTTAATCCTATCACTTGGCAGGCAGGATCTCTGTGTGTTCAAGGCCACACTGGAAACAGAGCCAGGTGTGGTGGCTCATGCCTTAAATTCCAAAACTAGTTAACCATGGAGGTATAGAGGTCTGTATAGACAGACAGGAAGTGATAGAGCTGTATAGGAAGAGGAAGTGTTGTAGCTGAATGGAGAGAGCAAATCATATGGCAGAACAGCAAGACATGTAGACGTGGGTAGACAGGAAGTAACTTGTATTTGAAAGCTGCAGAGTTGGTGAGGTAAGGTTGGCTGTGGCTTTCCCTATTTCCCTAATCTCTCTAAGGCTTTCACCCCTATGTTTGGCTCTGTGCGTTTTATTTAATAAGACCATTAGAAATTCATCTACAAACCACCAACAATGCTGTGCTCAGCAGTTCAGTGCACAGCCTATCAGACATTTTTGTGGTTCAGATTCTCACAGGAGTTTCTTCTCTCCTCCGTGTGCCAAGGTGAGGTGGGCAGCTTTTTTTCTATGCCTTTTCTTCAAGGTAGGGCTGTTTCCTGTTTCCCTTACAAAGGGACTAGTTTTAATGGCTTACCTTTATATGGATGTTTCCTGTTCTACTAAGTACCTTGGGCTTTGACATGGTCTGTTTGTGTGACTATGACAAAATACATCAGCTTGGTTAATTTATATACAACATAAGTCTATCACTCAATTCTGAGGTTCAAGAGAGTCTGAGGTCAAGGGACTTGCAAATGTAATGATTGGTAATGGCTTCTCTTATGAGGGTGCTAATCTCAGGGCTGAGGTGTAGCTCAGTGGTAGGGTGCTTGCCTGGCATATACAGTGTCCTGGAGTCAATTCCCAGCACTGGGAGTAGGGGAGGCACTAATCCTATTTGTGTGGCCTCATTACCTATCTCCTGAAGGTTCCACATCTTAATTCTATCACGTTATAATTAAGTTCCAGCACATTTGAATTTTGAAAGGACACCAATATTCACACCATGGCAAGCATGTTTTGTTTGTTCATGGTGTAGATGGCTTGTTGTAGTAAGATGAAGTTGTATAGCTTACCTTCCCTTAGGGAAAATGAAACTTTGAAAAATTGGAGTGTAGATTATGCAAATGTTTTAGAGAGCAAGCAGTCTGTCACTTTCTCTTAAGAACAAAGATGCATGTGCTGTTGCTTCTCGGCATGTGTGGAGGAGTTGGTTCAGGACTCTCTATAAACACCAACATCTGGAGATGCTCACGTGCCTGACATAGAACAGTGTAAGATTTACACCTAACTTATGCACACCCTCCCCTACTCATTAATCATCTTCAGATTACCCATAATTCTTAATTCAATATAAGTGTTTGTAAGTAGCAACTATGTGAATAGTTATTGTACTGGATTGTTTAGGGGATAATGGCAAGGAAAAACAATACACCGACAAGCTCCAAACAGATGCAGATGTCTTTAGGGTATTTTCTATCTGCAGTTGGCTGAGTGCGAGGATGTGGCACAGAAGACAGAATGCATATCAGGGTCCAGTAAGTCCTGTACACAAGAAGTCACCGAAAGGGCTTGTGTAAAATGTTTGTAATAACAAAGCAGCAGCAACCTAACCCTCCTTGGGGAGGAGAATTAGCTGGTTTACTCACTCAGCGCAGCAGTTAGAAAGAAGGTTTTCAGTCTGGGAATACTTCAACAATGTCTGGGTAACATGACACTGAGAGGGAAAAGCAGAAAATACAGTGGGTTATCATTTGTGTGCATCTCAGAACCAGTTGAAATAGCAATAGATGTCAGATACATGCACAATCCAGGAAGAGGCAGCCGGACACTGAGGCATGCTGAATGGCACAATTGTCACCAATGCACGCAGGTGGGGCATGGGCAGCCTGGGTGGGTGCTTTACTATGTCTGTTCTTGTTTATTATCCTGAGTCTGGAAATGGTACCTAGTGCCTTGCACATGAGAGTTCCTATAGAGCTACAATCAGGTCCCATGTTTTAAATGGAAGAGAGCATGGCAGTGATACAGTAAAATGGTAATATTTTTACTTTAATAGTGAGATATAGTTAGATACAGCATATAGATATCTGTTATGTTACTTTTTGTGTATTTGAAATGTTTCATGAATCAAAAATACAACTTCTACAATTTTTCAAAAAAATTGAAAATGGTTAAGAAATGTATCAATCAAAACGTTCATTGTTGCTTGTGGCAGCAAGGAAAGAATACATGGCTTCTCTCTTCCTTGACTTTCTACATTTTATGACTATGTTATTTTTATAATAAAAAAAGTACAGATTTAGATTTCTTTTAAACATAATTATAGGAAAAAGAAAAACAAATGCACTCCCATGACAGAGTTCCTGAGGCCTGTGGGTTTGCATCAGCTCTTGGCAAATAGGGAGCCTTTTGTGAGGTATGATTAATAAAACCTCAGGGCAGAGTGCGGGCAGGGTATCTGCCAGCCTCATGTCACACAGTGAGCACAGTGTTAGCTACGCCGACACCACTATTTCCGCAAGACCTACTTGATAGAATCTTTCTGAATGCATCATTCTTTATGCCAAATGGAAAAAAAGTTCATATTGGCCAGCTAGCCTCCAGGCTGGAAAGGAACAGACCAACTTTTATTCAGATTTTTTATTCAAGTTTTACTGTTGCCCATTTTAAGCCCCCCTCTTTGTAGTAACCATGTTAATTCAACACAGATTTTGCTGCATTAGGTCCTGGACCTACACAGAGATGCATCCAATTGTCTATTACCTGCTGAGGTCATTGGAGGCCCTGAAACAGAAATAAAGGTCCTCAAGGCTCCAGAAAACCAGCATCCTTTGGGGATTTCCAGGAAGGACAAGGCTCCTCTAAGAGTTCTCCACCATCTCTAGCTGCTGCTTCTGGAATTCTTTCCCAAATCGCCCCACTGGGGGAAATACCTCTCGTCTCATAGTCGAGGGTGAAAAAAATGCTAATGACACAGCAACCCTGAGCCCCAACAGTGGACATAATTTGGCCACTATATTTAGGGTTCTGTTACAAATCCCTCTGTTCTGTTTGTGTCTGGAACCTCTCAGCAGCTCTTTAGTGACTTGCTATCTGCTGCATCACTTCCTACGGTTCCAGTGACTTTGGGTCAGCCACCGTCTGAAATAGTAAGTGGACAATTCAGAAATGAACAATTCGGAAGCTTGGAACAGCTTCTCAGTACAATCTGTTGTTATAGCTGTTCTGTTTACTATTGTTATTCTTGCTGCCTCTCACTGTGCCTGTTTATACTTTATCACGCTTACGTATAATCTAGAACTATATAGGGTATATTGAGTTCAGCACTACCTATAGTTCAGCAACCCAGGGGCCACAGGATGAGTGTCTTTTGGGTGTGTGTGTGGAATCTGCGGCAGAATGTTGTCTCCCGTTTCATTTCATTATCTGTTGCCACCCAATTTTATCTATCTTCCCATTATTTTTGGTTTGAGTTCTAGCCTTTCCGGTCTAAGAAATCTAGAGTAATTTTATTAATAAATTATTTATTTTTTTAATTCATTAATAAATTAACAAACCTATTAATCAGAATGATTTTGTTCTTTTTAATTTTTATTTTAATTATTTTATTTTTTAAAATTTGTCCTTATATTCTCACCGTCTTCTCTCTTCATTTTGTCCCCAAGGCTTTTTTGTTTGTTTTTTGTTCTCCCCACACCACCTGCCAAAATGTTTGGTCAAAAAAGTACTAGTGTTTTAGTGAATCTGCACTGACATTTAACCAAAGACGAGCTTGCTGCCAGAATTAACTAGCTAGAAAGGAGAGTTTTGAGACAGAAGATGACCCATTCAGTCAGAAGAGCACTTAGAACTGGGTGTGTCACCTCAAATGACAGAGATGGCCTCTACTAGGGCTCATGTGAAATCACCATTTGATGTTACATGGATCAGTATCATGGCTTATGTGCCTTCCTGTTGCTTGTGAGCTGAATGCTGAGATATTTGTGGTAAAACAAACAACAATAAAAAGGCCACTTCTTACGGATGGTTCCCGATGCATAGGGTGGTGAATTGAATTCTTATTTTGTGGATATTGGGCAAGTCAGCCCTAGCATGAGCTGGTGGGTCATGGACCCAGGCTTGGTAAAATGTTTATTGAGTGGAAAATCAACTAATGAGCCTAGAGCCTATTCCTTCAGGAATAGATTCATTAGGAAAACATTTGTTACATTTTCATAAATATCAAGAGTAAGAGCAGTTCAATGTATTCCTCATTGAGCCACATCTCAGTCTAACAGGGCCAACATCTTTGCTCATCTGTTGCTTCTTTGAAGTATTTTGATGGAAATTCTAGGTATCATATCATTACACCTGTAAATATTATAGTATAACTTTCTAAAATAGTCAACCTCTTTCAAAAACCATAATATTGATATACTTAATTAACAAATAATATCATTTTTTTTCAAATTTGCCATCTCATGGAGTTTTTAAATGGTTTACTCCAATCAAGATCAATAAAAGGTCAAATTGTTACAAGTAGCTGTTAAACCTCTGAAGCATTTTCTGATTCATAGTGTCTTGAACTGGGTCACCACCCCACAGAGAATCAAAAGACTGAAGGAGAGGGTCTCAAATAATATGGTGCCTCCTTTTTGCATCACAACACTCCAGAGGCAAAGGTAGTCAGACCGCTGTGAGCTCGAGACAAGCCTGGTCTACACAGTTCCAGGCCATCCCGGAGTTCACCGTGAGACCCTGTCTCAACAAAGAAAAAAGAGATCAGCTCCACCATGGAAGATGGGTAGTGAGTTCTGGCCTCAGCACTGTGACCTAGTTCTCCTTTCTACAGAGGTTTATCCAGAGCTGTGATCTCCAAAGATGTCTGGCTTCATCTGGTGATTCTCTTGAGAGAGCAAGAGTTAGAAGCTGGGATAGCTAGGCGGTATTTTGCACACCTTTAATCCCAGCACTTGGGAAATAGAAGCTGGTGTATCACTGAGAGTTCAAGGCCAGCCGGGTTTACAGAGCTACTTACAGGACAGCCAGAGCTGTTACACAGTAAAACCCTGTCTCGAAAACAAAGCAAACGAACAAACAAACAAATAAAAGATAAAAGAAAAAAAAAACTGGGATACTCCAAGTATTCTTTCTGCTGGGAGATGGCTCAGTCAATACTGTACTTATCATGCAAGCATAAAGTCATGGGTTTGATCCCCCAGAACCCATGTAAAGAGCTGGGCATAGGGTTATGTGTTTATAATCCCTGTGCTGTGATGGCGGAGACAGGAGGGTCTACAGGACCCACTGACCAGGCGGTCTAGTTGAATAGGTGAGTTCTAGGTTCAGTGAGAGACCCTGTCTCATCACATGAGGTGGAGAGTGATTGAGGAGGACACCCAGAACTGACCGCTGACCTCCACATACACGTGTACACACGCTTACACAGTTGTACACACACACATGAACATGTGTACACACAAATTAAACAGAAAGCAAACTTACAATGTGTCTGAGGAGTTTCTGGCAGGGCTTGCTCATCTTTCATCCCATGACTTCATTGCATCCTCGATTCTTAAAACATTGTGTATACCCTCCAGCCACTCAACTCCAAAGAGCACTGCCTGAACCATCTCAGCTTAGATCAGAGCCTATTGTAGTCATGGAGATCAGTGTTTTTATTGTACATGCAAAGATTTTGTTCTTATCAAAACATAATGGTTTAAGTATGGGTAAAAACCAATATTTTCCTACTGGCATTCTTCAGCATATGAATATCAAATTAGTGCATCTTTAGACTGGACTGTATACAAATGTTTGAGTTTAAAAATTGCTATTTGAGTTGTTGACTTGAGTTTCATAAAATAATTGTTAGATAAAATGTGGCCTAGGAGTAGGACAGAATTTCCAATAATTTCTGAAATTGGCTAAATATGGTGTTGTCATTTTGTAGTATATATCTTGTGGTATGTATTTATGCAAAGCAGTGTTTTCAGCATTGGTGATTATGAAATCTAAATATTGACCAACTCTGAAAAATGTTGGTTGTGTTCTGCATCATGTAGTATCAAACTTCCAGCTGAGAATTAATTACTTAAATAAACTTAGACAACACACTCATCTCATTAGAACATACATTTGTTTTGTCCACTTAGTGCAGCATATATGTACACACGGAAGTTCCATCTTCTGGAACATAGCTAGCCTCTCAGGGCTGCATCCCCGAAGATAACTGACTTTCCCTCCCCTAGAATTTTATCAGTTGCCAATAATGCTTCATCTAGGGGTGGGACTTCATGAACCACTGCCTCACCTGTGCTGGAATTTTGGTTGTCTTGATCTTGTATAGGTCTTGTGCTGTTGTCACAGCTGCTGTGAACTCATGTTAGCAGTGTCCATGTCATGTCTGGCAAATATTCTTCCAGTGCAGATATTCACTACCTCTGGCTTTTACAGTCTTTCTACCCTCTCTTCTGAGATGATCCCTGAGCCTTGAGGGGGAAGGTCATGACAGAGATGTCCTAGTTAGAGCTGAGCATGCCACACAGTCTCTTAGTCTCTCTTCAAGTTGACTAGTATGGAGAGGTCTCTGAATTAATAACCATCTACTGTAAAAAGAATCTTTTCTGATGAGGGTTGAGAGATATACTAATCTATGGGCTTAAAGATTAGAACTTGGGGTGCAGTTTATTACTATGCCCATTTAGCAGTGTTAGGTTTTCCACTAGAGTCTATGACTTAGCCAATCATGGACTTTTCGACCCAGCTAACAGTACCAGACATGAATTTTGTTCTTTGGATCAGGCCTGGAATCCAATCAGAAAGTGGTTGGTTACTCATAATATTCATGCCACTATTATACAAGTGGATATATCTTGCCAGGCCAGTTGTTGTTATGGCTTACAGGGTTCTCAACTCAGTAAGATTGTTGATGACTTTTCTCCTCTGGTAGAATGCACTGAACCTTCCAGATCTAAGAAAGCTAGCCAGTACCAGCTTGATTTCTCCATAGCCTATGATCAAGTATGTAGTATCCTTAGCAATAGGTCTTGCCATATACAGTTCTAGAGGGCAACCAAAAACAGTGGCAGTAGCCTGTAATGTTTGGGGAGGTTTATGTAACCCCCTTGCAACCAATAAGTCAAAAAGAAGTAACCCATACTTGGCACTGGGCTTTCTACAGTATACGGTATATGAGGAGTCATTTTTCCCTTTGCTATAGGGTAACTCTATTTAAACTCCATTCATATATGTTCATGTATATATTTTAGGAAGTTCAGGAGTATGTTCAATATGACATTATCAAAGGTCTATATTGTTAGTTATCTCCCCTCATACTGTCCTTCCATCCCCCATCCCATTTAACCCTTCCTGTTCCATTATTGCCTCTCCTCTCTTTGTACCATTTGCATTCTATACCCCTTGAAATTGGTCATTTCTATCCCACTTGGGAA
This sequence comes from Peromyscus eremicus, assembly GCF_949786415.1. Classification (NCBI taxonomy): domain Eukaryota; kingdom Metazoa; phylum Chordata; class Mammalia; order Rodentia; family Cricetidae; genus Peromyscus; species Peromyscus eremicus. The sequence goes on from NC_081420.1 coordinate 28,793,622, forward strand.
TAAACTGAGGGATTATAGGTCTATCCACAGTGAAAAACTACATTCCTTGTTCTGTGTGTTATCTGGTCATAATGCACTAGCCCCTCCCACCTCTCTCCTTCCCTTTCCTCTCTTCATCTTTTGCTTATCTTTGATAAAATGTCCATACTGACCACAGGTACGATTCAATGCATAAAGCCATCTAAACCAGTAGTTCTTAGAGCACGGTCAGTAGGCATCAGGTAATACCGCATCACTCTTGTTGGCTGAGGAGGAAAGGGACAGGTGTGGCTTCAGTTCCTGACATCACAGTTTAAGGGTGAAGAAAGCCACACAATACATGCAATTACATGGATTAGGGATGGACAGAGATTTGGGTTTCCACAGTGCTTGCTGCTGTGGCACTTATTTGTGTCAGGAGTAGCCCTTGGTTTTGGCAAAAATGAGGCCATTTGTTGCTTCAATTTTGACAATTTTACTTTCATTAGTTTTGTCATTTTACACTCAATTTATAAATAGTAGAAATAGATTTTAGATTTAGAGCTATAAAATAACTAGACACACTATCATAATAAAAAATTAAAAATCCACAGATTTGTGGATTCTTTTTGCCATTTATCTAGAAGACATTAAACTCCAGTTTGATGGAAAGTGATCACAGTGGATTCCACTGGTGCTGACCTGACATGTGTTACCTCTATGTAGGTCTGTTTGGATACTATAACAAAACACCTAGGGCTGGGAAACTAAGAAACAGCAGAAACACATGGCTCATGGAGCCCTCAAGTACTAAATTCAGTTCCAGCAGATGTGGGTCTGGTAAGAGCTGCTCTCTACCACACAGATGGCACCACCCTGCTGTGTCCTCACAGTGACAGAAGCAAATAGTCTCCTCTTCATGAAAGAGGGCACTAACCATGTTCAAGAGGTACTACCACTTACTACTATTATAGTAGGTCTTGGTTTTCAAATGTATTAATTTCAGGGAGATATAAACATCCAGGCCACAAAGTTTACCTTTTCTGCTTCTTTTGTTTGTTTGTTTGTTTGTTTTTGTTTTTTTGAGAGAGGGTCTCTCTGTGTGTAGCCCTGGCTGTCCTGGAACTTGCTCTGTAGACCAGGCTGGCCTCAAACTCACAGAGATCCACCTGCCTCTGCCTCCCAAGTGCTGGTATTAAAGGCATGCACCACCACTGTCTGGCTCTTTTCTGCTTCTTAATAGACTCATAACTTTGTTTAGCCATTCCACATTCCCTGCAGTGACTTGTTTAAAGGAGACTGCCACCTCCATGCCCCAAGGCCCTGACATTTGGAAACAGTCCTGGCAACCCCATGTTCTTTGCTAGTGATTGGTTTAAATGTGAGTACATGATGGTTTTTGTCCAGTAAGACCCAAGGGACAGACTGGAGTCATGTTTTCAGAAATATTTTTTCACTGCTAATGCAACACACTCCCTTGCTTCTGGGCAACAGTGATGTCCGGGTGTTTCCCTTGCTGCAGCCATCTCATAAGCACAAGGATGGAGCTAGAATGTGGAGGATAGAGAAGCAGGAAGATGAAAATGAGTCCTGGATGGTCCTCTGAAATTGCTGAGCCTCGGAGCACCCCTGACCTTGACTTCTCTTTTAAGGAGAGGGTTTTTTTCTGCTCTTTGGAGACTGGCAAGGGGTCTGCTTGAGGATGTGATCCTTGGCCCTCTCCCCTTATGAGGTGTGGAGTTCCTGTAGGCCTGTGGGTCCAGCACCTAACACAAAAGTGACAACCAGAGGGAATGTGTGACAGATTGTGAGTGAAGAGACCTAACCTCTATGTTCTGGTGGAAGCTCCGCCTCAGTCCCTGGCACCCTGGCATCCATAGACCCAGAGTCTGGAATGTTCCGGTGGAAGATCCACCTCAAGTCCCCTCACCCATTTCTTTCCCCAAACCCACCTCTTCAAAGCCCACCAAACACAGCTCTTCCCCCAGAGATGCTCAAGACCACTCCCACAGGGTATTTAAGCTGCATCCCAGAAAACAGACACATGGTTTTCTGGTTTCTTGTCCCCGTGTCCTCTCTAGGGGTCTGGAGAATCATCCAGGAACACTTTACCCATTAAACCAGGGCTTTTTTCTAATTTGGTCTGATTTGGTTTGATTTGGATTGCGGCATCAGTGGAGAGGCTTATCGGGGTGCAAAAACTTATCACTCTAGACTACATAATGGGGCAGATGAGCCACAGTGTATGCTGTTTAGATGCAGAAGCAATTCGGGTTGAAGCTGAGGGAAGCTGCTCCTAACTCAGTTACACTGGAAGCCATCACAGAATGACAAGTATCCCCATAATGAAAGCATATTAGAATGATTAATAGGAGTGCAATCAGAAGCTCTGTGGAAATAGTAAGAAACAATAGAGCCTCAGCAAAGCTCAGGCTTGCCTCAATAGCTGGATTTTCAATGCACCGGGCAGCATGCAACATCAACAATCCACACCAACAACAGCCGGAGAAAATAGATATGATTTTACTGAACAATGAGCCTAACTAAGCAGGCGGATTTAGTTCTTTTCAAAAAGAAAGGCGGGAGCCACAGCTGACTAAGATGATGTGACCACTCTCTGTTCCCAGCTGGAGACTTAGAGGAAAACAAGAATGAAGCTCTCTTTCTCATGCTAACTTCGTAAAACCAGCTTTTATTCACAAAATCGATGGAGAATGGAAGATACCACTGCTGTAACCAGAGCTGTGCAGCTATGCATGGCAAGAACTGTTCAGTGAGCTCCACGGGGTAGGAAGCAATGAATATCATTATTTTCCTTTCAGATGAAACACGAAGAGACTGAATAGATGCCTAGATTGTATGCCTGACAGCTTTACAGCCACAGATAAATCTCTAATATGGCACAGAATTAAAATAACCAATCCAGACTCCTGGCCCTCACGGGCTATGAAGAAGTCCGCTAAAAAGAAAAAAAATCACACATTCCTTCTCCCAGTGGGTCTTTCTTTATTTAAAAAAGTCAACGGCATGGGAAAGTTTGTACAGACCATTCTGAGACTTCAGACAAGAACCTGTCTGGAAGCCCAGAGGAGGGCAGGCCATGGGATTTGGTAAAGTCTAGTTATCTAGCCTCTTTCCTGCTCATCCTAACTTTTGTTGGAGAAAAGATCCAGCTACTCACCCAGCTTTTTCCTGAAGGAAAGACACCACACATGGTATGAACTGGGCCCCGGAAGCCTAATGCTTGAAAATGATATCCTCCAAGTTGACTAAATCTGAAAGATTCATCAAGGAGGTGCAATACCTCAGCAATGAGAAATTTAAGACACTGAGAAAAGAAATTGAAGAAGACACTAGATGTTGAAAAAAAAAGTCTATGCTTCTGCATCATGTAATTAATATTGTGAAAATGTCTATATCACAGTAATATACAGATAAAATTCCAAAGTCATTTTTCACAGAATTAGAAAAACAATTCTAAAAATCATATAGACCCACAATAGATCATAGCCAGCCAAAGAACTACTAAGCAGAAAGATACTGCCTGAGGTTTCGTACATACCTCTCCTCAAACTACAATATAGTAACAGCAGCGGCATGGCACTGGGACAAACGCAGACCTTGTAGAGCAATGAGACAAATGGGACCCAGAAAGAAGCCCGTGTAACTATGGCCAATTAATTTTTGACAAAGGCTCAAAAAGATGAAATAGAAAAAAAAAAGCCTAATGGTGCGTCAAAACTGGATACACTTGTAAATGAATGAAGTTAGATTCATGTCTCTCACCCTCACAAAAATCAAGGTGGATAAAGACCTTAATTTTACATAGAAAATTCTGAAACTTCTAGAGGAAAATATAAGAAAAATACTTGACGATATGGGCATAGGCAAGAACTTTCTGAATAGGACCCTAGCAGCACAGGAAGAACCCCACGGATTGACGACTGGGATTACATGAATTTAAAAGGCTTCTGTACAGAAACTAGCAGAGCAAACAGACTACAGAGCACGAGAGAAGTCTTTGTCAACTATATTTCAAAGGGGGTTAATATCTAGAATATATATATTTTAAGTTGTCAAAGGTTAAACATACCCCCCCCCCCAATATAAAAAGTAAAGTGTTCAATATCCTTAGCTACTGGGAAAATGCAAATTAAAACTAGCTCTTTGGGTATGAGTCAGCTTTCCTGGATAAGTGTAGCTACCATTTCTCATCAAAGAAGCTTCTCTTTCCAGCACATGCAAGCCACCACAGAAAACCACCACTGGACACAATGAAGCCGTCAATGGATCAAGGGGAGTCCAGCCCCCACAGATACAGCTGCATCACAGCTCTTGCATCTATGGCTCAGGGAACACTGTAGAAAGGAGGACAGAAAGAATATGATGATCAACCAGAAGTCTACTGTGAAAAGGGTCTCCTAGAAATGACCGCATAACAGGACCCAAACAATGGCAACATCAACGGACATGTTAATGTGGAGCGAGAAACTTTGTAGGGTTCTACCCCTAGACAAGGAACTATGGACAGCTAATGACTGCTGGGAAAAAGAGAATTTATCTCTTCCAGAATTTATCTCTGGACAACTGATTGGTTGTTCACATACACACAAACAATAAGAACAGACTCGGTTGTATTTGTATATATGTTTGTGTATTCATACACACACACACACACACACACACACACACACACACACACACATCTGTATGTAACAATAATAATCAAAGAAAAAAGACCATTAACTTGAGAGTAGGGGGGCCTATCGGAGGGATTGGAGGGAAGAAATAGAAGAGGAAAGTAATACAATTCTATTTCAATTAAAACATTTTGAAAAATGTTTTTTGTAAGATAGAGTGAAAAAACAAAAATAAAAAATAAAATTAATTAAAATTGCTTTGGGGGTCTATCTCACCCAGTCAGAAGGCTGTCAAGAAAACAAGTGACAACAGATGCTGGTGAGGATGTGGGGGAAGGGACCTTTACTCATTGGTGTGGGAGCTAGAGTAACGTAGCCACCATGAATATCGTCCTGAGGGTTTTTTTTTTTAAAATAATTTATTCAACTTTATTTTATGTGCATGGGTGTGAAGGTGTCAGATCTCCTGAAACTGGAATTACAGACAGTTGTGAGCTGCCATGTGGTTCCTCTGGAAGAGCAGCCAGTGCTCCGAACCCCTGAGCCATCTCTCCAAAAGGTTGTTTAAAAACTATGGGATATATATCCTGGACAAATAAAGGACTCTATATCATGCTGCCGAGATATTTAACAACCATATTTATTGCTGCCCTATTTAACCATAGCAAGAAACTGGAACCAGCTTTAATATAGATTATAGATTTAATATCAATAGATTAGTAGATAATGAAAACACAGAAACAGTGGAATTTTATTTGACCATAAGAAAAGTAAAATTATAAAATTTTCAGGAAAATGGGAGGCTCTGGAAACTATTATGTTAAGTGAGGTAAACCAGACTCAGAGAGAGATAAATACCATATGTTTCTCTCATATCTGAATCCTAGCTTTTAATTTTCATGTACATGTTTCTGCAGCTGAGTTTGCATAGAGGCCACAGAACTGGGGAGGGGACCTAGACAGAAGAAAGAGGCTTTGAGGAAGATGTTGGGAAAGTTGAGCACATGTAGCTGGAGAATTTCTCTCCTGGTCTGCCAAGCCCCTGCATTCCCACAGCCCACTTATAAAATAATCACTCAGACGTTTATATTACTTATAAAGTATATGGCCGTGGCAGGCTTCTTGCCATCTAGTTCTTTTATCTTAAATTAACCCATTTCTATTAATCTATACCTTGCCATGTGGCTCATGGCTTAAGGTACTTTTTTACATGCTGCTGGCAGCGTCTCCTTGCCTCAGCCTTCCACTTCCCAGAATTCTCCTCTCTCTTTGTCCTGCCTGGCTACTGGCCAATCAGCGTTTCATTTATCAATCAATCAATCATAGCAATACATTCACAGCATACAGGACATCCCACAGCAAGCACATGTGACACAGAAGTGGGAAGGGGACAATGGAAGGTCAAAGGGTGCTTGGGGGACAAAGGGCTAGGTAGGAGGAACAAGGAGGAAGCGCCAGCCAGACAAAGTATGCCTCAAGTGCCACAATGAAACCTCTTACATCATGTGTGAATTGTAAAAACAAACAACATCCTTTTAAAGAAAGACTTACTCGAATCAAGCCTGACATGTGGCCTTGTGAGATCTCACAGGGAAGGGCGTTGTAGTCGGGGGTAGAACTTGGAGTACTCATTCTCCCCTGCCTTCCTTCTCCATCCTCAGGCTGGATGCTTCTCCTCAGGCTGGATGCTTCTGTCTCAAAGGTATTTGCATAATTAACCTGCATGGCTATGGGCAGATTCACAGCATTTTGAAGGAATGTTTCCAGCTATGGTTTTATAATGCAATTGTCCCTTAGTGTCTCTGGGGGATTGGTTCCCAGGACCCTACTTTGTGTGATAGATGTTTATCCTCAATTGTTCTCTATGTTGTTGTCATTATTATCATTTTACATTTGTTTAGTGTGTGTGTATGCATGTGGGCATGCATGCATGGTGTGCGTGCCTGTGTGTGTGTGTGCATGCACAAATGCCATTGCACACGTAAGTGCCTTTACTCACTGAGCCATCTCACCAGTCTGTCCACAATTCTTTCTGGAGTCAAGTTCTCTGAACCCGGGACTCACTGATTTGCCTAGCTAGACTAGCTGGCCAGCAAGTCCCAGGGATCCTCCTGTATCTGCCTCTCCAGCACTAGTCAGACACACACAGGATGGATGCCATGCTCATCTATTTCAGTGGATGCTGGGAATCTGGGCTTAGTTCCTCATGCTTGCATGGTAAGCACTTCACAGATGGAGCCATCTTCCCAGGCACTTCTTTGCACTTGAAATAATTTCCGTGTGCCTTCTAATATCTGATGCAATGTTAATGTGATGTGGACACTCTTGCAAAGTATTGTTTAAAGGATAATGGGAACAGAAAAGTTTGAACAGGGGAGAGAGACAGACAGAATGACAGAGAGACAGAGAGAGAGAAACAGACTGACAGAGAGACAGACAGAGAGAGAGACAGACTGATAGGGAGACACACAGAGAGAGAAAGGGACAGAGAGAGAGAGAGAGAGAGAGAGAGAAGAGAGAGAGAGAGAGAGAGAGAGAGAGAGAGAGAGAGAGAGAGAATAAATATGTATCTATTGTGTACAAGCACCTGCATTCTTGTGGAGGCCAGAAGTCAATGTCAGGTGTCTTCCTTGATCTCTCTCCATTTATTTTTTAATAACAGGTGTCTCTCTGAACCCAAAGTTCAGCAAGGCTGGCTGGTCAGCAAACCCTGGGATGCTTCTGTCTCTGTCTCCCCGGCACTGAGATTACAGACATGCACCACTCCTGTCTTTTTGCGTGGTTGCAGAGGATCCTCAGGGTTGTGTGGTGTGGCTGCATTCCTGCTGAGCTATGCCTGGCCTGGCTCCACAGCATAGCACCTAGCCCTAATCCATCCTTTGTTTAACTGACACCTTTTGTTTCACTAGCCACCCTATGTGAATATTGTCTGAAAGTCTCCTAAGGATACAAAGCCTATGCAAAATTTGGTTCAGGAAACCCAGAAAACCGTGGTACCTGAAAAATCGAGGAATTTGCACTTGTCATTGTATCTTTGGGAGCTTTTTTTGGGTTGTTTTGAGCATATGGAAATTAACTGGCTAAACTGTAAGTAGAGAGAAAATAAAAATGCTCTAGGCGAAGGGAAAGTGCTTCAGTCCTTCAAGGCTGGACCCCCCCCCCCCCCCCCCCCCCCGCAGCCTTGAAAGGCTAGATACATTCTTAAGATGCTTCCTGAGTTTTCTTTCCACGGATCTTCATGAACCCACACACCAGTGTTGCGACAAACCGAGGCAGTGTGGCATTTACTTTGCCAGTTCAGCCATCCTTCTGGGTCTGAGATATGACTATTTTCTTCTGAATATTTTGATTCAGTTGGTTGAGTCTGAGGCTGTACCTGTAACTATAGTTTTAGTGTCAGTACAGGGCACCTGGTAAGTGATCTGTTTGTGTTTCCATAGGGTCACAGTTCCAAGCCATGCGGGGATTAGAACTCCTAAGCTTAAAACTTGTTGCCTTCTCTCTGAGACAGGTCTCCTTAAACTTTGGTGCAGATAAAAAAATCCATCAAGTACTTGTTCAAAAACACAAAATGTGGCTCTCCATGGTGGTGTGCATGGGAGTGGAGGGCAGTGCCTGCCATTCTGGATTAGTAATTCTGGAATGGGACCTGGGTATCCACATTTCCTCCCAGAAGCTCAGGTGGTTTCCATTGAGTATAGAAAGCTCACGCTAATCAACCTTGCTCTTTAAGCTTGGCTTCTCTAGTCCATTGGTGCTGGGATAACAAAACACTTGAGACTGAGTCATTCGCAAATAGAAACGACTTTCTTCTCAGAGTTCTGGAGGCTGAAAGTCCAAGGTCAAGGCACTAATAGGTTTGGTGCCTGATGAGGGCTATTCTCTGCTTCTAAGAAGGCACCTGGTTACCCATACTCTGAAAAGAACAAACCCTGGGTCCTCTTGTGATGGAAGGCAGGGGAGGAAAAGAGACAGAAGGGGTGAACTCCCTCCCTCCAGCCCTTTTATAAATCCTGTCCACACGCACCCAGCCTCCACGGTTTAGCTTCCTGCTGGATGCTCCACCCCTCAACATTGCCCCATTAGAGATTTTTGACATGAATTTTGAAGGGACACAAACACAGTCCTTGGTAATTCTAATTGCTTCATTTCCTCAACACGTGATCAAAACTACCAGACCCCAAGTGTGCTCTTCCCCTGTTCTCCTCCATGTTGTTGTGGCCGGACTGTCAAGAGGAAGCATCACAGACTGGGAATCTCAAACACTAGGACTTTACTTCCTCTTCTTTCTGAGGGGGTGACAACTCAAGGTCGAAGTGTGGACAGGGCTGCCTTGTCCCAAGGTCTCTCTCCTTGGAGAGGCTTGCCAAGGCCTTCTCAGTACTCACATGACTTCCCTCTAAGTGTGTCTGTGTCCTAGTCCTCTGCTGTGGGAGAATTGTGGCAAAGCCAGCCACTGGACAAAGAACATGCTCTTGCCTGGACTGCTGACAGTATGCTGTCCAAATTGGACAAGCAGAACACAAAAGAACGCGACTGCCAAACTTTGCCAAGACAAGGTAGGACAGTCCTTCAAAATTCCTATTTCACAGAAAAGTCTGTCAGCTATTTTAAGCCTGTTGGCTGAAGATGGATGCCCCAACATTGCAGAGGAACTCTGCGGTAACTGTCTGTTGTTTCTTAGTTTTGGAAGTTGCTTGCTCTGCACTTCCTGTTTACTCAGGTAATATTATGTCCTCCTTGGATCTTTGATGGGGTTGAAAATTAGATAGTTATAGTTACAGTTTTCTGATGTGAGACACTGATATAATGGACCAGGTAAAATTTATTAGGAAAATAAATCAAATAAGGTATACTCATGATACAGAACAGAGTAGATACTGCTGCTGATCCAGCTGTCCTTGTCCTGCTGTTCCGCCCAAGGGCAATGAGAACCAACTGAAAACCATGCTTCTGCTTGCTTCTGCTCCAACCACCCAAGAGAGTGAACCTCTCTTCAGTTCTTAAGTAGTCATGAACTCATACAAGACCATGCCCTAAGGCTTGTTACCCCAATGCCATTGGCTGAACTGATAGAATTTCCACAATAGTTTTTCCTTAGTTATGATAGAAAGTAAATTAGGTACAAAACTTTGGACTCACCAAGATAAGATGGAGTATTTTCTCTGAATTTGCCAGATACTAATGGACTGGACATTGTGAATGTATTTCTTACTTGATAAGTGTTCTTACTGTATATAGTTTTACTATGTTAGAGTTAAAACATTTCCTTTTTATTTAGACAAAAGGGGGAAATGTTGTGAGAGAATTGTTTGTACAGCCATTCTATTGTCCCAATAAAGCCACCTGGAATCAAAGGACAGAGTCAGCAATTGGCTGACTGGGATTAGCCGTAGAGTTCTTGGAGGACTGAGGAGGTCTGCTAGAAAGAGCAGGAAAAGAGAAAGGAGGATTTCTAGGAGAGGTGGCTAGGGGAAAATGAGGAGAGGGGGTCAGCCAATTGACTCTCTACTGTCCTTATATTTATCAGATCTTTATCTCAATTTCTGACTCCTGAGTTTTTATTATACTGAAACAATTTAGATATCGGTTACAGCCCTCTGTTTAGTAGGGACACCAGTCACCCTAATGACCCCAGTATAAATCAATCATCTCTTTAAAACCCCTGTCTCTAATTACAGTGTCATTCTGAGGCACTGAGGTTACAGCTTCTAGCTATATAATGGTAGGAGGTATGTCACAGCTCAGTCAATGACATGCTATGAGAGGAGGTTCAGGTGGTCACTGGTAAAGTCTACTTAAGCCATTTAAGCCAAATATCCTAATATCCAAAGAAACCTGAAGTAAAACATGAAGAATTATAGCCATGAGCCAAGGCCTCAGGGTTGTCTGCTGCCTTGGAAAAGACCTCTACCTGAACCTCCTCTCATGAGTGACACCGAGCAACAGTAGGGTATCAGAGTGACAGGATAAGGAAACATAGAGATAAGTTTGATGTGAGGCTTCATCCTCCCAGGGGTGCCTGTGGGCCGAGAGCGGCTTCCGCAGGGTTGTGGTCACAGGTCTTTGCTTCTGATTCCAAGCTCTGTTTACATTGTGGTGACTTCCTGAGCTGGGTAGTTAGGATTTTGAGGGGTTTTGTTTGTTTTTATATTTTGTCTCAAGAAAAATCATTTAAAAAAGATGTTGACAATCCATAACCATTTTAGGAATGTGGTAGCACCTAGCCTCTAGTTTTCACCCCTATCCAGGTATGTTTCAGGATAAAACAGAGTGTCCCCCTCAAAGCACCAAGATGAGACATGAATGTCAATCTGGCAACTGTCTGGACAGCATTAGGTGCAGGAGAATACAGCATTGTATTGATATATTGTGTACCCTAATAAAATTTGCCTGAAGGTCAGAGAATAGACCAAGCCACTAGATTAAACACAGAGGCCAGGCAGTGGTGGCACACACCTTTAATCCTAGCACTCAGGAGGCAGAGATCCATCTGGATCTCTGTGAGTTCAAAGCCACCCTGGACTACATGAGATTGACTCAGTCTAGGAGAGAAACAGAACCAGGCAGTGGTGACATACACCTTTAATCCTAATACTTAGGAGTTGCACACCTTTAATCCCAGCACTTGAGATCTCACACCTTTAATCCCAGTATTTGGGAAGTATACATGCCATTGATCCCAGCACTAGGAAGGAAGTGATGGTTGGGCGGAGAAAGGTATATAAGGTGTAAGGAGACAGGAACTAAAAGTCCTTTCAGCTAAGGCTTTTTCAGGCTGAGGAGGCCTAGTGGAAAGACTTGGCAGTGTCTTGTTCCTTTGTCTCTCTGATCTTTCAACATTTACCCCAATAACAGGCTCCGGGTTTTTGTTGTTGTTGTTGTTGTTGTTTTTATTAGAAAGACCATTTAGCAATTTGTGTTCCACAGTGTTGAAAACTTATCACCATTTACTGCAAACTTATTATGTGCCAAGTACTGTAATAAGTACATCTCCTATCACAATCCATGTGGTCTATGCCATTTCACGGGTAAGAATGCCACAATTCAACATCCGTAAACTGAAGTCATTAAGGTGGTGGCTAGGAGGCGGGCCCTTAAGGAGAGTGCAGGCCATGAGTTGGGGTCCCAAAGGGTTCTCTGGCCCTCCTTCTGATGTGGGAAGATACAGTAAGAAGCCAATGGCGCTGGCCACCTCTGGTGCTATTCTCTGACTCCATTCTCCAGAATGAGAGAAAGAAGCTTCTGTTGTTAGAAGCTGCCACAAGGTTCTTGGCTAAAGAAGCACACTCAGATCCTCAGCCTGGCAGAGCCTTGCCCAAGGAAGGTGCAACTAGAACATGGTAGAGTTGGCATTTGGACCCAGTTCCCAAACTAGCTCTAGGACCCCTGCTTATAGCTTACTGGTGGCTCACTACTCTGCATTTTCACTGGGTGGTTACATTCCTGATGGTAACTTCTAGAACTCAGCATTGCCTAGTCAGTCTCAGTTGGCCAGAGTACATATCTTAGTCCTGATTAACACTACCTTAAAGGAGAAGCATTCTAGTCTTTCCATTCTGAAGCTAACACAGAAACAAATGATAAGCTAGAAAACAGATTCTATTTGAAACCTTTACCAAAGTTCAGATGCAGCATAGAAAAGTCCATTATCCTTAAACACAACAGCAAACCGTCCACAACTGTAAGAGATTCTGGTATCAGGGCCAGGCAAGTGGGCCTGTCATGCAAGCGAGGGACATAGAGGTTACGAGTCCATCCCAGGGCGAAATCCAGGAAACAGCTTCCAGGATGGTCTTCAGCTCCCTCATGTACTGCATGTGAGTTCATCTGCAGCCTGGCCTTGCACCCCCAGATGCATCCGAGCCTCTCCCTGCCTAGCAAACGTGAGCTGGAGTTTCAGTGACCTTTGTTCATCAAGCAGGTCCTTATATACCTCTGTGTTTCATTTTGTGATTGTGTTGTTCCCGAGTTGCCCTGTAAACACTCCTATTGGAAAATTCTGATCTTGTCTCAGATGAAGTAAGAGGAAAAGCCATGTGTCCACACCCAGGCCAGCCCAGCCAAGAAGAGCAGAGGACCCCTCCAGGACTGGCTTTGTCAATGTGGCCACAGTGTGACTTCAGCAGGAACTCATAAGGAGCCTGTGGGGGCTATGTGGTGAGGTGGACATTTGGTGTCAGAGACTCTGGTGACCTTGGTACATGGTGACAGTTGTTCTATAGAGCCCAGACCCTCTCTCTTCACCGCCAGCATTTTGTCCTTGTTGCTGTGTGTGTGTGTGTAATCACAACACTTACCACTCAGCTTCCTATCTGTCTCTGACTCCTCACTACTCAGGACCTTAGAGCCCAAGGCTGCTCACGTCAATATCTCCAATGCCAAGGCAGAGAGAAACACAATCAAAACGAATGCGTTGTTTTTAAATTAAATGGTCTGACACCGGGCTTTGAAATTTGTTGTGGCGGTTGTTTTAAGTGCTGAAGAAAGAACGCTGAGAACCATTCTTTCGAAATGTGTTGTTTAGGTCCAAGTCTGAGAAGGGATGTTGGGATGTGCACCCAACTGCCCCCGCCGGCAACCTCTCCACCAGGTGGCGCTCACCTCTTGGTCTTAGTTCCTGCCATGAAAAAATCTGTCACTTCAAAATGGTTCCAGAACAATTAGGATGTTGACTTCCTTTAGACCAATTTGTACATTCTGAGCCTGCCTTAGAGATTTGAATGCTTTTTCCCCCTGGGGACACAGGACTTGGTGAGCTGAGCCACCTTTGATACCGAAGTCTGGCGAGCCTGTTGAGGGAACACAGTGTGTCACACAAACCCTGTTTTCTTAATTTGGGCACAGGTGCCTAGGACGGTGACAAGGGTGAATGGTTTGAGAAACTTGCTCTGTCGGACACTGTGGCCTTGGTTACAGGACCTTTGTCAGCTTCTGTGTTGCGGCCGTGGCCCTCTGCCATACCGACCTGGTCTCTGTCAACACAGCCAAGATTTGTGCTTGAGAGAGGAAATTTACAGAGGAAAGATTTTTGATCTGTGGGATTTGTGAAAAAAAGTTTTAATAAAAATATTCCAGATGGGCAGTCCCATATGAGCCAGGGGGAGAATTCTTGAATGATCCTTTATGTTTTTCCCTCCCCTGTGGCTGCTTATGGGGTGTACTTACTCATAGGCTGGTACTGTTATCACAAATAATATATTGCATCAAACTAGTTTCAATACAATCTTCCAAGGCTCCTCCACACTTGCCCCCAGGCCTTTTACAGGATCATGAGACAAATGGCAAGGACGTTAATCTGGCCCACTGACAGATCTCCAGAATCTTTGGGTCAACCTGATATTCACCAGCTTTGAGACAACCTCCAGGGGGCCATCTTCCCCACTTCCTCCCTTCGTAGCACAGGCGTAGATCCTCAAAGGCTGGGAATGCTCGTTCTCTTGAGGTAGCAATAAATTCATTTCCTGTGAAGCCAACAGGGGAGATGATTCCCAAATTCCAAATACGTTTTAAGCAGTGAGTAATTTTCAAATGTTACCATCAAATGACATGAACCGGTCATGTTTCTGCAGGGCTGGATAGTAAATGTGCATTTACACCTGAGTTAGTCCTCACGGCAGTCCTGCTATGTCGATTTTGAAGAGAAAAATGAAGATTTGAGAAGGTGGTGATTTGTACGAAGTCGCCAGGCCAGTATGTCTCAGACCTGGATTTAAAGCCTCTGTGACAGAGTCTTGGCTCACTCTCTTGTGTCCGTTCCTAGCTCTGGGTACCAGACCCTGCTGTGGATATTAGGAACACAAACATCGTCTACAAAGCCTCCACCCTCGTGATGCTTACAGTCCAATGGGAAATGGGAACAGGCAGGTCTGGGGTCAAACTGGTGCAGCAGGTGGTGATGAGATTTAGGGTAGAGAAAGAAGGTGGGGTGCCCAGAGCCTTGCCTGACCAGGGGCTGTGGCTTCAGTTTATAGGGTTGCTGTCATTATTCTGTATAGCGATGCTCCTTTCCCTACGATTTTACTTTCCTTGGTGTAAGGTATGTGGAGTCAACAGTACACAGAAAATATTAAATGGAAAATTCCAGAGAGAGCAAAATTGTGCGGAATTTTTTTTAATGGCAATATATGTATTAAGACTATCCTGTTTATTATTAGATGTTATTGCTAATTTTGTTCTTTGTCTGGTTTATAAACTAAGTTTGATTGTAGGTATGTACCACAGGAGACAACATAGCATGTGTAGGATTTAAAACTGCCTGATGTTTCAGGGGCAACTGGGGCCTTTAACCCATGGACGGAGGAAGGTAAACTGTATTACTACCACGGTCTGCCATCACACTAACATGATTGTGGAAACATGCCTGGTCTGCTGTGCTTAATAGTGCCAACATACAAAAGAAAGGTCCTCCATACCCGAGCTTCTAGGGAGGATTTTCAAGGTGACCAATCCAGTATAATCCTTCTGTAACTTCCCAGTCGTCATTCCCTTTCACATAAGGGCTGTACTTCTTTGTAGCTCTGTTCTACTTTAAACAGGATGTTCAGGCCACATTTGAATAGAGGTATGGACATGGGGACTGAGTCATGCACAGTTCTGGAGGAGGAGCTTGGAGCAGAGGAGAAAGCCATGTAAAGACCTGCTGGGGATCAGGCCTGATATACCCCTGGGAAGTACTCCTGTCTGCTTAACTCTCCCCTAGTCTACAGCATGCGGGGCCATGCCTGGCTTCTCTGTAGGTACCAGATCAGGTTGGAAAACAGGCCCTCATGCTATGCTTGCAGAGCAAGTGCTTTTATCCACCCAGCCCTCTCCCCAACCCCCTAATAATGTTTAATAATTTTTAAGAGAGGCCTTTGATTATTCTTTTGTTTCATTAAAAAATGATATTATTCTATAATAAACATTTTGAATAGCCTTTATACATGTAATCGTTTGATTTTTTAAAAACTGTCTGATTAACAAATAAATCTTCCCAATGACTTCAATAATATTTCCTGAAATGTGATTTTAAAAAAATCTAGAAATATGACACATTTTCCTAAAATATCAATATAAAAATCCTGTCCTAAATGTCCAAATACTTAACTATTAAATTGCACTTTTTAAATTATACATTTGACCTAACATCCCAGCATCCTTTTCCAGTATCCTTGCCCCCTCCCCAAATCCACTTAAACATAGCAAATACAAAAAAAAGACTGAATATCCATAACCTATTTCTTAACCCCAACACAGACACAGACACACATCTTGGTTTACCATCCTTCTTACACTTAATTCTGCATCTTTTCAAGATCTCAAGTGTCTTAGTTTCTTTTCCCATTGCTGTGATAGAATTCCCTGACAAAAGCAACTTAAGGGAGAAAGGGTCTATTTCAGCTCACACTTCAAAGGAAGTCAAGGAGGTTGGTCACATTTCAGCCACAATCAAGAAGCAGAGGATGAGAATGAGCATCAGTCATCACAACTCAACTCCTTCTCAACTGGACACTCAAATACATCTCTTAAGCTATAACCTTCCACCCATTGTCCCCATAAGTCATGATCATTTATAATGTAAAATTGGTTTAGTCCAACTTAATAGTCTCCTAACCTTTAACAATTTCAACACTATAAAAATCCAAAGTCTTAAATTCGAGCTCCTATAAAATAAAAAAAGTTAAATTTCTAGCATGTAATAGCACAAAGTAAATATTTTGATTCTAAATGAGAAGAGTTGGGTATAGCAAGGAATGATGAAACCAAAGTAAGACCAAAACCCAGCAGGACAAACCTCAAATCCTGTAGCTCTGTGTCTGCCATTTGGAGTTTGTGATGAAATTGGCTGGGCTCCAAAGGGTGTGGGAAGCTCATTTCCTCCCACTACACTCTTAGTTGGGATTCTCTCCTTCCATTTAAGCTGACGTTTTCTCAAGTTGTAGGTGGGGTCTTGCCTTCCTTCCTCTGCCCACTGTCCAACACCAGGTTTCTCTTTAGTGGCACTAATCTCCTTTATTGTTGTCTTTATTCTCCTTGTTTAAAACTTCATGCTGCTCATATACCTTTCCTCCACCAAACAAATTAGTCCGTTATCTTTAAATTCAATTTCATTCAAATTCTCAGGACACCGGCAGAATGAAGCCAGTGTCTTGATAAAAATATCACACCAATGACTCTTAGCCTAGCTCCTGATAGCATCTTTGCTTCCCTCTGAAGGGTATCCTCCTGTCTGTTCTGAATGAGCTAGGATCCTACTGTCTGTTCGTCTCTCAGCATTCTTGTCTTCCAAGCTCCCATCAGAATGGCTCAACTAAGCTCTGCTTACAACACTTAAGGACTTTTCTTTACCAACGTTCCAAACTTTTCTGCATTCCTCTCATAAACCAGTTCCAAAGGCCCAAGGACCATATGGTTAGGTTTATCATAGCAATGAGCTATATGGTCAAGTTTATTTTAGCAATGACTCCACTTCTTGGTACCAATTTTCTGTCTTATTTTTTTTCCTGTTGCTGTGATAAAAACCTTGACTAAATCAGCTTAAGGGATAACGGGTTTATTTCTGCTCACAGTTTAAGCATACAGTCCATCTTGGTGAGAAAATCGAAGAGGCAGGAGCTTGAAGTGTCTGCTCACATTGTGGCCACAGTCAGAAAGCATAGAACGTGAATGCATACTAGTACTAAGCTCACTCTTTTTTTTTTTTTTTTTTTTTTTTTTTTTCATTTCACAGCCAAGGATCACCTGCCTATGGGGACAAGAAGCAACAACCGTCACAACAAGGCAACTGTCCACTAGACAAACAATCTTATCATCATGAACCAATGTGAGGTTGTCAGTGACTACTTACCAAAAGTCTGAAGTTGGCTCACTCACAGGATTGTTATTCAAGACACATAAGCTAGAGACAGAGATGTTCGGGCCACATTTTATTGAGTTTACACTTGCTAAGTCCTTGTCTCTCCCCACTCCCCCCCCCAAAAAAAAAAAAAACCTGGCCCACAATTCTAGTCTCCTGTGTTTAGCTATGGGTCACCTACTTCTATGCGCTTAGACATGTCTGCAAGCTTGCCAGAATTATGTCACATGGCCAGATTTAACTGTGCTATTTCTGGCTTAATTCTATCTAAATTCTTTTCAAATTCTACAGATCTGCTGCAGCTGGAGCTTATTTATTGAAATGATGTTAGACTGGATTCTAGGTCTGTCTAAGACTGTCTGACTCTGATCAGGTTTGAAGTCAGGCCAAGGCCGAGACTTGGCTTGCAAGAAAGGCAATGACCTGCGCGAGAAGAAAGCAAGTCTGAGATAGTCAGAGGCAGACCAAGTGGTTAGATGCATGTCTGCCTTAGATCTGGGGAGAAGAAGCACAATGAAACAGCAAATCTCAGACTCCAGGTTGGAGACGAATCCATCTGCAGCAGCCAAGATCCATGATGCAGGGGCCAAAATGGAGGGTGGACTTCTCTGACATCATCTCCTGGGCACACTGACAAGATAAGGAACCCCAAAACCCAAGAAAAGAAACAAAGGTGGGAAAGTAAAGAGCTGAGGTGATTCTGCACTGAATACTGTTTCCAAACAGTATACCCAGGAAGGTAACAAGGAGGCTCAAATGTAGACAGGGGAAGGTAGCCAGCCAGTGCGAGAACTGTGTGCGTGCGTGCGTGCGTGCGTGCGTGCGTGTGTGTGTGTGTGTGTGTGTGTGTGTGTGTGTGTGTGTGACCACCTATGCACTGGGTCAGTCAGGCACAGTTAATTGACTATGACCTCTCTATTATCCTTATTTTCTTTAGGGGGGTACACAGGAAGAAATTACACAAACAGAGCATGGGGCCATTAGATGGCCACATTATCAGAAACTGAGCAGTGACAGTGTGGAACTGGAATCTCTCTCACGTGGAAGAGCTGCAAGTGAACCTTTAGGTACTAATAGTTCCTATTTTTATGACATTTTCTTTTACTCTGAGTACTTGCAAAATGTTGACGTGGAAACATCAACAAGCTCCATTTCTTTTCAATTTTAAGGCAAGAGGTTCCTTGAATTTCTTCTGTTTTGCAGTTTAGAACCAAGTCTCCAGGGTAAAGCCAGGTTCTTCAAAATTCCACAAATTGTTCTAGCCTGCAGCTGACTCCATGATTTCCAGTGAACCTGGGATTCCTCCAACCCTCTCCTGTCTGCACGAGGCTGGAAACACCGAAACACACTGACATCGTCTTTTAATTAGTCAAGACTCAGAGGTACTTGCTGTATACTGTGTAGGCGGCTGCTGCCCTGGCACACAGACAGGCCACTGAACTGTCTATAAAGGCAGGCTTGCCTCCAACATGGAATATTCCAAAGGCAGAAGCCTTCAATGTGACCCCCTCTCTCATCCTGTTTGTAAAAGAGAGTTGCTGTCCACACAGAAAATTACAGTCTGCACACATGTGGGTTTGGAATCTGAACAAGTATTTTGTTCTGGAAATACGTTGTCATAGCATGACATGACAACTCCTTGCCAGTTATGATTTCTCTTTGCCACGTTTCCAGGGTGCACAGAAGGCCAGGGAACTCTGGGTTTTGCTGTTCTCAAAACTCAAAAACCACATGAGGAACGTGGCAGTCATCTGAGCCAGTATCTTTTCTGGAAATAATTACTCTGTGAGAACAAAACTGTGGAAATCTGCAATGCCCCCAAACAACATTCAGGCAAACCCAAATAAAGAGAACTAAATTCTCTTATGTTTTGTTCTCAGCTGGGCCTAAAGAGACAAGTTTTTACCTACAACCCACTACTTTGGTTATGAGTCAAAGTCGTGTTCACTACCTTGTTAAGTAAGAACAGATTTATGTGTAGGAAAGTTTCTAAGAAAAACTACAGAATTGCCTTTTGTTTTCTTGCAGGTTTTAGATTTTAATTCCTGTAGCACTGAAGTCATCCTAGACACTTCTGGCTTGCTATTACTACCAAACTCTGTCGGGGTGTTCTGTGCTGCATGAGTTGGTCAAAGAAAGAGGTCACCCCAAGGTGAAATTTTAAGGCTTGTGTGGCAGCAAGAAGGTCCAGCCTCTGATAAACTGAACTGACCTGAGGCTTGGAACAGCTGTACAAAGGTGTTTTTATTGATTGTTACAAAAGTTGTTTTTCGGGTAAAGTATTTCCTCATACTAAGGTCCCTATTGGAATTCAGGTGTTTCTATAAAGGAAAGCAGCACGTGCCCCTGCTACTTTAGTCCTTATTGTGTACAGTTTGCAGGACCCAACAATCCAAGAGCTTCAGGTGTGCCCAAAGTGTCTTGTGACCAAAGTCATGCGAAGGCTGTAACGCCACCTTCAGAAAAACAATTCTACAAATCATGGAAAGAAATCACTGTTTTCTGTAATGATTCTTCAGTGTCAAAGTACTTCTGGAAAACAACTATTCACTCTCATAATTTACTTTTGATACAGTGACTCTGCTTGATTTCTACAACAAAACTCTACTCCAGTACCCTATTGCTACTTCTGTCCTATACAAGGAGCATGTGATTAAAAAATAATAATAATTTGTGTGTATGTGTGTGTGGTTATTTATTTTTGGGTTTTTTGTTGTTGTTGTTTGTTTTTTCTGGGAGGAGGGTTTGGCTTTTGGTCTTTATTTATTTATTTATTTATTTTTTTGCTTTTTTTTTTTTTGAAACAAAATTTACTCTAAAAGCTCAGACTGACCTCAAACTAATGCTCTTCCTGTCTCAGCTTCAGAAGGGCTGCAGTCCAGGTGCGTGTCACCATGCCTGTCTAATGTAACACTTCCATGTGTTTGCAGCCATCCCAGACTCGATGTGGCACCGAGTACAATAGACAAACAGATGTTATCCTGCATTGTTGAGGAGATAACGGCAAGGAAACCATTCTGCACATGGTCAAGACAGACGCATCTTTTAAAAACGTATTTTCAGTCTGAGGGTAGTTGGATTTGCACATGAAGAAACTGTGAGCTGAGTAGCGATGTCTGTGAGTACAAGATAAGCTCACTCTCATCATTTAATTATTGTAGGTATTTCCGTGCAGTGACGGAAAGTTGAGTAACTGCGGTACTGAAAAGAGAAATGAAATGACTGGACTTTTCTCTCAGAAAACTTGAGCTTGCCTCTGAGAAACAGGGAAAGCTAGTCTGTTAGAAACCTCACAGTGTCGATAGATTGTTATGGTGACTGCCAATACATACCTAAGTATATGGCACTGCATAATTTCAAGTATTTATTTTTATTATTACAAAATTGTGTGTTTGTGTTTGTCTTTTTGTTGTTGTTGTTATGTGCATATGAATGGAAGCCAGAGGCATCAGATTTGCCTGGAGCTGGAGTTACAGGCAGTTGTGAACTGCCTGATGTGGGTACTGGGAATCAAACTCAGATCATCTGTAAGAGCTGAGCCATCTCTCCAACCCCAAGTCTACATATTAATGACAGAACTTGATCATTCTCTTAGCGTATTGGCTGAATGTGTCATTTGAACAAAGTAAATAAAATCCCGAAGAGCAGGCAAACATTTTCATCGTAGAAACACACTCAAAACACATTTTGAGGGATGTGTGATGACATTGTAATGGCTCAGCAATGGGACTTGGGATTTGTTTGCTGCACAAGCAACCAGAGACTGTCTTGGAATAAAGAAGTCGTTTGTGGGGAATGTTTTCTAATGGGTAGAATCCTGTTGAATGAAAGTCTAGGTGAATTTTCCAGGTGTACTGCAAGCCACAGCAGGGTCAGCAAAGAAGGAAGGACAATGAAGTTCACTTTTACATATCATTCATTTCTACAGAGCCAAATATGTGATGTGTCACTGGTGGCCATTCCTACTACTGAAACAGAGCATCCCAGAAGGCAGGGTTTGTCTCACTGCTTACCTTGGAACTTTTAGGAGGAAAGAGAAACTGGTTCTTATAAGAGGGCCTCTTCATCCCTGAAGATGCAGCCAGATTCTTCAGAGAGCATCTAACTCAGGCATCCACAGCATTTTGTGTCCTTTTAATTTCCCCTCTAACTAAAAAAAAAAAAAAATACCTTCCAACACTAGTTTTAAAAAAAAAAAATACCTTCCAACACTAGTTTTTCTCCTTTTCTGTTCTTCTGTAAGGCATCTTCACGCACTCCACTCTGTGAGCCCCCTGTTTCTCTGTAAGTGAGGCAGGAGCTTCACACAGCACTTTCTGTTCTGCTTCCCAATCTGGTCACCATCGCTCAAATCTCAGAATGTGAACTTGAAATAATCCCACATGGAAGCTGAGAAGGGGAGCTCCGGTATAGGGGCTATAGGATGTGGAAGATGTGATCCTCCAGCAACATGGTATTTCAAGATTAGATATGGACTCATCAGAGTCTTCATCTCCCACAGTATGAACATTCCACATTAGTTGTAATGGGATTAAGATGACTTCATCGTGTATGCATTAGTTATGCTACTGCTCTGACAAGATTTCTGAGAAAAGCAACTCAAGAGAAGAAAGTTTTACTCTGACTCACAGTTTTAGAATCTTCAGTTCCTGGTCACTTGGTCCCAGGGGCTCAGGTAGGGTATTCTGTCAGTGAGAGCATGCAGCAGAAGAGAGCTGGTCTCTTCATGACTGCCAGGAAACAGCAAATCACAGGAAGTGGGCAGGGTTAATATTTTTCCAGATATCTGACTCCAGTGACCCACTTCCTCTAGTTCAGTCTAGCTCCTGAAGTTTCCTTCACCTCCCAAAACGCAGCCACCAGTTAGGAACCAAGCAAACACATGAGTCTGGTGTGTTGGGGGGAGGCATTTCATACTTAAACTATAGCAATGGATCTGGTTCATTCATACTCAAACTAAACACAACGTTTTGTGTTTCTATGCTTAGTTAGCCATTTTCTTCTCACCTACATCTAACACATATCATTCTGTTGGATTTCATGTCTCCCCCTTATTTGCCTGAAACTCTGTTCATGTGTGTCATGCCCTGGAGCCATGCGCTTCAGAAGCAGCCTTTCTTTAGAGCTTATTTACTACAGAGTCGTAAACAGATGCACTTTAATGTTAAAATCACTTCCAGAAGCCAACCATTGACAGTATCCTACTGTCTTGGAAGTTGTATCTGTTGAAACTTAGATGCATTCAAACCAGATGTTGAACAGTAAGGAAGTGGTTTAGTAAAGTAAGATACATCAAGACCATGGACTATTATGCTAGGATTAAACTTGTGATTCTGAAGTCTGTTTTGAGATACAAGATGGCATGACATCTTATGGAAAAATACATAAAAGCTTTTTACACACTGATTATAACTATGCTAAACATCAGTATTCTAGAGAAGTTAGAGGCAATATGCAAAATATGGTGAGAATATGTATTAACTGCTTTAAAATATTTTATCTTGGTGGAGAACAGTAGTTACATTTTTTAAAAAAGGAAATACGAGCCCTCACTCCTTCCTGTTTGCCTTGAAGACCAACCAGTGCATAGTAACGGAGTACGTGAATGGAGTGACCTCATCTACCATGTTCAATAAGTTGGCAGTTGGAGGAGTCTCACGCTATTTTTCACACTGCAAAGCCAGGCAGTATTTGACAGTGTGGTGCTGGATCCTGTGGGACACATAAAGATGGCTGACTTTGGCATGTGCAAGGAAAATATCTGGGAAGGGAAGACATTCTGTGGTACTCTAGACTACACTGCCCAGAGGTCATTGCTAATCAGTCCTCTGGAAGGTCTGTGGGTGAGTGGGCATTCAGAATACTGCTGTACAAAATGTTGGCCAGGTAGGCCCCTTTGGAAGGGGTCGGGGGTGAACTTGCCTAGTATGCAAGACAATGGGGCTTTATCCCAAGCCCATGTCTGAGGAAGCAGTGTCCATCTGCAGAGGGCTAAGGGCAAGACACTCAGCTTCAGCCCCTGAGGGGAAGTTGTGTTGGAAGTTGACATGGAAGTATGTGTGTTTTTTATGGTAATTGAGACACACTTGAACACACAGAGCTTTCCACCTCCATATGAACTCAAAGCTCTACTTGATAGAGATTCCCAGCTTCAGGAAGACCGAGAACAATACATTCCAATAACAACAGGAAGTTGAGAACTGCCACCGATGGCCCAGAAAAGGAAAGAATAGAGCTTAGTTCTTGTTTTAGGAAGGGGTGAGGGCACTCATGACTACTGACTTTTGTGAAGGTAAGAATGGCCCGAGAGGATGACTCCCGGCTTGGTTAAATGTGCTTTCAATGCCACTGGGTTATAACACTGTTAGGTACCCTAAGGAATTTCCTATTTCTGTTTTTGTTTTTGCTTTTTTTTTTTTAATAAAGTCAGACCTTCTCTTTATTAGTTTTGTTTGTTTGTTTGTTTGTTTGTTTGTTTGTTTTTTAATTTTCCAGAGCTGAGGACCGAACCCAGAGCCTTGTGCTTGCTAGGCAAGCACTCTACCACTGAGCTAAATGCCCAACCTGGAATTTCCTATTTCTAAGCATATATTTCAAGCCTGTGAAGGGTTCAGTCTGTCTGATTTGTCCAGAGTTGTGTGATATTAAAAAAAACCTATCTATGGGGCTGGAGAGGTGACTCAGTGGTTAAGAGCACTGCCTGCTCTTCCAGAGGTCCTGAGTTCAACTCCCAGAAACCACATGGTGTATCACAGCCACCTCTAGTGGGATCTGATGCCCTCTTCTGGCATAAAGTTGCACATGTAGATACAGCACTCGTATACACAAATAAGAAAATCTTAAAAAAAAAAAAAAAAAACCCTATCTATTGGGATATTTGCTCATACTAGACTTTATATATTAGTTTCTTTTCTTATTGCTGGGGCACAATACCAAACAAGAAGCGACTTAAGGGAGGAAGGGTGATTTGGGTTCACATCATGGCAGAGAATGCTTGGTGACTGGAGTGGGAGGCAGGGGGTCACATTGCCTCCTTGAAGAGAGAGTGAGGGAGAAGCGGGAAGGAGAGGGCAGTGCTCATACTCAGCTCACTTTATCCTTTAATTTTTTGATTTATTATTAATGTATGTGTATTCGCGTGCGTGTGGTGTTTGTGAGTGCGAGTGTACATGTCCTGTGGTGTGGTTCCTTCCTCTCACTTTGGGGTCTAGGGTGTACCTCCGGTTTTCAGGCTTGTGCAGCCAGTGCTTTTCTTCAGAGAGCTCCCCCAGCGCCCCCTGCTGGCCTACACATTCTCCCTTTTATTCAGTCTAGGATGCTAGCTCAGGGAATGGTGTCACCCATATTTAACATGGGCCTTCTCATCTCAGCTTACCTACTCTAGAAACCAGTCCCAGCTACGCCCCAAGGCATATTTCCATGGTTGTTCTAAACCCATCAAGTTAACAATCGAGATTAAACCTCAAGCCCCTGGTGGAGTTTGTGGTAGCTGGGAGGCACGTGAGGTCTGCGCAGTCACACTGCAGTTCAGTTCCACAGCTTTTCATAAGACAGGCTGCTAGAATTTGGGGACATTTGACACCTTTATTACTTGGCATTCATGATTTCAGTTACCCTGTACTGTGGGAGGGAGAGGGTAAATCCAGGGGCCTCTCTCCCAGCATAGAAGCAAAAAGGGTTTAACTGTCTTCTTACTGAAGTGTCCACAGGGACAAGCACGATAATTCTGATGTATCTTCCGGACTTTGGCCCCTGAGGAAGGCTGGGCCTGGGGTCATTTTTAGAAGTAAAGGCTAAGCCAGGCTGCCTGGCCCTGATGGGAGGCAGCTGCTTGTCTTAGGATTTCTGCTCTTCTCTGGAAGAGAAGGACTGTCAGATCCTGACCTCGGTCTATTCATCTTCTATTGATTCTATCAGCTGTATGGACATCCTTCATGATTCCCCACCCATCTCTTTGCCTTTCAATAAACTCTTCTTTGCTTGTCTTGGCCAGAGCTGTTTTGTGATGCCTTCGACCCAGAGCTCTAATGAACACAAGCAAAAATGCCTTCTACTTGGTTAAGCATAGCAGTTAGCAATGTGGCGAGCCTAAGGTTAATCCGGCTTCAGATGCTTAGAAATCTGAAGTTTCTAAATCTGTGAATAACTCAATTTCCTCTCCTGAAATGTGAGAATAACACCTATTCCTTTCATAAAGGCCAAGTGGGAGGATGCTATGAAGTCATGGGAAATTCTACTCAAGATGGAATCACTTTGTGCGTGTGCCTATGCGTTGGTTTCTTTCTAAAGCAAAAAAACCCAAATCGTCCTAACACTCCACTTCCCCTGGAGCTGCCTGCAGCTCTAGCCCGAGCTGCCTGATTGGCAGTGGATTCTTGGACTTGATGTTTCTCTGAACTGACGCTTTAGGTGTCTTTCTTAACCCCAAACCCTTTGGTCTCCTCTATGGAATATGCTTACTTTGAGCTTTGCCTAAACCCGAATCTGCCAAATTGCAATCCATAAGGCTCCCAATAAAGCTCTTTAAAATTCTCTTATCACTTTGATAGAGACTGCTCATTGACAGTATAAACAAACAAAAGGACCTGGCAGTGTGCCTTGCTCTTTCTAGGACAGTCTAAGGGAGGTTTTCTTACTGGCCTCAAATAAATTGCCCGAGGCAGTCTGTTGGCTGCAGAACATTAAAGCAAACCAAGGAAACAAAAATCTATTGTTCTTTGACCCCTAGTTTCCAGTTTTCTCTCCCCAAATCAACTCTCAGAATTCACTGGCAGGGCATTTACATTTATAAAACTAGATAACTGGATTTAGAAATTCTGAAACCAGCATACAGTTTGCTAATGGGATCAAATATGTATTTGTTGATAATGGCAAAAAAATGTAATAAATACATTTTATTGACAATGTTAAAAACCAAAGCAATTCTCGTGGCTCATGGTTGTCAATGAAGGGAAATATAGGGCATTGTGCACTGGTGAAATATCACCCAACAAAACCCCAAACTCTTAACTATCTTACTGTATAAAGTGTTTTAGGGAGTGTGTGGGGGGCTAGCATTAGATGTATAAAGTGGAGGTTTCAGCACCACATATATAAATCGAGGAAATGACTGTTCCAAGGTATGGTTGAGGG
Organism: Peromyscus eremicus; assembly: GCF_949786415.1. Classification (NCBI taxonomy): domain Eukaryota; kingdom Metazoa; phylum Chordata; class Mammalia; order Rodentia; family Cricetidae; genus Peromyscus; species Peromyscus eremicus. The sequence continues at coordinate 28,820,190 of NC_081420.1, forward strand.
AAAGTTTTTTATTGTAGATATGAGGGAGAGAGAGTACAGCCAGAGGCATCTGGAAGAGTCCAGAGGAGGGAGAGAAAGTAGTAGACTAAACATGGCTAATAGAGTAAACCAGGCCATGAAAGGGGGAAGAGGGGAGTGAGAGAAGAAGGGAAGAGAGAGCGAGAGCGAGAGAGGAGAGGGAGCTGAAGAGAACCAAGAGAGAAGGACGAGAGAGTGAATGGCTGAAATGGCAGGGTTATATGTAAGAATAGAACCTGGGGTAAGGGAAGCCCATGAGCCTAGGTGGTTAGGGTAGCTTGCAAGGTGAAAGCTGAGAGAGCCTGGAGGCCAGCGTGTGCTTTGATATGCTAAGAGGCACCTCAGTTTCCTTTGGACCTGACACTTAACTAATGTATGGGTACAAACCAGCCCTATTAAGCAATGCCAACAAATGGGAGGGACCACAGTGGTGGTCTCAGATTAGCTACCTTGTCATCTACAAATTTGATTTTTCCATTTTAACACATGGCTCACTGCAGAAGCAACTTATACAGCCTGCTGAGATGAAAAGCATTTAGGTTTGATTTTATAAATGGTAAGTTACATGCTCACCTTTGAAACCTGTGGAGACAGGTCAGGCCCATATATAATTAGTCTGAATTAGCATAATTCACCAGGTGCTATAATTTCTCAGTCATGATATATGGCTGATCAGAGTTCACACTCCTCTAAAATGTCTCATTAGTTGTCTGTGAACTTGTCAAGGAGAGGGGTGGTTTCTAGAAGTCAGCATGTCATTGTTTCGGGAACATTGTTTTAGTTCCTACAAATCAGAATGTGACTGTGGAGAGTCACTTTGGATCAGTATCTCCTCTCGTCCCACACCTCAGGGACCTAACTACATTGCCTATCCACAAATCAAAAGGTTGCAGATAATTTCATTCTACAAGATAATTTTATGTAATAAGTGAGCAATCATGGTGACCTTAATTTTTCTTTGGACTCAGACCCTAGAGAAATACTGTCAAAGGCAGAAATAAGATTTTCATCTTGACTGCAATAGGTTCATTATCAATAAGGGTAATATATTCGTCCTTTGGTTCCTACAGCACACAGGTCTACTACAGACTGCAGGTCGTCCAAATCCAAAGATTTTCAAGTTCCTTACATACAATGATGTAGTGTTTGCCTTGATTGTACACACACCTTCCACATGCTTGAAGTAACCCCTGGGTGACTTCTAATGAACAATGCAGTTGTCACACTGTACCCTTTAGGGCAAAAGTGTCAAGAAAATGTCTGCACCTGTTGAGAACAGACGAAAAGACTTGGAGTGGGGAGTATTTGGGATACTTGGTTGGTTGAATCAGCAGATGTGAAACTTCTGAAATACAGAGGCAGGTGGACTGGACATCTTTGTCCAGGTGCAAATATGTGTGAAAAATACTCAGACGTGGTTAGTTGAAATGTAAGAAAATGCTTGGTGGTCACAGAATAAACAGATGAATATTGAATATTGTCTGAGGAACTTGATGACAGTTTATTACACAACAATGAAATCAATTAACCCAACCTCTTTTAATCCAGTGGCTTTTAAAGCAAAATAATTAATTGGTTCTCAGTTTTCATGGACTAGGAAATTGACAGCATTCTTCCTAGGTGGTCCCAGCTTGGGATCTTTTATGAAATTTGCAGTTGGTTTTGAAAAAGCACACCATCACCTAGAGATAGGGCAGAAGGATCTAGCTTGTCCATTCACAAAGACAGCAAATTGGTATTTGTCCTTGTCTAGGGCCACCAGCTTCTCTCTATGTGATACCTCTGCATCGCTGCCTGAATGTCACATGACTTGGTGGCCAATTCTTTCCTTGAGCTAACAAGCCCAGGTTTCTTTCTTTTTCTTTTTCTTTCTTTCTTTCTTTCTTTCTTTCTTTCTTTCTTTCTTTCTTTCTTTCTTTCTTTTTTTTAAGATTTTAGAGCTTTATTAGGAGGGAAAGGCTGGGGGGGGGGATAGGCCTGGTGGGGGAGGGAAGCAAGGGGAAAGATCAGAGCAAAGAGCAGAGAGAGAACACAGAAAGAGAGAGAGAGAGAGAGAGAAGCCCAGGTTTCTAAGGGAGTGTGTCTTAACTAAGATTGCCCCATTTGGTAATACCTGATGGTATTTTTGCTTTCAACCGAGCTTTGAGTGTGATAAGCATTGATAGGCAGAAGCTCAGAATGCCAGTAAATATCTTGTAACTCACAGGACTCCACCACAACTGTTAGTTATTATCCACAGCCAGCCAAGCCCAAGGCCAGATTCAGGCTGTATGTAATCACAGATACTTTGGAGGTTGAGGGAGCATAACTGAAAGTTCAAGGCCAGCCTATGCTATAGAGTGAGTTCAAGGCTAGACTGGCCAATTTAGTGAGATCCTGTCCCAAAGTAACAAGTGAAGAGAGAGCTGGTGATACAGCATTCTTGCCTAGCAAGTGAAAGGCTCTGGGTTCTAGTCTCAATACTGCTATCAATCAATCATTTGGTTCAAAGTGTTAATAGGTAACAGACCCAATTCTTTGTGGTGGGACTAGGAGTGACCCCCCCTCCTTATCTCTATTTTCTGGAAAGGAAATATAAATTTACATAGTAATAAATACACAGAATATATGCACTCTTCCTGCTGACGAGTTTGGGTAAGAAGACGGAGCAGCTCTCTCATCTCAGCACTTGCACACAGACCCTTCCATTCTTTAAAACTTGAAGGACAGACATCCAGTGTCACCCTTCTCTCCCCACACACCTCTAGCTATTGCTGGATTTCTCTCTTTGAGTTCTATATTTACTGCCTCCACTTTTTCATCATTTTTTCTCTTCACCAAGACTAACCAGCAACAGTTTTTGCTCTCGCTTACCCCAGTGTTTCCCAGAGACTGGACCTCACACATGTGCAGGTGTAGCTGGAGAGTTTCTCTCCAGCTCCCGCCAAGCCCTGGCAGTCCTGCAGCCCACGTATAAAATAAGCACACAGACACTTATATTATTTAAACTGTTTGGCCTAATGGCTCAGGCTTCTAGCTATCTAGTTCTTACATCTTAAATTAACCCATTTCTATAAATCTATAACTTGCCACATGGCTTGTGGCTTACCAGTATCTTACATGTTGGTACTCATGGCGGCGGCTGGCAGCATCTCTCTGACTCAGCCTTCCACTTCCCAGAATTCTCTTCTCTGCTTGTCCCGCCTGGCTACTGGTCAATCAGCATTTTATTTATACAGAGAGATATCCACAGCATGCAGGTCTGAACTGAGTCCTCAGAATGGGGATCTGGTAGGATCACCAATTTTGAGGCATTTCCCTGGGACTCAAGTTCACTAAGCTTCAAGAGCCAGTTCATCGTTCAGTCAAC